>NC_086233.1:46774873-47138623 GCF_036321145.2 Pelmatolapia mariae | reverse complement strand
GTGACTTGTGTGATTTTTAAGTTGACATTTGAGGCTCAAGGAACAACCTATCCTGCTCCATTCAGCCTCTCAAGGCTATGTTTGCTCTCTAATCGAGTGGGTGCTAGCCAATGACTTCTGGTCATTCAAGGCAAGACTGGCTGTCATTACACATTTGTATGAAATCTTGGGTCATACTGGGTTCTCTGGGTTTCATGTCAATGAGTTCCTAATGAAATAATTGTTAGAGCCAGACCCAGTGTTCCAAGTCTCAGTCACGCAAAGCCACGTAACTATATGGGTATAATTATTATAAATGCCGATACCGATATATGGCTAAATTGCTAATATTAGCCTGTCAGTCGGGCTCTAATAAGTGTGTTACAGGTGAAATAATGTGAAGAAGGAAGATTGTTTTAAAAAGTACAGCAAAAATTTAACATTAGAACACAATTAGTTTAGGTTAGTATAAATGCAGCCGTCTATTTTGTCAATTTTGACTTTGCAGAAAATGACACTGCCCATCTCTTTAATGCTGCCTCAGTGACCATATTAGCATAAAATATTCACCTATTTCTCTCTGAGGCTTTGTGAATTCCAAAACGCAAAGTGAAGGGTAATGTTAATTCATGTGGAGCACTGTCCTAACTGGATTAGATCCTACTTTGCATGTTATTACAGACACTTACATTCAATCAAGCTATGACTTCTCTTATCCACCTGAAGGAGTCATTTAAGGCTCCAGATATTGTGAACAGCTCTTAAAAAATAGTAAGTAATGTGAGAGTTGGCCTCCAATGGTCACAGACCTCTGTGTGTGTTTGTGTGTGTGTGTGTGTGTGTGTGTGTGTGTGTGTGTGTGTGTGTGTGTGTGTGTGTGTGTGAGAGAGAGAGAGATGTGATGTTGGCTGCTCTGTTGCTGGAGTGCCTCTCATCCCCTTTTCCCTAGTCTTGATGATTGTAGCCTGCAGGATGCCATCTGGGTTCTGTCATGAGTTATTACTGTGGCAAGCAAAGGCTGACATGGCTTATGTACAGCAGTATGTGGCCGCAGGTCAAAGTGAACTGAGTCTGTGTAGGAGTCAATGTGTGGGTGGCAGGATAGGAGGCTCTGTGTGTTATATTTATATGTATGTAGCTATGTGATATTTTATTGCCTGTGCATTTGTCTCTGAGATGATGTGCTACAGTCGTGAGCAGGAAGTCTTTCCGAAATAATGAATTGTTGAAGTGAATTTTTGTTGAAGTCAGTTTCCCTGACTTCCCTGTCATTGTAAATTTAGGTGTGAACAAAACTTAATGTGCTACCTTAGGCTCCAGGAAAGGTTAAATGAACACAGGTTATAAAGCTTGATCACCATCAGCACTTCTCTACGGAATGTTTTTTAGAATCATTACTTTGGTTCAGTCTCACCATTTTCATTAGAAATTCAGTTAGTGTTTTCCTAGCTCTTGGACATAGCTAAGCGTGTGTCAGCTAAAAACGTAACACAAGTTATTTCCCCAGGATTCTGGCTCTTGCACCTCCTACTACATGATAAGCAGCAGGCGTAGTGGAGAAAAGGAAATCGGATTTGGAAGCGTACCTTTCCTTTATGAGATAATAACATAACCTTTTTGTTGGTTGTGAAGGGAAATTTGCCTTTTATCTTGTGTTGATATACAAACCTCAAAAATTCTCTGGAATATCACACGAAACTACAGATCAAGAATTAAAAAACCAAAACCAAAAACTGACAAGTAATTGAACAGCAGAGGGAGACAAACACACAAAGCAATAATAACGAGAGCAAGCAAACAAAGGAAACCAGCCAAGAGGAAAGTGCTTATTTACCTGAAATGTATGACTTCAGAGCCAAGCCATAAATAACAAAACTAGACTTCCACACTGCTTACTGGAACAGGTACAGTGGTACAGTGGCCTAGTTGCCAGCTCTCTATGTCTCGGCTCTATTTGCTGCAGTCTCCCAGTGGAGGGAGTTCTTTTGTCACTTTCCCACCTCTGATTTATTATCCATATGCTTAGTTACAGAGGTGCTCAGCTCTGGGGACATTAGTAGCTGTAGCTGCTTCAACAAACACCCCCACCCCCCACCCTGCCTCACAGTGATGCCACAGCTTGGCAAATAAGCAATGTGATGAATGGGTTTGGTCCTGTTCACATGCTCAACTGCAGATAGAGAGGAAACTCAGGGTTTCTGTTCTGTTTTTTTTACTTTTAGGGAAAATGCTCATTAAGATCCCTAAGGGGGCAGGATTGTTCTGAGGTTTGGAATCAAAACACGATGTAATACTGCTCCATACTGAAACCTAAAATAGATGAAAGTGCATACGCATTATATGCAAACCCTCACAGTATGCAGTATAATGTGTACGAATAGATGACTGAACTACAGAGCACTGTTTGAAATACAAAGACTGTGCAATGTGTAGTTCAGGTCTCAGTATGGATGGTACATTGTTAATGATGATCACATTTTCCATGGTAGCATCCACTTCTCTGCACTACAGTCAAAATATTTGAACAGGTACAGGCACCATAACTAACAAATAACAAGTGTCTAACAGGATTATATTTAATTCACCTGAGCCTTTCTGTTTTGATGCAGGCATGAAGGCAAGCTGAAGTCAGAACCTGAACTTCATATAGGGATTGTTAAAATCTTAAGGGTTTGACAACCACAAGCTGTCAGATCAGCTTTGATGCTCCCCTTTAATAGACTCTGATAGTCAGTGTGGGGTGAACATTTGATAAAGAACACAATTCACATGATTGTCATGCTATGAAAAGCATAGCAGGCTAAACATCCATTCAAAAATGAGTAAAGTTCTGATAAGCAGACATTTAAGGTCTTTGAACTTGACTGGTCTGATGTTTTAAATTAGTAGTGTACTATGCAGTGTTGACTCACAGACACTAATTTGTGCTTTGAGGTGTGAACGTACAGAGAAAAGCTTAATGGAGACTGGATTTTTAAGATTGATACCAAGATTTAGCTGATATACAAGTGCTTGCTCATAGGGGGTCATATGACTGTATTATTGTAGGGTCTACCTTACAATATAAAGCGCCTGTTGTTGTGATTTGGCGCTATATATATTAAATTGAATTAATTGAATTGAAAAACAGATTTCGGCATCTCTCGTTATGCACAGTTATTTATGAGTCCTTACTAACATAATGTAATATGACAATGCAGTTTAAAAATAATCTTGTTTTATTGTCACAGCAAGTCGTGGATTACTTGTTTACACTCTGCCCACCTCTGCTCGGATCAGCTGGTCATTGTTTTTGTGGTAATGTGGAAAACTTCCACATTGGTGAATTTGTTATATGAGTAAAAGACTCACTGCCACCAAAACAAGGAAACTGAAATACTTTGGTCATATGATGTGAAGCAACAAATAAAATCTGCTTAAAGTAATGGAAAATCGAAAGACTTGGTCATGGTATAATATCCTTAAGCCAGTGATTTGGACTTAGCACACTAGTAATATTAAGAAATTCTGTGGACACAAAATAGATCATGCTATTGATTGCCAACGGTCTTGGAGGATGAGGTACTTAAAGAACCTTTTATTCAGGTCTTTGGAAAATAATTTGTCACCTGTATGACTCTCATACATTATATAAGCAAAACTCAAGCTTGTGTTATGCCTTTTGACATCAGTGAGTGTGAAGTTAGCTGTGCACAGATTTTAATAGGCACAGCTTCAATGCACAAACAAGGATAAGACCACAGAAGATTTATTGATTAATCTGATTTATTTTCATCATAACCAAATGTTTATGTAATACAGAATAGACAATAACGCAGTCCTGCTGTGTCGTTGCATTGATCCCAGATGGTCAGTCACAGCACTATATTTTTTCATTCCTCTTACACAGTAGTACTATTCAGTAGCAGACAGGCCAGGATAATTATACTATTGTATCATATCTGCCACTGGCACTGTAGCAGCAGTGAAGCTGGATTCTTGCTCTAGCACTTTTGTCCATTTGTGGAGGCGCTTATGATGCGATGTAAAATGCTGATTGTTTAAACTGGGAATAGTGTGTTGACTATACATTGTTTTTAACACTTAGTGCTACTACAGACCTGTGTGTTATGCCTTATATCCTCTTCATGGCGAGCATTAGGCCATACTTGCCACTAAGGTTGTTCTATATATATAATAGTTTTTGCCACTGGCTCTAAATGACAGGGTCTGCAAAGGTCTGCATAGCGCCAACATTATCTTAGTACCATGCCAGGACCTTATTTGAACCAAGGCAAGTTAAGGTAACTAGCCATAAATTGTCTCCAGCAAATCACTCAATTACCCCAATCCTCCTGCTGGCTCTGCAGCAGAACCTCCTGTATTGGCCTCTTCTCCATGCCAGGAACTTCCTCTGGAATTGTTCACCTGCCAGAATATACAGCACTGGGTCCAGGCAGCTGCTTACACTGCACATGGCTTCAGAAAACTCATAGCAAGCATAGAGTACATTGGTGTTGGAGGGGGTCACCAGGTTAGAAATCCTCATGAATACCATGGTGGTGGCCATAATGTGGTAGGGCAGAAAGGAGACAACAAAGACGAGTATGGCGGCAGTAAGGAGATGTAGGGGCTTTCCTCTCGCTCGGTTGCTTTGACCTCTTGGGAGACGCCTCAAAACGCGAACCGTCATAGTGTAAAAAGCAAGCATGACAGTGAACGGCAGCAGGAAGCCTATTGTTGTTCTGATAATGATGGTTGTTCTGACATAGTAAAAAGGATCCTGGATCTGGTCCACACACACAGTGACATTTTCTGTGGGCTGAATAGCAAAAGTTAGAAATAAGTCAGGAATGGAGCTAAGGACGACCAGCACCCACACGCAGAAGGAGCACAGTTTGGCTTTGCCCGCATTCCACCAACGAAGAGAACTGATCGGGTGCACTGTGCCAACGAAGCGGTCGAAACTGATTAGAGTCAGGAAGAGGATGCTGCCATATATGTTGATGTTGAAGGAGGACTTCTTGAACTGACAGAAGATCTGTATGTTTGTGATGTGGGGCCTCCTCAAGGTAACGTAGAGGGAGAAGGGCAGTGTGAGGATCCACGCTGAGTCGCACAGAGTCAGGTTAAGCAGGAAAATGTTGCTGGAGCTTGAGGTTTTCCTAAAGCAGGTGTGGTTGATGAGCACTGCTAGGTTTCCCAGGAGTCCCACTGGAACAGTGAAAGCAAAGAGCACCAGCACGATGTAGCAATACCAATAGCTGTCCTCAAAATGGTTGCAGAATTCTGTTGACTGGTTCAGGAACACGAGAAGCTCGTCTGGGATTTAAGGACAGGAAGTTGTTAGTTTTTACTACAGTAGTTTTGAATATGTGATTATGTGTTTAAAGGTTGGCTTAAACTAATGTGAGTGGTCAACATTACCATGAGGATAGTTGGATATCTAATTTACTGAGTGTAGCCTTGCAGCTGTTTTGTCTGTCATATGAACGTTTGGACATTTGAAGAGTAATTTGCTCTATTGCTGAGAAGTTGGTGACAAACTGGAGACAGCTCACACATCTGTTTGATGTGAAACTAGATCCAACCAAAGTCTGATAAGCCTACATTTGCAATAGGCTGTTTGGGTCTTACCATGATGCACTGTTCTTTACTTCTTTTCACTGTATTTATAGACAACTTTGCATTTAAAAATGAGTTATTATTAATATCCGGCTCTATTTTACAGTGTGCTTTTTTAAACCCCCCCCCCCCCCCCCAAACCAGTGGTTTGTCAGAGGTTTCTTCCTATTAAAATTGAGTTTTACCTTCCCACTGTCGCCAAGTGCTTGCTCATAAGGGGTCGTCTCATTGTTGCAGCTTTCTCTGTATTATTCCAGGGTCTTTACCTTACAATATAAAGCGCCTTGAGTTGACTGCTGTTGTGATTTGGTGATATATAATTAAAACTGAATCAAACTGAATCTCATCTCATGAAATCGCATTTTGTGTGTTCACAAATGTAAAATTGTGGTTTTCCAAGTACAGCAGTGGGGTTCTTGAAATCTTCTTGTAGCCTTTGAAATCAATGTTAATGGTCAAGAAATGGTGTTACCCCTCTTGGCTCATTCTGGCACTATATTTACACGGACACACGTAAACGTTAAACCATCCTCCCCACAGATCTTAAAAAAGCTCTAACTCAAAATTCGAATTTCCCAAATGATTATGTCATTCTTATTCTGTATTTTAAGACTGCATTCAAAATACTGCATTTTTGTATTCAATAGTTTTTTTTTTCCCAAGTCAGATGTTTTAATTTGTTTCACTGCTCTGCTGAGTACTTAAAGTAAGATGTTTCCCCACTCTCTCTCAGGGCTCTCTGTATTTACACTACTGTCTCTATAATCTCTGAGCATCACCAGTGTGTCCAGGAAGTGAGTGCTTGATTGTCTGCTGTGAGCAATGAAACCTGAGGGGACTGTTGATCTGTTCCCTCCACCATGTCAGCCGATGTTTGCACTTAATCAGAGATCAAACATTCATTTTGCTCAGGTGAGCAGACCTTTAATAATTCACATCTTAGCACCCTCTGAAAGGGAGAACAGAAAAATGTCTGTTTTGGTTATTTAAAATGTGTAAATGACAGTGAAACATTCGTCACACTGGTATACTGTACATGTAAGTAATAAATTGTTTTCACAGCAGGAAGCTTTGCATGTTTAATTTGAAAAACCAAAAAAAGGATTTGTTTCCCCTTCCACAATCAAACTGGGAATCTTCTTTTGCTCCTGAGTGCTTGAATTAAATTGCAGGGCACTATATAAGTACTGCTCCATTTACCATTTACTAATTATGTCAACAACTACTTTTGACTCAGAAGCTTAATGTTAAGTTTTATAGGTTCATTTACAATAAACTAACTAATTAAAGTATTTAAAATTGAGATTTGATCTTACCTTCTTTACTTGGTGCTGTACTGTCACTTTTTAAGAGCTGTATCATGATGGAGGGATCACATCTCAAGCTGGCTTCAATGCTTCACCACCAATTGTTTGTTTCCCATGTGACTGGAGCTATCAGCGCGCTGCTTTATCTGTGCTGTGTGTGTGTGTCTGTGTATCTGTACATCTGCACAATACAACAAAAAGAGGATTAAACAGAAGTACTGTTTAAATATCAGGCGTAATTGCTTGTCCACGTGCGCCAGTGGATGATTGATTGCTGACTTCTGTTAGTTTTTACTGTCTGTGTGACCCGTGAGTGGATTATGATTTTGTTACCCGAGCACTTCCCCGAAATATCAAATAGAGGTGGAGACTGGTGACCATAAAGACAGAGAGGACCCTGCAGACACAGATTTAGCATTTAATAGAAATGACTTAGGAAGGAAACTGTCAAATGATGGCTAATAGTAGATGATACAGCCTATTTGTAATGAAAAATAAAGCACAAAATACTGGTGTAATGTTTTATGTCCCAAAGATTCTGCCATATTTTACGCTTTATTAAATATACCTTGGTAAACGTGCTATGAAGACGGTTATGTGCAGTGTCAAATTGTCGCCAGTAGATGGAGACAGAGCTGCATCATTGATTTAGATAGAAACGACTTGAGGGAATTTGGGCATGATGTCATCCCAAACAGAACTTTAGTAACAGTTTCAGAAGAACGACACTATAAACGTAAATCGGGGATCAGAATGTAAAGTCTGTGTGTTTGCACTGTGATTTAAAGACATGCAAAGTGTCCCCCTTTATCTCTGTCTATCTTTTTTTTTTCTTTAGTTAATCTTGTGTTTATGTGTGTGGCTTTCTTGTCCATGTGTGGTGTTGTCGTTGTTGTTGTTGTCCCCAGCCGGGCCGAGCCTTGCAGTAGACATTGCTCATGAATCACGCCTTATCGGGATCCTCCACGGTGGGGAGTTGCAGTGACTCAAAAGGCTTGGCTGAATAGCCTTGAATCACCCCCGAGTTAAATCCTGCCCATACAGGCAATGAGAGGACCCCGTGTTCGATGGCACAGCGTGCTGCTTTAAAAGTCAGATGTGCCGATGCGCACTGTGCATCTACATCTAAGCGAGGACTCAGTGGCACCGGAGGCAATTAAGTTCACCCATGCAAGTCAATTCAATTATGCAACTGTGATGAGCCCTGAAATACCACAGACAAAAAGACGTATGGTGTGGCCTCACACCAGGCCACTTTGCTTTTGCTTCAACCGCTCCCTCCCACCCCTCAAAAATTGAGGAGGAATAATGTTATCAGGAGAACTTTCAGCTTTCTATTCTCTACAGTACTTGCAATCAATAATCAAAGCTTTCACTAATCCAGCAAGATAATTATAAATATGTATATATATTTTTTTACATATCAAGTTCATTTTCTGCAGGATTTTCATTAACCTCACTTTTTTTTTCTTTTTTTTCTTTTTTTCTTTTTTATCTCAGCGCCCCTTCCACTCCTTAGGAATGTCAACCTCTTGGTTTTTTTATGCGCACAGTGGAAAAAACTGACAGTGAGCAAGCAGAGATCGAACAGCATGTAAAACTATTCAAGAGTAAACCAGCCAGGCTGTAATGGGAAAATAAATGGAGCATTCTGCTTTGCTGTCTCTCTCTGGCTGTGTTTGTGTGTGCGCGCTTGTGAACACAAACACAATGAGCTCTTCGGGGAGCTGTAACTCAAAGGGACGCTGACTGAGCTCGAGGAGAGGAAAACAAAGAGTTGTTCCTGGGAAGATGGCCGATTCTGGCACTGGATCACAGCTCACAGAGATGAAGCAGAGACTGCGTGTGTGTGTGTGTGTGTGTGTGTGTGTGTGTGTGCACATGCTGTTATAAACAGTGGAAATGGACTATTATAGCCAAGTTTACTCATCCAGGATTCCTTAATTAACACTCAGCAGAGTTACCTTGAAGCAGCTGATGGTTGGGGACACTGACTATCAGATGCTTTGAAGTTTTCTTGGAATTGCTGTTTAATTTAAAGGGGCACTTCACAGTTTTTTAAATATTTAATTCAGCTTCCTCGTGATGGCAGCTGCTACTTAGTTTGGTTGTATAAGAGCTCCTGCAGCTTTGGGTGGAGCTCAGAAAGTTAATTAGATGACGGTCTAGTGATGTCATCAGTATGTCACAACTTGGCTCGGTGTAAAAGATGGACACAGCTGCTGTGACGTCACCCATTGGTTTCTGAAGTCCCATTTTTCAATCTGGAAGCATGTCTACTGTCGCCATCTTGGTCGCAAAAAAGATCTATGTGATGGGATGTGAGCAGGTCTGACTTTGAAACCACAATCGTTGGCTTGTGGCTTGCTAATGACAATCACAAGTTGTTAGCCTTTAGAGGATGATTTCACACCAGTGATAATCCTCCACTTTGAAACATAGCAGGGACAGATTTATAAAATAGACTTAATTTTTTTTTCAGCGTGACCCAAAACTAGTGACTGAGCACTGAACTCATTAGAAAAGTGTTTACAGTGTTCAAATCAGAAAGCTGTTTCCTCAGAGGCTTGTATAGGACTGCAAGTCTTTTTGCAACCACAGGTATCGCCATCTAGTGGCCTGCAGATGAAGTGCAGATGTAAGGCACTTTTGCATTGACCTGAAAGCTCGATCTATGTTTTATATGCCTGTGGTCTAACTGTTTGTAACAGAAAATCAATGTTCAGTCAGTGTGCTAAACTGTGTTTTGTTTTGGTTTTTTTTTTTTTAATAAAGACATTCTTCACGGATCTCTCACATCACCTGCATTGTAACACAGTTATTTGTTAACGGGATTTATTTAACTTGCATTGTAAATGAAATGGACAGAAGTAACAGGATATGTCTACTTTTCTGTCAAATAAGGCAACACACACTGATGTATTTGACTTTGTAGGGATTAATAGTGTTTTTGTGCTCAGTCACCCATGCCCCCCCCCCCCCCCCCAAACTTGGAAATGCCCATTCTGAGCCAGGAAAAAGCCCTTAATGAGCACATTTCAGTTGGAATTGATTATTGAAAATGAGATTTTCAATACTGCTAATTGCAATGGCACGGAGGTATGTCCTCTCTATTAGCTAATATTTCTATGGATGTTCCAAGCAGAGCTGCCAAAAACAAAATTGCTTGCATTTTCCTAGCACTTTTATCCAAAGTGCTTTGTAATTGGCCTCTCACTCATCCATTCCATTCTCAGTCAGACGCTAAAGGCAGCAAGCCACCTTGTAAGGTGTCGTTCTCCAAGGACACTTCAAGCCATCAGCGCTGCGATTAGAAGATGACACACTCTCCCGAGCTAGCCTACTAATACCTTTGTTGAGATCGTCAAGAGTCAAACAAAATGATACTTTTGGTGAAAAAGAATGAATTTTCTGATCCTTTTCATGAATTTCTTCTGTGCTTATTCTGATTTTATAAATCTGCAATGTAAAATCTTTTGGGAATCTCTTTGTATATTTAAGTGTCATCAATTTAGTTTAACAGTCGTTTTGACCCAATTGGTAGGAAGAAGCACACTAAATGTCCAAAACAGATTGCTTCTGTTGTGTGGACACTTTTGGGTTGTAGTTCGAGGACTTTGACAGGTGTTGTGCAGTTAAGTTATGCGTGTCTTTGCTTCACACTTGCTATTTTCCCATCCTCTTACTTACAAAATAAATGCCTTTTCATCCCACTCTAACCACCAAGTTGAGTCCTGCCACCAGCTTTCTTTGATTATGTGTTCTGTGCAGAAGGCTGTGTATCTGAATCAATCTTATACTCTGCCAGAAAGGTATTTCACCATAATTTGATTCAAAGCCAGGACTGTATTTAAAACAAAACACCACGGGTCACAAATGTCTGAATAATTTCTCTAAACTGTAAGCGTCATGAAACACAAGCAGACATCCATCGTTGGCATCCGTCAGCAGATATAACGACATCCTGCTGACGAAACCGGGCAGGAAAAGGCCCTTACTTCAGGGCGCTAGAAGTGACGCCTCTAACTGGTCTTTAATCTTAATTTCACCGTGTAAAGGGCACGTGTCTGGCAGCGGAGGACATTATTGATCTCCGACTAATTAATTTACTTTCATCCCCATTTTCGCGGCCATACGTGTTAGCAGGTTGACATGCTGTTTGAAGCGCCACTGACGGCAGTGTCCTTGTCGTGCTCCCTTTAGGTCGATACCTGCGCCTGAAAATGTTCCGCGAGGATCATGGCTCCTGGATGACCATGTTCTTCAGCACCATCCTCTTCCTCTTCATCTTCTCACACATCTACAACCTTTTCCTGCTGATGGCTGGGAGCATGGAGTAAGACGTTCAATCTCTCTCTTTCTCTCTCTCTGCTCCTTCCTACCCCCACCCTCCTTACCTCCTCATTCTGTGCTTCCCATTTGTTAGGGCCATTGTATGCTCCCCTTTGGCTGGTGTGATTGATCTAAACGTCTTGCCTGAATAGAGACTCGATACCGGTCTGATTAATCAGCCCTGACTTTAAATCTCAGGTGAGGGCAGGCAAAGTGGAGGGTGGTTAATCCTGAAAGATCACCTTTAGCACCTGCACTTATTCTTCCATGATCTTGACTTTTATTTTTTTTATTTTTTTAATGTGTTCTTGACATCTCTCTGGCTTAAAACCAAAATATTTTCTTGTTTTTTTTTTTCCTGTGTCACTCAGTCTGGGGTCTCGTGGTTTTTTTTAGCCACCGCTGCGCCAGCTTTCCTGCTGAGAAACCACAGCAGAGCTCCCACACCCACACATCAAGCCAGTGACAGAAATCAGTTTATTGCATTTGCAATGTGGCCGTCTAGATGAAGGAAAACACGCCCTTGAAGCGGGCCAGCCAGCCAGACACGAGGTCGCAGCAAGGTGATTTACCATTTTATCTGTTTGGCCAGTTAAAAAAAAAGAAAGAAAGTGTGGCAGCTGTCTTTTCAGGTACAGGCTGTCACGAAGGGAAGGCCAGGGCTGTCGTGTGTCCATACAGCACTGCTTTTCCATATTAACAAGGAGCTTGAGCTATCCATGAGGTGCAGGCAGATGAAGGCTATTAGCTATAGGCAAGGTGTGGTGTTTTTCTATGGCCAGAGGGATGAGTTTGTATAATCGGCCCATCTGTCACACCGGCCGGCACGGTGGCACCGGCATCCATCTTGTCCTGTGTCTCGCTGTCCGAGAGACGGGAAGTGGACGGCCTAGCAAAGGGGCCAGAGGAGGTCTGGGAGGGGGAGGTCTGCTGAGACGTCGAATGCTGCTTGCTCAGGGAAAAGTTCCCCTCGCAGTTCTGCCGAGTCCATCTGTTACAGAGATGACCCTTGTTTTCACATCTCAGTCTTGAATCATGAGCTTGGAATCATAGAGGAGGGGGGGGGCTTTATTTTTTCACTCTGTCACTGCATTTTTGAACAGTCTTAAAATGACATCTGGATAATAGTGATGGGGGAGAAATAATGACATGTTCTTTGAGAGGCGTAACTTATCATTTACATTTAACATATGCAAGTTACACATTCTGTTCATGCATCAAATCCATCAGTTGTCTACGTATGAAAAATAAATAGATAAATAAAAATGGCAGCTGTAACGGCCAATTAAGCAATTACACTAAAACCCATCCCTGTTTGTTTTGGATGTGTGGAGAGTTACAGCAGTTAGTGGGGGGCTGTAAAGCTCTACTCGTGAAGACAGATGGTGCTGTTGTAAAGCGAGTTAGGCCGCTGCTGCCAAGACACCTGCTCAGTTTTTTTTCCTTTCATTTTTTATTATTAATTTATTTATTTTCTGCACTTGCTCCAACCCACCCCCCTCCTGTCCCTCTATCCCTTGCTTGTTTTCTTTCGGCTCCAACAGTGTGTCCACCAAGGACCTGGGCCCTGCCAAAAACCATTAGTGTTCACATCTCTGTTCAAGACCGACATGTAAGAGCAATGTTCACACTCCGCCAGGACGCTCCCTCAGAAAACCGGGCTCTGGGCTGTGATAGCAATGTATGCAGCAACGTGAGCGAAAAAAGGTGACGGAGGGAGGGAGGGAAGAAGCGTGGCGGACAGTGGGAGAAGTGCTTCAGCCCTGATGATGCAGTGAAACTTAAGTCTTTTGATCTGTGTCCAAAACCCTATTTGCATCGCCTCCTTTCACTCCTCAAAGCGCTCCCTCCTCCTGCAGCGAGACCGTTGTAGTTTTTTCTCTCTTGCCACAGCCCAGAGGAAAAGTACAATATCCCTTTGTGGCTGCAGCTGCCCCTCCTGTGAGGACGAACGCTGCTTTACCTTATTTATTTATACTGAAAGAAGAAGCTCCTGTGAGGGATTATTACCTCTATGAGTCTTTAAAGAGAAGGTGGTGCAGGCACGGGGTTTTCCAGCTTTGACATCTTGCCATGTTGCTGCACTGCAGGGGATGCTTTTCTGGTGGCCAGACAGGGGTTTGGCCCACACTCACACACGCACACACACCCCATATTGTTCACGTCTTGCACCTCGCTCAAGTTAGCAGGGGTATGTGTGTGTTTGTGTGTGTTGATTTGGGTGTCTGAGTATGTGCGTGTATGTGTGGAGGGGTGTTGGCTCGCTGACCTGATGCTGTATGCTGGCCATGCCCTGCGCTCATTAATATGCTTTAATTTTCTTTGACCTTTCAGTTGGTCTTGAGCTTGATTTAATTAAATCCAGTTATACATCTGCAAGGAAAAAAATAAATAAATAAAAAGATAAACTGTGCCATCAGGACGCCAAACAATCGCTGATAAGAGATGGCATATCATATTTTCTTTTTCTTTTTTTTGGCTGACAAGTATTTAGTCATGATTAGTCATGTACAATGGATTCATCAGTGCTGTTATCACTCAGCTGAAAGAGGTTTCCAGACTGTGTAATCTTGCACGTCCAATTGCATGTTAGCCAATATTTAAACAGCCACTTGTAGGTCAACAGTGATCAACCTGTTACCTGGCTTATGTCACATCAGGAAAAGGCTTCATCCACCGTGGCTCCCTGGGAGCTGTAATCTACACTTGTTACCGAACCCCTCACATCTGGGCTATTTGCATTTTAATGTAACTGTCAGATTAGGGGAGGGTGGAGGCGGGGGGGCTGTTTGTGCGAAACCAGGGGAGTGTGACCGCCCAGGGAGTTTGACGGGCTTCATGAATGTTCTGTCACGCCGCGCAATCCCATTCGCCATCTTACGGCACCATTACCAGCCGAAATCAGTCCCTAATTAGATGGTGTTATTTAATTAAGACGGCCCAATGCGTGGCGCACACATTAATCATGACTAATTTAGAGGAAGGGGGGAGGTAAAGTATGCAGAGGTGGAAGAAAAGCGGGGAAGCCTGGAAGTTTGATCTGAAACAGAGTTAGAGTGGGACGGGGGGTGGGGGAGGCTATAGCTGAAAAATGACATCTATATTTCTTTTCTTCCTTATCCAAGACAGAGGTAGATGGATGAATGTCGGGCTGTCAGGGCAGGAGGGGGTGTAAGCTAAGCAACTGAATTGTGGAGCAATGGATAGAGGGAGGTTTGCAGTGGACGGATATCTTCAGCGAGGAGCGGAGAGGGTTGGATGTGACATTTGACTACAGTGAGATTAGACGCCACTATAAGTTTATTTGTTTGGTTTACCATGATCCTTTGTGTCGCATGCATGCAAGTCCCCCTCGACCGTCTGTTTGCTTGTCTGGCACTAAGCTGGGGTAATACCATAGACAAAAGGCTAAATAAACAGCATGTTCTGGTACGCGGATACCTCCTGTTGCTTGCAGTGCGGGACTTTGTGCTGCCTATGATACAGCGGGTTCAATGAACTGCCCTATACTTAATCATGCGCTAGAAAGAGGTTTATATTTTCTCACTTTGTAGTATTTTTTTTTTTAATAATTCCTGAACTCGTGTTATGAAAGGGGTTAAGATGCTTCATTTCTTTCTCTTTTCTGAATTTATTTCCCTGCAAATATTAACACTATATTGTTACTTCATGCTGTTGTTATAGAGCTGGTTGATTTGGAACCATTGATTTGAATTGTTTCCTTGTGATTTGGGGATTTAGGGCATATATGGAGCATAAAATCAAAGCAGAAAGACTTTACAAAGGCACAAAAACATTGAAAATGTGATCATCACTTTTTTTTGGTGCCTTTTGCAGATCCTTTCGTTCAGTGGGAAAATAATTGGCAGATTAAAGTGTGATGAAAATAACAATTTGTTAGTCTTAGATCGGCATGCTGATTAATATTCGGTATGGCTCCGTGTTTTAGACGTTGTCCAAAATACTTTACTCTTACGTCTTAATATTGAAACTCATTTACAGTTTGCAAATCACAGTGAATATCTTTGGATTGATTGCCTTTACCTACACCTACATGCACATTCTAAGAGCTCCTCCTGTTTTCTTTCACACTCCTACACACGCGTTTCACGTTGCTCTCTGAAAATGTGAGTCATTACTGTGTATTTATGAAGTGTTTAGTTATTGTAAAGCTTTTCCCTTCAGAGTTATTTTATCTTTGCTCAGAATATCTCTAAACACAGCCTGGGTGCTATATGAAACTGTAAGGGTCAGTCGTTTTCTCTCTGACTATATTAACGTGCGGTTTTCCTGGAGCGTCAGCGGTGGCTGAGGTTGTCGTCATACTTTGTCATAAAGACAGTTGTAAAGAAGTGTGTGCCAGCTGGGAACTATAGTTGTATTCTTTATATTATAGTACAGACATGTACTGTAATATGTAGATGATTTAGATATGTAGATATCTAGAAATGTAATATGTAGATATGCATAAATGAAAGGTGGGTAAGAAAATTGTACTAAGACATGAGGTCCACTGATTATGAATGAAACAGCCACTGCACACCTCAACAGTACAAGACTCAGCTGCACCCTTGCATTTAAAGGAGAAAGGACTCTTTTTAGAGGATGCCAATGTTCTCATTTTGGACCTAGAAGACAGATCAAGACTTAGAGGTCATCTGCATCCACTGCGAACGACCATTGTTGAACAGAGGTGGTGCTTTACAACATCAGCTGTCAGCCACCTACAATGCAGTCTTGAGATCCCTTCCCAGGTGTCTTAACCCCCCACTCTCACCTTGCCTCAGGCGATCTCAATAGCTCACGTGATGGGGTGTCAGGGGGGATGTCTTGCAGAGGTTCCACACCTTGGGCCTGGTGACAGTAATGATCACGACTTTATTCATACCTTGGGTCATGTAGCGATTCACACGATCAATAGTGGGTTGACAACCGTCAGGACCGCCACCACCAAGGGGGCAGTCCCCACTAGGGCTCAAATATCTGAGGCTCTGTCAGTTGTTTTAGAACTAAAGAAGCCTTTTTGATGACAACATCTTTACTAACTTAAAGAAGTCCAGTTGCTTTCTTTTATGTACTCAAGGCTGATATGGATATGTGGTCATTTTTTCGAGACCCACAAAACAGGGTGACACTGAATAGATTTCCCAAACATTTGTTATGTTTAGGTATTTATGAGTCCTTACTGAGATAATATAACAACGCTGCTTAAAAATAATCTTGTTTTATTGTCACAAAAACAATACGCTCTGGCAGACTCTGCTATGATCAGATGGTTGCTTTGTTTGTGGTGATCCAAACACGTGTCGTTTTCTGGTAAACAAACTGTGCCACATCATTACTCATAACGCAATAAAAGGGTGTTTCTCTTGTCTGTTCTTTACTTTTAAAATTTATTTATTTCAGTACCAATATATTGGCAAATAGCTAAAACCAGCCATTGTATCAGCCCCACTGAATTATCAGGCTCTGTTGTGCATTCATGAAATGAACTGGGGCATAATCGGACATATGTGAGAGTGACTGGCCGGTCACCATTATGGGCTGGGAATACTGGAAATCGGCAGATTCCTTTGCCTGGCCGGTCGATTGGTGCAAAAAAAAACCCAAAAAACCCAACAACAACAACAAGAACATAAAACTTTACGTGCTGTGTTGCTATTACATTTTTGGTCAATTTTTCAATAAAAGCAATTCATAAAACATTCCCTGGCATTTCCAAATGCCACACATAGCACAGAATAAAACAATACTAAGCAAAATCTTTAGGTTTACATCTACACAGGATTTTCTGAATGTTTTTCACTACCTTTGTTGATTTCAGATGTGCCCTTAAGTTGAACTAAGATGGATCTACTTTTGATCTATGAACATTTATGAACTTAAAAATCTAAATATTGTCACTGATGAAGGACAAAAAAAAGGTTGTCCAAACACAGAATATCAACTTTATGACTGCACAGTGCAATCAGCCTGAAAATCTTAAGTTTAAAAATAAACTGGGATTCCTGCTCTTGTATTTGTTATGGTACTGTGAATAAGGCCACTTTGTTTGTATCGACGTTAGTGGCAAAGGCTTGGGATTAGTGACAAATCCACAAAGAGCTGTCGGTGTCACCGGGAAATCATCACACGAGAAATAAAGAAGTTAAAGAAAGAACCCTGCGTAAAGTCTGTAGCACCTTTTGTCATTTGCTTTTAACCAAATGTCCCCTCATTAACATTAAATGTTTAAATGTGTCGTTTAAAAATTTTATGTTTTATTGTTAAGACTTTGAAGTGCCTGTAAATGCATTTGGTGGTAAAGTACAAATGCACCTAGTTGTGGACCCTTCTGTCCTAATAGAAAACTGATGAGTAGAAGAGCCAGATACTGTCTATCATATTGCTCAATGATATTTACTCCCAATCTTGAGCCAAGGGAATGGCAAAGACTATAGGACTCAATCCTCAGCCAGTTTAATACAATGGGTGAGTGACAAATTGAGATTGAGATTTTAAGTTGCCTTGGGAGACGGTGTAGTGATAGTGAAGAGAGTCAATATTGACAGCTTTATGCTTCCTGGTAACCACTGCTGCTCACTGTTGTATACTGTAAATACAGCCTTGTGTACTGTAGTGCAGAAGGAGGAGACAGGCAATGCATTTTAATGTGAAGCCAGCCAAGGTCGCAATTTAATGTTCTGAGGGAGTCCAGTCTTTACGGGGCAGAAGAGGTCACTCGGTTGTTACAGTCACTAAATCACTGCCTGTCCAAAAGAGAAAACAAGTTTATAAAAGCCAGTGTGAGGGCTTATGTATACGTCCAAGTGGACATTGAAAAAATTAATAGAAATTGAGGGCATGTGATGACTCAGAGTAGTGAAAGCTCTCTCAGCATGCTGTTTTATACCCTTAACCATCATAGCTGCTCTCACTTGGCATATTTGATTAAAATAAAATTAAATCATAAACCTTTTTTTTTTAATTGAATATATAAAGGAAGACGGTGCACAGTGTAAGGTTTCGGCACAATGCTGCATTGCAGATTGCTGATGAAATGGAAAAGCCATAACAGTAGAGGAAAGACTTTTATTGGTATACATTTTTAAAACCCCTGCACAGAGCCACACTATTCCTGAGAGTCTCGTTACGTGGCACATTCGTGTGGTTTTATGTGGCCACAGTTCTAAAAGGAGGTTCCGATGCATTATCTTGGGAAAACACGTACCTCTGGCTTGGGCGATACATAAAGATTTTAATAATATTCGTGTGCTAATATAATGAAATGGCAAATAACCGAAGGCCCTGGAAAATCCTAACTGGACATTATAATTCAAAAAACTGCACTATGACTTGCTATAGATGTTATCACTCCCTGGATGAGGCCACAGCATCTAAACTGAAAGTAAAAATTTAAATATTTGCTTAGCAGTCTTTAATTGAAATGTAAATAAACAAATTAGCACAGGCTAATGGCAAAGAAAAATCTGGCTGCCAGCATTACTTTGACAAAAGTCAATATTATTTAACCCAAAAGATGATAAATTGATGCTCTTACCCCAAACCCATAAAGCCTTGATCTCCTGGAGCAGCGGTCCCCAACCCCAACCTTATGCCCGACAATATTTTCACGGACCAGCCTTTAAGGTGTCGCGGATAAATACAACAAAATAAAACCAGAACCGGTACCAAAAAAAGAAGAAGATTTATTCATCACACACGGGAAAAGACCCAGGGAAACCCAGTTAACGATAAAAACGATAAAAAAATAAAGCTAAAACCCCTGAAAACCATGAATTTCACACCCGAGCCTCAACTCTCGCAGCCCGGTACCAAATTACAACGACCGGTCCGGGGGTTGGGGACCGCTGTCCTGGAGGATTCTTCCTGTTAAAAGGTAGTTTTTCCTTCCCACAGTTGCCAAGTCTTTGATCATAGGGGGTCATGTGATTGTTGTGGTTTCTAATATTCTTATCTACTATTGTGGGGTCTTTAACTTGCAATAGAAAGCACTTTGATGTGTCTGTTGATACGAAATGGTGCTATATAAATCAAATTGATTTGAATTATCAGTGTAAAAAAAAATAAAATAAAAAGGAAAGTAAGTAAAAATCTAAGCACGTAATAGAACATAAATAATGTGATGTGAACTTGAGTGACAGTGACAGCTAAACCCAGAAAGGTATCTCTAGAGACTTGAAGAAGTAAAAAAAGAGAGATTTCTTGGCATAAAGGGGGGAAACAAAATATTTTGCAGATGGCAGCACTAGTGCAACAGTTGAAATGGTCTGGTTAAAGTCAAACAGGGGTAACACCCAAACTCCTCAAACTTTGTAAGTCTTTACCCTCTGTAGCGCAAAATTGTAATTTCTTGCATGCGATGGGACAAGACAAGATAGAAAGGCATTGAAATGTCCTTGAATATTATGTCTGAACAAGTGTGGGAAACCTGATAACATTCCTCAGAGGGTCAAAGCTGGCTGAGCCGGCCGTGCTGGCACTGACATTGCAACTGGCTCTGCGATTAAGCCACGGGAGCCATTTTAGGGCTGATTATTCATGGTGCTACTGTACTGATGTTCCACTACACTGAATTCTCTCATTAGGTCATCCGGCTCTAAAGGCCATTAAATTTTCAGTCAGCATGAATAAGTCAGAGAGTTCTGCCTCTGATCATGCAGTGCGAAGAGTCCCCAAACTCATCATAGGTGCTCTGCAAGAAAAGGAAAAAAAACCTACTTCAGTGCAGGGGTAACATTTGCTCAATTAAATATGTGAGAAGGGCAGGGGTTGGCAGCAGGGTAGTTTTTTAGATTTAAAACCTAGCATGTGGTGCCAGACAGCATTTCCAGAAGTATCGATTAGAATTTCGCTGCGGGTAAATGACTCCCAATGGGATCTCCTTGGCAACTGGAGCCGCGCCAAGCCACTGAATGTCTAACCGACTTAATGCAGATATAAATCGCCATTCCAATCAAGGCCGTTTTATTTGCGGCCTTAAGTGAAGCAATACGTCACCTGCAATGCTGCACATTTTCGTCAATAAAATCCTGTCAAATCCGTTAAATGCATGCTGCATTGATGACATATGATTTATGCTGCTTCGTTCCAGGGAAGGATATGTCATGCATAGTTGGAGTAAGCAGGTAGTTAAGAATGGTTGGCATTTGGGTCCCTAGTGCACTACAATTAATCATAATTGCTTTGTATTGCCTATGAGCCTGTATTGTGCTTTAGATCTGCATTCCCATAGCATGAAAAGCATGAGCAATTAGCTTTAATTAAAACTAATTCCTACCCGTAATATCTTGAATAGCTTGCCTTCCGCGGCTTTTCGTCAGATTGTTTCGACTTGTGTGACAACAGCTCATTTACAAAGTGAACATGAAAATGAAGCATTATGGCGAAACATGCACTGAAATAAACTACTAGATTTTTTTCTTTTTCCGAAGCTTCAGCGCTATAGAAAATATTTTCATTGGTGTTTTCATGTGGCCAGAAAATAACTGGAGAAAACAAAGACAAATTGAACCATTGACTTCAAATACGACCCCTTGAAAGCACAGCCAGAGCCCTATCCACTGCCATCTATTATATTCATGAGTGTGACCTGTCGGGGGTGAGAGGAGGCTGGAGGGGGAGGTGATGGGCGCCCACCTGCTCCACTCAGCTTCTAAGACAACTGCCTGCCAGGAGATCAAACAGGCCTCCTCGCTCCCCTCTGTTCTCCTCCTCCTCTCCCTTGCAAGTCCCATATACGAGGCGACTGACCCACTTTTCCTACCTCCCTGAGCCATTACCTGGAGAAAATGTAGTGATGTGATGTGCGAGCGTGTTGGGTTGGTGGGTGGGTTTGCAGCACTGAACAAAAGCTTCTCATCTTCTCCTACTGTACAGAAATGAAGGTGTAACAAGGACTCCAAAGAAAGCATGTCATTTCTTATCAGATGCTATTGCATGTGAGATTGCTTCTCTAATGGCGTGTCTCGGCCTAGTATGTGTTTTGCTTCTGTGCTGCCACACATGTTAACTGAGCTCACTCAGGTAGACATGAGGCAAATTTGCCAGACAAATGGATAATTTGCCAAACACTGCGGGACCAAATGAAAGCAGTGATACTGCATAAATTCCATTGCGCTGGTGTAAATTGTTTACAATCCTAAGGGCTTTATGGAAGGTAGAGCCATCACTCATTGTTTTCACAGCATTAGATTGATATTGATTGACTCTGACAGCTAGCATCATGATACTTAGGCCCAGTGACCATTTTCTCTCTTTCCCCCTCTTGGCTCATTTTTGTCAGTCCTCTTGCCACCTTCCTTTGTGCTTGCCTTTATTACCCTTATGCTACTTTTTTAATGTTCTTTTCACTCTGGCGCTCTCTTTCCTTACAGGCCTCACATGGTGACAGAATACATGGGCATCAGGAATGAGAGTTTTATGAAGATTGCTGCTGTGGGGACATGGATGGGAGATTTTGTCACTGCCTGGATGGTGAGATTCGAACTCATCCGTGTCCACATTAAATAAGTCAGCTTTTATGAAAAGAAAGACAGACCTTCAAATTTTAACCCTGCATTATGAAAAGCACAATGACTGAAATGATTGAAAATAAACCTCTTATTCATGCTAACACCATAATTTGTTAAATGAAATTGTGTTAAGCTTTATTTTTTTCAACACATAGTAGATCAGTTTAATAAAGAATAGCAGCTTTATTTGAGAAAAATGTGCAAATATAATTGGAAATGCTGAATAACTTGCATGCTAAAATGCTAATACTTTTTGATAATTTTATGACTCTTTTTTTCTCTCATACCTGATACAAAAAAAGATTTAACCATTTTCATATAAGAAGAGAAAACCAATTTGTTCAGCCTGCTTCATTAAAGTGCAATATACAGTTAGCAAAATAATAGTAAAAATCTAATAGACGAATGCGTAAGCAAGTCAGTATTAAAAAAAAGTGAAATAAAAACTCAGTCTTGCTAAACTTGGGATTCTTATGAAAACATCTGTATTATATTGTGAAATGTTTTCCTGGTAACATTTTAGAACTTTTTCATTAGAGTAGCTGCACTTTATAGCTAGCTTGCTAACTCTGCGCATGCTATGATGGCAGTTTTAGCACTTAATTTCACATTAGCATGTACTTAAGCTAATGACCTTTAGCCTGTATCGTGGGCATCATAAACTGAAGAAATAATAATTGTTTGGGGGTTGGGTTTTTTTCTCCATTTTTTTAATTTTATCCACTCCACACAGTGTATCTCAGACAACTGCCTGACGGTACAGAGCTAAGAATAAAAAGAGCCCTAACTTCATAAATTAGCTGAGCAGCAACAATGAGCATCAAGTATTCAGTATAATATAGACTGTCATGCACAGCTCAAATACACTATGCTGAATCACTAACCCACTAAACATGCTTATAGGTTTTGATAATTTTATAAAAGTGGAATTTTTTTCTCTCATGTCTGATATGAAACATTTAATCATTTTCACATCATAGAAGAAGGCAAACAAAATTCTGGTAACATATATCTGATAGACCTTCCCAGACTATAAGTTTGGTCAATATAAAAAAACAAAATTGTGAGCCTAAATACCCAGCCTTCCTAAAACTTTGTACAAATCTGTCACAAATGACAGACGGTGCAGAGCTAAGAACAAAAGGTTAACGGCAGCAACCTCTAAGCAGCAACGAAGACCAAGTATTTTACCCAATGAGTGTTTAAAAAAAAATTATTTATTTGATAAGCCTTGCATGGCTGCAAGCATGGTTACTTTTAGCTGTGTTCATATCATAATAATTTAATAAATCATGTTTACAACCAGGTCAAGATACAAATGAAGCCATTCTTCACGTACCAAAATCTAATTTCTAGGTCAGGTGTATCCTCTCAGCCATATCAAGGCACACACTTACAATGCAGCTTTCCACACTAATCCAGTTCAGTCTGCTATCAAACCCTCAGAGGAACAAGCGACTGATGTAAGGAGGGTCAGAGGAAACAATAGGTGCACAGGGAGGGACAGAGTGTGTTGTAGAAGAAACCTACCTCTGTTCATTTATCAAAATAAAAAGAGGAGGAGAGCTCCAGCGGGACAGGACTACCTGTGGTGGGAGGAGTGCGGGCTTTGACACCGGCATGCACACAGCTGAGACAACTTGACAAGCTCTCTCACCGGTCACATTAGTATTCTACAGTACATACTGCAGAGAAAGAGAGCGGGTGGAAGGAGAGACAGAGGAGGAGGGAGGTAGTCGGTAAGAAACAGAGGTGAAGGGGAAAGGGAAATGTAAAAGTGTGGTCGGAAGGGAGCCGGGGGAGGAAGCGAGTGAGAAGGTGAATCAGGGAGGCAGAGGTAGGCCAAGACAAAGTGCTGATTCCAAAATCCCTCCCAAGTTTTTCGTTTTTTTTTTTTCTTTTTTACATTTGATTAATTCAATGAGGCACTTTGAAGATGACCTCTGTGTCTCCTCTGCATAGCAGATTTACAGTATAGCTTTACTGGTTGAGTGAACAGGAAGTGTCTGTTTTTGAAATGCTGCAAAGCCAGAAACATCTCATCGATTCCCTGATTCACATTCTTTCTCCAACACACTATCTGCAGTGAGGTGCTTTATTGACGAATTGACCTTGCCTCTGCAGCAGCTCCACATAAAGAATATAGAGGAATTTTTTTAGATGCTATGCTTTCTGACACAAGTCTGCAGCCGTGCAAAGAAGATCTCCCGTAATTGACTTTTAATGACATTAAGGATGACAGCGTAAAAACATTTCCCTAGCTGTTGGAAGCACAACATTAATACTGAAAGAAGCGAGTATGTTTCAAGGTAATCACATAGTCATTAGTGGTAAATCAACAATGGAGTGCTATTGAGTATGAATCATTCAGTATTCACAACTTTATACCTGTTCAGTATTCAAAACTGTATACCTGTAGAGTAGACTGTCATACAGTTTGGGGAAATAAGCATTTGATCAGCTGCCAAATTTGTAAGTTTGCACAGTTAGAGACTTATTATTTCTTTTTAATTTTTATGATACTTTCATTTTAATTGAGAGAGAATATTAACCAAAAGTCCAGGAAAAAAAATCCATTACAGAAAAGTTACAGACTGATTTGCTCGTCACTGAGTGAAATAAGTGTGTGATCCCTTCCATGACTTAGTTGAGAAACCCTTGTTGGCAAGCAGAGGAGTAAGATACTTTCTGTAGTTGGTCACAAGGTTGACACTCATCTTAGGAGGAATTTGGACCCACTCCTTTTTGCAGAAACTCTCTAAATCCTTTCGGTTTCTTGGCTGCTGCTTGGCAACTCAAATCTCCCTCCATAGATTTTCTATTGAGGTCCTGAGAATGGCTAGGCCACTCAATGACTTTAATGTGGTTCTTCTTTAGTCTCATTTGTTGCCCTGGTGGTATGTTTTAGGTCATTGTCATGCTGGAAGAGACATTGACATCCTCAGTGTTCTGGCTGAGGGAAGGAGGTTCTTATCCAAGTTTTTATGGTACATGGCTGCATCCGTTGGCCCCTGAATGCTGTGAAGTCAGCCCAAAGCAAAGTGGTCCTCCCCTGTGTTTGATGTCATACTTGGCATTTCTCTTTCTCCAAATACAGTAGGTCGAGTTGATAGAGCAAATTAGGTTTCATCTGACCATAGGACTTTCTCCCAAACCTTCTCTGCATTGTTTAGATGTTCTGCAAACTTAAGACAGGCCTGCACATGTGCCTTCTTGAACAGGGGGACCCTTCAGGCACTGCAAGATGTCAATCCATCACACTGTTGTGTTAGCAACAGTGTTCTTGGTGACTGTGTAACCGCTAACTGCCTTCAAATCATTAACAAGCTCCTCCTGTGTGGTTTTGAGATGATCCACCACCTTTTTTTAGGATCATTCTCACCCCATGATGCAAGATCTTGCATGGAACTCCAGACTGAGGGCGATTGATGGTGTTCCATCAATCACTATCTTTCATTTCTAAGTAATCACACCAACCGTTGTCACCTTCTCACAAAACTTCATGCTGATGGTCTTGTAGCTCATTCCAGCCTTGTGCAGGTCTACAGTCTTGTCCCTGATGTCCTTTGACAGCTCTTTGTTCTTGCCCGTGGTGGTGGAAAGGTTGGAAAGGAACAAATTGATCCTCTGGACAGGTATCCTTTATACACATGACGAGTTGAGTTAAGGAGTGTCTGCAAATAAATGATAGATTTATTGTACTATGTGTGCCACATGGGCACAGAGTCACGTACACACATACATGTATATTTAGGAGGCAGAATTATGTCTTTCACTATATGTTTGTAACTCTGGAGCAGCATGCAGCATTGTTATTTGTTTAGCATATACAGTAGTTAACATATGTATAATTGAAATGTCCTGATAAACCAGATGGTTTGATTATGATTTCCACTAGATGAAAACTGTTAAGTAAGAAATGCTAATACATTGTTTCTTATTGTTTGTTGAAAATGTTTGCACACGTAATATGGCAGCACTTGAACATTATCTAAATGGACTGGCATTTATATAGCACACTTTTCGAGTCATATTGACCCCGACGTGTACACATCTATGATTGCTAAAGAAATATTTATCAAAAACACTAATAAGATATAAGAGATTTATGTACCACCCAAAAATTTAGATGACATAGTCAAAGTTTCCCTTTGACTTTGAAATGATTCATATTACTTTTATGGCTATCTAGTACATTACATATGTAGCTACATCTAGAAGGTGGTTAGCCCAAATCATTAGGGAAACAGGTAGCTTGACTTCATCAGCAAAAAAATATAAAAATCTTTACGATCCTCCTCTGAAATTTTCAATTAACACTTTGGTTTCATTTGCTGTATCTATTCATACTCCTCTGAAGAGAACTTATGGGAAATGACTACCCTGCCTGGGGCAGGGTTACCAGGGCCCAACCATGGAGCCAGGCCTAGGGAGGGGGCACAATTAGAGCACCTGGTGGTTGGGTCTTAGTCGACAGGGCTCAGCCAGATCTAGTCTGAAGAAGCAACATGGGCCTGCCCTACTGTAGACCTGGCTTTGGGAATGCCCCAGTGTCCCTCTGGATGAGCTGGAATAGGTGGCTGTGGAGAGGGAGGTGTGGGCTTCTTTGCTTAGACGGAGGCCCCCATGATGCAGTCCCAGATAAGCGGAAGAAGATGGATGGATGCAGTAACTTTTTTGACAGTTTGCTCACTAATTCCATTCAGACATTTTCTTTTGCTTATCAGAATTTGGGATGCAGTGGCAGAAGCCTAAGTATAGTAATCCTGACATCATTGTGTTTGCCATTTTAATCCTAGCGGACCCAGAGGCACTCAAAGGCTAGATGAGACACACGGTTCTGTCCTGGCATCTCCTCCAAAGGGAGGCATTCAGGAGTGATCCTGATGAGATGCCCACACTTCAGCTGCTTCCTTTTGATGCAAAGGAGCAGTGATTCTGCTCTGATATTCTCACTGTAAACCTGAGCTGAGGCATTTTACAGCGGAAATTTATGTCACTTTTATCCGTGACCTTGTTCCTCCGGTCACCATCCAGAGTTGGTGTGAGGGTAGGAATGTAGATGGACTGGTGAATCAAAAGCTTCTGGCTCAGCCCTGTTTTCACTACAGTGGTGAAAAGAGGGCCGAGTGCCTGCCTTACTGCGGGCAATGCGCCAATCCACTGGTCAATCTCATGCATCACCTGCCCGTAACTTGTGAACTAGATTTGAAGACACTTGAACTTCCTCAGTTAGGGTAACAACTCTCCCCCAGCCCACACAGAGAAGTCCAAGTTACAAGTATTTTATACATTATTTTACTTTCTACAGGTGACAGACATGATGCTCCAGGATCAGCACTACCCAGACTGGGGCAAAGCTGCCAGAAGGTTCTGGAAACAAGGCAACAACAGGATCGTCCTGTTCTGGTATGTCATTTTCTTACACTGAAATAGAATGTCTGTTAGACTGTGCTTTTCTTTACCTGCATGCACATAAGATATCAGTATTTCCTCAAGCTTTGAATTATACTACGTCTTCCTGCAATAGAATATAGAATAGAATAGAATAGAATAGCCTTTATTGTCATTGTACAGGGTACAACGAAATTGGAGTGCCACTCCCTTGGTGCAAAAATACAATAATAAATATAAATGTAAAATATAAAAGGTGCAATAAAACAAACAATAGTAGGTACAATATATACAGGATAGCAGCATTAATATAATGACAGTAAGAATAGCAGCATAATAATTGACGGTGACAGTATGGAGTAGCTAAGCAGTTTCAATTGTTTTTGTGATTATTTACTATGGTGATAGCTCTGGGAAAGAAGCTATCCCTGAATCTGTTTGTCCTGGTTTTATGTGACCTGTACCGTCGGCCTGATGGTAATAGTTCAAACACTTGGTTGCTGGGGTGAGAATGGTCCTTGATGATATTGCCAGCTCTGCTGAGGTACCGAGAGTTTGCAATGACCTCCAGGCTGGGCAGAGAGCAGCCGGTGATCTTCTGGGCTGTGTTGATGACCCTCTGCAGTGCTTTCCTGCATACCATGTTGTTATGCTGTACGTTAGGATGCTCTCTATGGTGGCTCTGTAGAATGTCACCAGCAGCCTCTCCTCCAGGTTGTTCCTCCTGAGCACTCTCAGAAAGTGGAGACGCTGCTGGGCCTTTTTTACCACCGCCGTGGTATTTGCAGACCAGGAGAGATCATCAGAGATCTGCACGCCCAGAAACCTCATGGAGTGCAATGCTCTGTAGGAGTGTGTACATGCATGTGTGCATGTTATGTGATCTGTTCAGCGCGTTGCAGGGTTACACACAGTCAATAGCCATGTTAATCATTCCTCACTCAGTGTCAGCACCTTTAATTAGAAGAACAGGCTGAAAATCAATGGACACAGCGAGGTCTCCAGGCAAACCATAGCCCTGGCTTTTACTTACTCATACCACAAGCTGTGACCCTGAAATAAGTGCTAAACAAATGCTGCAAACCATGTCTGATGCGCACATTACTCAACAGACAAGTAGAACCACTCCCTGTTTAGATGCACTACACCACCGCTGCATGGTCCCAGCGGCGTTCATTCACAAAAGTCCTTTGGTGCTGTCAGATAGTTTGACATGGCGTGTCATTCAGATATGGCACGTAAAAGCTTCTGCAGTGGTTCATCTCGGGGTCATTGTAAAAAAGTGAAAAAAACTGAAACAGGTCTGACATCTAGTTAATAGGAACACAGAGAGCTCGAGACATCTCAAACTTCAAAGCGAATTTGGCCGCAGCGTTTTAACAATTCCTTTTCGCCGAATTGATTCACCTGCGATTAGAATGCAGGCGGACGAACTGTTCGGCGACTTTTCTGCAGCCCTTCATTATATTGATGGATGCCTCAGCTCTCTGTGTCACAATCAATGCCAGATTTGATGAGCTATCGTTTGAAATTCAGCGCTTGAAATGTGATTGATAAATGCGTCGTTGGATATGTCTTGTCAATATGTGCTGAAGGGCCGTTGCAAATTGTAAAGGACAGTGCCAAAAGTCGTCCGTGCTGAGGGAAGGGAATGCCGCTTGTGGAATAATAAAACCCCTCAAAATTTATCTCTCAAACAGCTGAAATGGGATATGAGCTGGCAGTCACTATCTGCAATGCAGCCAACTGATGTGTGGTGTGAGAATGCACACAACTGCACAATAATCGCTGGGTGACATTGAGACAAAATACACAGTGGAGAATAATACTAAGTCACATTGCCTCTCTTCACATGGCTGAGAAATTTTTCAGTAAACACTGAATGCAGAGTAATCCCAGTGTGACATGAACGAAATGCGGGAAGTGTTAAAGAATGCAAAAAAACCCAAAAAGCCCTCTCTAGGTAAGTGATATTTTGGCTCATGTTAAATATGTAAATGCATGGAAATATGTATGCAGTAGAGTTTTGAATTACTTTGTCTCTGCATCCACAAACAGACACAGTTATTGTCTATGCACATTCATCTTCCTGGAAACTCACGCTATTTGTCAAATCTTGGTAAAAGAGTGTGGTTCAATGCATTATTGAGTCCATGAAGAGAGACCGAACAGTGCGAGATTTATCTTCTCTTGTAGCTGTCGTACCTGTTGTTTGTCTTCTGAGATATGTGATGCTAACTGTGCACCTTATCTAGGCTGGAATTTAGAAATAATATTTAAATGTTCTTTTTTTTTCTCAAGTTTAATGCTTGTTATCCTGCTCCTCTCCTCTCCTGTGCTGCAGGACAGTACTCATCTCTCTGACATCAGTAGTGGTTCTGGTCATCAGTACCGACTGGATCAGCTGGGACAACTTGAACCGAGGCTTCCTGCCCAGTGATGAGGTCTCCAGAGCCTTCCTAGCTTCCTTCATCTTGGTCTTTGACCTTCTCATTGTCATGCAGGTAGATCACCCCCATGGGGCCAATTTAAGGGGGGGAAAAAGAAAGAAAGAAAGAAAAAGAAGCAAGCTGGGATGTCTCTTGGCTTACTCTATTACCTACCTTGCCAGATCCTCTGCCTCCCCCTTTTTCCTTCCTATTCATCAATGGGGCACTGCGGCACAAAGCAGTGCGAGGGCGCTTGATCCCTCAGCTGGCACGGACACAAACTTACACACACACACAAACACACGTATATCTGTTTATATACAAAGATACAAATGAGTTAACTATATAGATGTATGTGTATATTCATGTTTTATGCAGAGAGATGTGGTGTTAAATATAAATTATTGACTTTTTAAAAAAATCTCTTTTACCGTCTTCATCATGTTTCCCAGACCTCCCTATGAGCCTAGAGACCAGTTTATTTTGTTTAATGATGACTCACAAGATTGGAGTCCCCACCGCCCCCACCTCCCCCACCGCCCCCCAACCCAATGTCTTCTCTCTCTCACAGGAGAGTGAACATCAATAAAGCCTGTGTCAGTCACTCATGAATATGCAAATGTGTTTGTCTGGGGAAAAAAAACCCCAAAAACACATACTGTGTGCTTAGGAGAAAGACTGTGAGATTTTTGTTTTCCCCCACACTGCTAACCATGCGCCTGAACCACAGGCCAATCATCTATTTGCTCAGAGCTTCTTGAGCCTAATTCAGCAAAGTGCCTCCCAATGTTTAATGAACATATTTCACTGTAGCTCGTTAGCAGGTATTAGAGAACTTGCTACAATACCAATATCTGGTATCCCCTAAACATATATTTCTACTCTGTTTATTATGGTAATTATAAGGAGCCAGCAAATGTATGGGAGGACATCTTTCAGTGTTATAAATACCTCACTCCACAGAATCCTGGCACCGACGCCATTATTATTCCCTTGGTATTGTGTATTAGAACAACTGTAACACTAAAAGTGATTTCTAGAGTTATTTATTGAAACAGTTCATTATTTTAAGAAGGGCTTTTTGCTGCTCAAGCCAGTAATTACTTCACGCTGTGGTCTTTTCCTCACAATTATTGTGATTATGCAGATTTAAAGCAGTAGCTGATTTTACACTGTGCAAGCGTTTCCTCCCAAACATCTTCGCGTCTCGCTGAGGCCAGCTTTTTCGCCTTCCTTGACCGACTCCTGGACGATGTGTTTGACATCTCCGTTTCTGGGCCCTCGACTCTCTCGCTCACGCTCACTCACTGTAACTTGGCTGTTTATCATTCCCGGCTCGCAGTGATTTGTTTACGACAGGCCTCCGCTCATTTTCTGCGTGGTGTACAGCAAGCACATTTACTGCAATTATTTATGAGTCAAGTTAGGTTGTGCCGTTACAGGGCTCTCGCACCAGCGGCCGTCACTACATTCCTTCGGTCAATAAAAATTCATCCGCCGCAGCCCTCCCAACAGCTTCATTCGCCTCTATCCTGGATCTGTGCCATAGTTAATCTCACGCCTCCATGAGAAAAGATGGGTGATTTTGTTCTCAAACTAATTAATGCTCCAATTAATGACCTGTCTGGATTTGCCTCCGAGCAGGGTTTTATCTTCTTTTTTATTATTATTATTTTTTATATAATTGTGGCTTTTTGCTGTTTTGGGTTTTCTTTGGCAGCCAAATGTCAGATTTCTGTATATACATATTTACATATGTGAAAGATGTTGATACACCCTGCCAGTTTACTCTCCCTGTATTTGTTGTAGAGACTCATTATTTTGTGGTAGGAATGTTTAAATGCCATGCCTGCAAGTGCTACGGCAACAGATACAGCAGCTACGGAAGCAAAGTGGAGGACTTAATTAATATCCAAGGGGCTCTCGTCAAATTGTTTTGCTGTTCTGTTCATAGATATTGGCACAGGAGACCTTGGATCACATGAGGATGTAGTGAATTCAGATGTGTTAATTTCGCGCAGAGCAAGAAGCTCTGTGCAAATAACAGAATCAAATGGAAATGGAGCTAATCTGAAATTATGTGTGCCTTGTTTTTTTCCCCTCTAATAGTGATGACAAAAGCTAATTTGCAAAATGATTAAGTCAGCTCAGCAGAAAGAAACTGTTTCATAACATTTTCATCTCTCTGTCTCTCTGTGTGACTTTCATTAGTTTCATCTGTGTTTATAATCATTTTAATTCCATGCTTTTCATAATCGTAAGTAACTCATTACAGAAATATTTAAATACATTTTAAAATGGTGTCGCAACACGGACATACAGTATGCTGTAGGAATCGTCTCCAGCACCAGAGAAGCAGACAGTAACAATTTAAGGCTCTGTATTCGCTGTTAAGTTAGATTTTACTTTAAAAAAATCACTTGATCTTGAATTTTTTGATAACAAAAGCAAATTTTTGCTCACTGCCCACTTTATTAGGGACACTTGTTCAATGGTTGGCAGAAGCCTACTGCGTTCATGTATGTAGACATGGTCAAGATGAAGTTTAAATCGAGAATCAAAATGGGGAAGAAAGGGGATTTTAAAAGACTTTGAATGTTGTGTGGCTGTTTGTGCCAGATGGTGGTGGCCTGCAAATTGGTGATCTACTAGGATTTTCCCACAATCATCTCTAGGGTTTACATGGAATGATCCAAAATACAGAAACTATCCACTGAGCGACAAATGCTTTGTTGATGCCAGAGGAGAATGGCCAGACTGCTCTGAGCTGTCAGGAAGGCAACAGTAATTCAAATAACCACTAGTTATGACCAAGATGAGCAGAAGAGCCTCTTTGAATGCACAATATGTTCTTCAAGCAGACGGTCTCTAGCAGCAGAAGACCAGATCAGGAGCCAATCCTGTCAGCTAAGAACAGGAAACTGAGGCTGCAGTTCACACAGGCTCACTAAAATTGGAAAAATATTGCCTGGTCCTGATTCTTCAGCATTAGGATAGATTGATCAGAAGGCGATCCTAAATGTCTTCTTGCCTTGTATCTAGGAGACCTTAGCAGGGAAAAATTTCCTCTGACAAAAAAGCTCCTGGGATCACTGAAACATACAAACCCCCTCCTTGAATTATCAAGGAGTTTTAGAACTCCTTGATAATTCAAGGAGGGAAAGGAGCCAGCTGAGGGGGTTTGGGCATCTGATGCCTCCTGGACACCTCAAAGGCAAGGTGTTTCAGGCTCCGACTGGGAGGAGGCCTCTGGATTTGCTGGAGAGATTATGTCTTGGCTGGTTTGGGAACAACCTGGTGTCCACCCAGGTGAGCTGGAAGAGGTAGGAAGTCTGGGCTTGCCCCCTTGACCTTAACCTAGATGAGTGGCAGAAGATGGATGGATGGATGGATGGACTGAGCCCCTTAGTTCCAGTTGAGCATCATTTATATGCCAAAGCCTAGCTGTATTATTGCTGACCATGTCCACCCCTTCATGATCACAGTGTACCCATCTGATGGCTGCTTCCACCAGGGTAACACATGAATCATTTCAAACTGGTTTCTTAGGCTACGTTCACACTGCAGGCGAAAGCGCATCAAATCCGACTTTTTTGATCCTATGCGACCCATATCCGATCATGGTATGACAGTGTGAACAGCACAAATCCGACATCGGGAACGCTTCCTGGCCATCCCGTGTAGATGTTAGTGAAACTGGTGGGAAGACAACGTTGGAGAAACGTGAACATTTTATTTGTACTGTATAATCTGCAGATTCTGACAGAAATCTGTAACTTTCCTTTGAAGCACTGCTCCTCTCTAAAACAGCAATAAGGATAATTATTAGGCCATATGTAAATAACAAAATAGCTTTACAACTTAAAGCAAAATTGGAAAACGTAAAGTCCAAAAAGAGTCTTTATATTAAGGGCCATCAGTGAAACAATACTGTTTGGTCTGGGTCTAAACAGAGCACGTTGTGTGAGACTTCTCCTTTTGCTCATGCGGGCCGCTTTGAGGGTTCACAATAGAGCGCGTTTGCTGACACATTTTATCTGTAGTGTGAACAACTAGACAAAAAAATCGGATTTGATCCAAAAATCGGAATTGAGCATTAAGACCTGCAGTGTGAACGTAGCCTTAAACATGACGGTGAGTTCAGTGCACTTAAATGGCCTCCACAATCGCCAGATCTCAATCCAACTGAATACCTTTGGGATAGGAATGGGAGATTTGCATCACCGATGTGCGGTTGTCAAATCCGCAGGTGTAACAGATTTGACAGCTGCTCAAGTTGTCATGTTAATACGGACCAAAATCTCTGAGGAGTCTTTCCAGCACCTTGTTAAATCTATGCCATGAAGAACTAATGAAGTTCTAAAGGCAAAAGAGGTCTAACCCAGCTCTAGCATGTGCACCTAATAAAGTGGCTGATGAGTGTGTATTGTTTATTAATTAGAATTCAGTTAAATTTTGAATAATTTAAAAAAAAATCTAATCTAAAAAAATTCTTCAGTACTTCACTGGTTTAAAAATGCAAAGCTGTAGGACTCTGTAGAACTGACAATTTTCCATTTTCAAAAAAAATAAGAAATAATTTTTTTTCACTTAATAAATGAATTATGTTTTGTATATGAATAGTGAATAGTTTCACTAAAAACCTACTAGCCACCCAATAAAACTACATATTTGCAAAAAAGAAAAGTGACACCACGGGGGCAGAGGAAGATGCTGATGTTGAGCTGCCTGCTGATATTTTTATTTTTTTTTAATCTGTTGAAATCCCACGTGCACAGGCACATGAGTACACACCACATGCGTGTAAACACACAGGCTCGTCTGCCGTCTCCAGAGGCTGGCACCACGTTTAACCTCCAGTCAGTTTATGAAGAGACTCCACTGAGTCTTAATATTAGCTAATATTGAAGCCTTCGGTGAAGTGTTCAGCATCCAATAAACTACGATGCAGAGTTGACATTAGTCACGTCAGTGTATTCAGATGGGTGGCAGCATCACAATTGCGAGCTAAATTTTCAAAACCTGTTGTATTTGTGCGTGTTTTAGGACTGGGAGTTCCCTCACTTCATGGGTGACCTGGATATGAATCTACCAGGAATGTCTACAACACATGTGAAGGTTAAGCTTCCTGTCTGCAAGCGCATCTTTAAAGAGGAGTACCACATTCATATCACAGGTACACTCAGACACAGGTCCTCCGGACAAAGAACGGGGTTATTTCATTGTTTTTTTATGAGAACCTCAGTTTTTTTTTCTTTTTTCTATTTTTTTTTTTACAGCTGTTGGAAATGGATTAGGCAGCAGAAAGAAATAAAAATGTCCATGAGGGAGACATAACTTTGCCCTATTTTTGAATTGTGAATACTTGAAAAAAAAAAAGTGCTGTGGCTGCTCTACTTTTCCACTCCTTTCTTTCTTTGGGGAAGTGTTTGTTGGTTAAACCACAAGCAACCATTTATAATACATGTGTAGTTTCTGTGGAAAGCAGGTGCCAGCGCCGCTTCGATTGTGTTTCCTGTTCCTCGCTTTCCTCCCTGATGTGCGAGATGCTTCCCTCATCATCTCTCGCATCTCGGCCTCTGTAATGTTCTCTGCAAATGAGTGTATTTCCCATTTAAAACCGTCCTACTGGTTTCTCCATTTGGTTCTGCCACATGAACACGGCCTGTCATGACTATCAAGGGGAGGCGAACCAGTGTTCCTGAGCTAAATGTTAAACTGTTCAAAGGCTCAGTGGTTCGCAGAAGGTTGTTAACCTTAATGCATTGCATATCCATTAAGCATTATGGAAATGGCTCCGGTGCGACGTGATTGGTTTAACTGAAAGCTTATTAGCATCATATCTCGGGGAAAGGTAGGGAGTAGTGTCACATATACCAGGGGCGACATCTGCCTGCTATCAGACAACCTGGGCAATGGTAGTGTGGGCTGTCTCATGGTAATATAGTGATCTTGTTAGGAGATACCGTGGAGGAGCTACCACTTCTATCTGCATGCAAAATGAGAGGAATTTCTGATAAATGAATGTGACAGCATATCCATCTATGGGACTCTGCCCTCTTAACCATGTTTGGAGGAGGCTTGTGTGGTACATCGTTGAGGATATGCTTTAAATCATCTTTACAGTGCGTGCATGCTACTTAGCTTTCAAAGACAAGCCTGGTCTAATCCAAGTTGCAATTCTCATTGCAGGTAAGTGGTTCAACTATGGTATCATCTTCCTCGTGCTGATTTTGGACCTTAACATGTGGAAGAACCAGATCTTCTATAAGCCCTATGAATATGGGCAGTATGTTGGGCCTGGTGAGAAGATCTTCACAGTGGAGGAGCCAGAAACCCTCAAGGACTTCAATCACAGCACACTCACCTATGAGTGGCGCTCCACCAACGTTGACCCTAGGACCAACTTAACCTACGTGGAGCGGGACATGTTCCTCCACAGCCGCTACATTGGAGCCAGCTTGGATGTGAAATGCCTGGCCTTTATTCCGAGCCTAGTGGCGTTCGTACTCTTTGGGTTTTTCATCTGGCTGTTTGGTCGATTTCAGGACAGCGAGACCTTCACAGAAAATCCAGACAAGACTTACGAGAGGATAAAGAGGAAGTCGCCATCCGAGTACAGCAAGGAGATGGGCGCGACGCCAGAGGAGACACATGTCACTATGAGCGATAGCCTCAAACGATCAGGAATGCCGATGCTTCTGTCGGTGGATGGGCCTCACTTTGGAGCGACACCCTCTACGAACTCTACGATTTCCATGGAAACCCAAGAGACACATCCGAGCATTGTGATCGACAGCACGGAGCAGGATGAACCAGCAGTCTCTTTCGATGTTCACAAATTCTCCCCATGACTTGACGAACCTCTGAAACTTTGTACCTGCAGACAAGTTGGAACCAACATGATCAATGGTAAACAACTCGAGCATGTTTATTCAGGACAGCACGAGGTGTCAGAGGAGGATCTTTAACACAATTCTCCAAGTGAAGGACAGAGTGTTATTTACCTAGCCTAACCTTGATGGCTGTTCCAGTCATATTAATATATTTTTGTACCAAAAGCATTTTAAAAGTCTTTAAATGGCACCAATTCTGATACATAGCAGATCCATTGCAAAACCTCAACTGACCAGGTGCTACCTTGGATTATACATTTTCCTAATTCAATTTTGTCAAGGTACACTAACAGGTGCCTGTAACAGAGAACTATTTCTACAGATGTGACCTTGGGTTAGTGGAGTTTTATTGTTTCAAAACAGTGTTATAACTACAGCAGTGCCTTGATATTTCATATATTCAGATACGCAAAGCATATTCTAAACAGCCTGTGTGACTATAAGGATCTGCTTTACTAATGTCTGACATACTGTATGCTCTTATCATATCGACATCATGTTACCTCATGTGATCCTAAAACTTTATCATTTTAATTTATTCTCATGCGATGTCACTCTTACTACGTTTTAATTGTGTTTATGACCATCGGTGTACGGTGACGACCTCCTCATTTACCCTCACTTGATTTTAGTTGCAAAGATAATAAATGCAATCAGCAGAGATCAAATAGCTAAGCAGCAAGCCACCTCATGAGTGCTTATGCGGCTGCTGCACCTTTACTGAATACCAACAGAGGGAGAAAAGGTGGTTTTTGCCCTTGGCATAAACATAAACGTAAACCATTGAAGTGCAGCGGTGACTTCTCCAAAGCTCAGGGCTTCTTTATGTATAGCTAAAAGTTGTAAAAACAGATTTTTTTTTCTGTTTTATTACATGAAAGAAAAGGTGCATTATCCTACTGTAAAAGAAACCCTCATTCCAAACATAACTAAAAGCTGCAGCAGTTAAGCTTAAACTGGCTTTAATGTGTAAAAGTGTTTGTACACCTAAGTTTAGGGGGTGTTTGGTCCAAAAAAATGTTGTTATTTTGTTTTTTGTTTTTTTATACAATAAAAAAACGTCTAAATTAAGTTTGTTGTTAATTATATAATGAACTTGCTCATGCTTTTGACCAAAGATGCTCAATCATGCAGTATTTTGAACATATTTGCAAGAAAATGTGATGATTTGGGACAAAGATATGTACACACTGAGACAACGCGAGATAGCATGTGCTCTTGTTGTACTCCACATTGATGTATAATGCACAATATTACACTGTGGCTGCAGAAATAAGAAACTATGACATGTATCTATATGATATTTCTCAAATAGTCTGCTTTGTTTGGCAATGAAAGGTACAGCAGTCATCATGTAACAGAATATGACCAGATTTCTTACAGTTTGTAAACTGTTATCTACAGTACAAATTAATATAATTACATTCGCATTAATGGATTATCGTTTTTTTTATCTTTAATTTTTGAAATCACAAAAACAATTAAAATGTCTTTTACTTAAGGTTGAAGTCCTATTCTGGTAGAACATTATACAGTGGAGTTTCCTGCGTTTGTGTTTTTGTGTGTGTGAACTGGAAGCAGAGCGAGAGAGAGATGTCCACTTGTGTCTGTACATGATGTTTTATACTTAACAGTCCGTGTGTGTGTGTGTGTGTGTGTGTGTGTGTGTGTGTGTGTGTGTGTGTGTGTGTGTGTGTGTGTGTGCGTGCAGACGCTTGTGAAGTGTGTAGGTGTTTGCTGCTACACTTCTTTTCAACAAAGGCCATTCTGTGAAGAGGTCAATTTATTCAGCATAATTGGTTTGCAGCTCTTGGTTTAGTAATTATCCTTTTATACATTAAAGCTCTGTGAAGACATTAGATATTAGTGTTTTACCAAAGGGCAGAACCTCTTTGGACATGAAGGGGCTCTAATATGTTTGGAATGCAGCTGTAATTGTTTGGGTTAAAAGTGAGGCCTTTGTCTTGTTCGGACTGTTTTCATTGTGTCGTGCTGCATAACTGACAATTCCTACAAGTTCCTCTCTGTTTTTTGAAGCAGAGGAGATTGTTCAGTGTTTGCGCAGTGTACTGTACTACTGTTGAACCTCGTGCTACCAATAAATTAATAAATTTTTTACATTCTGTATCGCTTGACCACTTTTCAACTCCTTAATTCTTTTTGAACAAGGTTGCTGATCTCGATAAGTAACTCGCAAGGGTGAAATAAGTTCTGCTTTTCGGTTTTTCTATATGCTTGGGAAGTATAGTTGCCAAGCAACAGCGCAGGTCAAGCTTCTTGCATCTGCTGACCCAATTAATGTGGGCAACAGGAGAAATAATGATACTATCTCTTCACAAGGACACTCGAATACGTAGCCTGCATACACATAGCACCCAGCTCAGATTAGCATGAGTTCTCCTCTGAGCCTGTCCGTTGTTTGATTTATGCCAGTGGGAAACAATTTGAATTTGTTACTTGTTTTGTTCCCCGGCGGGATTTGTTTATAGAACATGTCTACGTGTAAATGAGTTATAGATTGGATCGAAAATGTCTAAGGGATGAAAACTGAACTCACTGCCGACAGAATTGGTTCCCAGTGTGGTGTTGGGACTCCTCCAATGAGGTTGAGAGAAAAATCTGAAGGGCCTTGAGATGATTGATAATATATTAAAGAAGAAAAAAAAACGTGCTTTGTTACAGAGAATTATGGCACAGTACGGCTTTTCATCTTTGCTGTTTTGCCATGCACGCCGCTTGGCTCTGGATGGCAGTGCCGGATGATCAGAGCCACACTGGATTCAAGTGAAATTTTGAAAGGAATGTTGTGAAATTTTCTAAAGACACTGAAAGAATCCTACAAATGTTAGGGATCACATTTATAGAGTGAACGAGAGCCAGTCGCTCACTGTGCGTTTAGTGTTAATCGGCAAATGTTACTGTGCGAATTTGCTAAATTTGTATGACATGCATGGTAGACATAAACACCAGGATATAGTTATTGTGAATGCTCTTCAACTTTTACCTTTTATCTCAAAGTGCAGCTGTGTCTAAATAAGAGATGCCGATTATGAGAAAGGGCTGAAATCCAGCAAGTGGTTAAAGAGAAAATACCACACAGAGGAGTGCGTTATGAAAGATCTGTGATGTAACAGTTATTCACTTTCACTAGGAAATATTCAACCATTCTTCTAAGACTCTTGGATGTGCTGATCGCAAATTTAACTACAAAACAATCTAATTTAAATTGTTTGTTCTATTAAAAATGCTCCAAAAGCACCAACACCACAAACACGGTCATGTGGTCCAGTTTGGCGACTCAAATGAGCTGGGAGCTATTCTGTGTCGACATCCATGTATTATATGTACATATTCTTGCTTATAATATAGGATTTCACTCTCTTTTAGGGACTACCAGATGTTACCCTTCAGATCAAGTCCCATACACGCATCTTGGCCTTGCAGTTTTTTTTGTCTTGTAAGCTCTTCTGTTTTGACATATATGCAAAAGTTCTATTAAAAAGGGTTGCATGTAAGCCTAGATCTAACCCATTCTTAAAGCATGTGGTTGTTAATAGATAAAAGAGACTGCAGGGGTTGCTGGTGATATAAAGTGGTTGATTGTTTTAGGTCAAATCATGTTAAACGGTGACTGTTTTATCCATCAGTTGGAGAAAGCTGCTTCACGGGCCTGGAATCCAACCACCCGTTTAACACAACAGAGGAGTGAGTTATGAAAGATCTGTATGTTGGGTCTGTGTTTCCACATGCCCCGCTAGTTTAGAGACTTATTCCTCATGAAGAACACAAGACATAACAGAACATCTTTAACCGGTCTTTAACTCGCTAACGAGGGAAGCCTTGGTCAGAACCAGGCGGTGGAGCATAATGCTCATCACCTGTCTCTAGCCCAAATCCTTCAAAGAGTAGCTTCCCTCGCAGCTATTTATTCCCATGATAGTTACAGTTTACACAATACAACACAACACAAGCACCTCCCAACGTAAAACCCTCCAATGGTTCTAAGACAAGGCACTATGTGTGTGTATGTGTGTGCACGTGTAAGCACGTGTGCAAGAATGTGTGTGTGGGTGTGGGTGTGTGTGTGTGTTTGAGTGAGTGTGTGAGAATGTGTGTGTGTGTGTCATGGGGGTGCGTTTGTGTGACCTCCTGCTCACCAAAAGGATCATAAAAGCAGGAAGCAACATCAAACAGAATCTTCACAAGGGATGTGCTTGTGATAAAACACTACAGCCTCCTCCCAGACCCTCGAGAGGCTGGGGAGGGGGACAAAGGAATGTCTTGATCTTATAGTTTGAACTAAGACTTTAAGAAACACAATGACAATATTCAACAATTTGACTTAACACTGTAATGTGACAGAAGCAGTTAAACAAACTGATGTGAGACTATGCTATCACAGGTGTCATCCAATCCAGCACTCCATTGTCAGTAACCATGTATCCCGGGATGTGTAATTGCACCCACAACACTTGAATCCTGCTGTGCCATTCACTGTAAATTAGCTTTAATAAGAGCCTCAGCTAGATTGCTTCAGTAGTAAATATTAAAACACCTGCGGTGTGAAAACCAAGCAGATTTGTGAATACCTGAGGTCTCACTGATGCTTGTTGTTTGTCTGTGAAATAAATCTCATTGCCAGAGTGTATTAGCTGTTTTTACTGAGGCCTCTTCCAAGTCTGCCATTGGGCTGAGAAATTAGATATTGATTTTTTTTTTTTTTTTTTTTTCTTATTGAGGACCATGCAGAAAGTGAGAGAGCACATCAAAACGGGCATTTCAAAAAATGTTTATGGGGTGTTGGAGCCTGATACCCACGTTGTCTTAAAAGTGTATCGACTTCTCCCTCAGTGCCGTGGATGCATTCGTGTTGGAAACGTTCATGATCAATTGCTTTCTGTCTGGTAATCAAATTTTTAGCTTGCTTCTTTTTTTCATGACAGAGAAGCTTTCTTTCAAACTGACTTCAGGCACCTTTGAAATGTTCCCCATTATTTACTATTTGTTCCAATAGCATGTCTACAAATCCAAAAAGACATAAGAACTGCTTTTTGAGGGAGGATATGAAGCACTATTGTTGGACCTAAAGCTAAATATAAGCCAGAAAAATTCTCTAGAGGGAATGAGCCATAGCTACAGATCAACTGGAATCTTCTCTACTGTCTTTGAGCTATCCTCCAATTAGATCAGTGTATCATGTCCTGGCATGGCCCATCACTCTGTGCTGGCAGCTCCGTGACTCTTAGAGACCTTGTGAAATTTATCAGTACTGTCAGTCCCAGCCAGCTACAAGGTTTCCCTTCAGTCTTTTCACCAAGTCTGAGATGGTTTCTGTCCCCAGTGGCCACAAGGGAAAGAGAATTCATCAGCAATTCCTTCTGCGGGTTTCTGATACCTAACAGAGGAACATGTGGCTCGGATAAATCTCTCAGAACCTCCAACAAATCACTCAGAGGACTGAAACCCCAGGGGTGGGTTTGTGATAATGATGTCTGCCATACTCTTCCTGTGTCGAGGAAGAGGATCAAATTTTATTCAAATTGTTCGTAAGTTATATAAAATGAAGAGCTGCTTGGTGAATATTAAGAAAAAAAATTCAGTTGCAATGTCCTTCAGTGGTGCAGCAGGTAAATGACGATAAAATCCAGTGTTGGGGAAAAATGTCTCCTGTTTTTTTTTTTTACCAACATTGGACCCACAAAACTGAAAATATCAAACAGAAAAATATATAATAGAAAGATATCTGTCACTGTGCAGCATATTTCTTTGTGAACAGTGAAAAAGTTGATCTTGACATTGTAAGCCTTGCTGCAAAACTCACACACTGCACTGTTTTAAATAGTTTTATATAATATGTTAAAGTTGACATGCATCGTTGAGCTCCATCTCCTGACCTAAGCACACTGAGATTTAAATCAGCTGATATTTTCAGGTGACTGAAATGCCAGAAAATGCTAGTAAGTCATAGCAACTGACCAACAGACAGGGGTGTAATTTCCAGGAGGGTTAGGGGGGTTGTTGGCTGATATGTTGAGACTTGATTTCTGCTGTGACATTAAGGTGGTAGGGTCAGAATTTGGTGTAACCATCATGAACGCGTGTATCCACCAAATTTGCTATCGGTGGTGTGTGGGATATTTTCTTGGCTCACTTTGTGCCCCAATTCAGAATTGTGTAAACACCACAGCTTACCTGAGCATTGTTGCCGACCATGTCCATCCCTTTGTGACCACAGCGTTCCCTGCTTTCCGACTGCTGCTTCCAGCAGGATAGCACACCTCCTGGTTTCCAGCAACTTGTTGAGTCAATGCCACAAAGAATTAAGACAGTTCTGAAACCAGAATGGGGGTCTGTATACTAAACTGTATAATACAGTTTTGTTTACCTCCTGAGGAGGTTCTTCGTCGATAAAAACAAGTTCATATGAAATAATCAGTACTAAATATCCTGATTGTAGCACCTTTGGCTGTACCCACAGTTGAAGCTGGAACCAAAAGCTATAGGCGCTGTGGGCACAGTGAGCACTTGTGTGGATGTTTGCTGTAACACAGACAATTCAAAGTGGCTTCCATTCTTGCTTTGGCTCATGCTCTACATGCTTATGCATTAAGTCAATCCCGCACAAGCTGTGACAAATAAGCAGAATGAACAGAGTTTACCCTGCAGCGATAAGAGGTACGAATACACACAAATGCTTTAAACTGCACATGTCCATGTAATTCCCTACACATAGTACATGGATGAGACTGCCAAGTCCAAAAAAGATGATTTTCAGGTGATTGTATTATTGCATGCTCCTGGTATCTTTTTGTCAGATAAAGACCCTTCTCATTTTTCAGAGCGCAGTGGATTTTGCAGACCAATTAGAGCAATTTGAAGGCTAGAAGATCACTGAAAACGACCTGTCAGCCCAAATGTATTACTAATGCGTTTTTTTTTCTCTCGATTTAAACTCCGCACTTAAAGTAAAACTGACTTTTCACTGTTGCCTTGCTTCACCAGCTACAATCACAATGATATGTGTGGTCATTAACAGTGAATATAGGACAGGCAGTGAAGTGGACTCCCTGTGGGTACAGGCATCTGTTGCAGAGGGTTCAGCGCTGCCATGGAAAATTGGACATTTAGGAGCCAGCTGGAGGACCAGTCTGCCCTGCTGTGCCACCACTACTCAGGTGCCCACTGGCTTCATGCCACCACCAGCTAGAAGCCACTGGACCAAAGCAGGCCAGATGGTGCCCTTGCCAACCAACGAGCAGCCGCTGTGAACTGTCCACTGCACACTGTCCACTGCCCTATCATTCAACTCAGGGATGAGTTTGGAATCATGATAACCTGAGTTAAAAAAGTTTTTGGAGCGAGAGCGATGCAGAAACAAAAAAAAAAGGCTCAAGTGAGCAGAGTGTGTGTTGGAATATAAATGGGCCCCCATTACGTTGCGTGTTTGTTAATGTAAGCAGCTGCGAGGTAGAATCAGTTCGTGGAGAGAGACTGTTCCACAGGGAAATAAAGCCATCTCCGGGCTGAACTCATTTGTCTGTGGCTGTGAAGGGATAGATAATTATATTAGGAGCTTTAAGTGCTCTTCTGCGATACAAGTATTACTACCATCTCCAAAGGCACAGGACAAAGTCGGGAGGAGAGAGGAATCCATGTGCTACAATTGCGGCAGTCGTCGCTCTGCATCCAAATATGCAGACCTGAAAGTGTATCCACCGCACGGGGCTTTGTATAAAATCCAATCACTGATAGAACACTGTTAGATCTATAAATCACACAAATTTACTTATCTAGTGTACAATATCTGCGGGGGACAAAATCTCTGACTTTCCTCAGAACAAATTAGTTTTGATCAGTGTTTGTGCTCTTAATTGTTTGAGCTTCACTGTGCAGAATAATGTACGTTCACAGCGTGACACTAATTCCTTTTTTTTTTTTTTTTTTTTTTTTTTCTTTTTAACCTGTCCCGTTTGGTTCTTTTGCCATCAGAATTATTGTCTAAAGGCGAAGAAAGATGCCCAACGGATTTACTTTACCAAATGGACCATCCCAGCCTTGCCGTAATGGTCCATTTGATTCAAGTTTTTATTGTTTATTTTATTTTCACTTGCTGAATACGGGACAGACTTGACTGGAGGAGAGAATGTGGAGAAAGAAAGAGGGAAAGAAAAAAACCTGAGAAGAGGGACGGGGAAAAAGGGCAAAAAACAAAAACCAACAGAATAAGCAGACAAAAAAATACATATATCGATCACCTGGATCACCTGTTGAGAAAGAAAAAAGAAAGCAAGCAGAAGAAAACGAGAGTAATAAACAAGATCACAATGATATATGAGAATATGACAGTAAATACTAAATATTAAACATTATTGTGCAGCACGTGAGATCGACAGCGCACAGTGTGCTTTGAGGTAGGAGCCAAAAAGGGTGTAATTTGTGTGTGTGATCACCCGTGTGTACACCTGTGAGCATGAACGCGCTTGTTTTTAAAAGGTTCCTTCATGTAATGATCTGCTAGAGGGTGTGGGGGGCCACTGCCCCGACCTCCAGGGCATGAAGCAGGTATGGAGGAGATCAAGACTCCAGACATCCAGAGGCCCCCAGAACACAAGAGACCAAGGAAGACCAACAGAGGGGCAGCCGCGTGACACTAATTCCAATTCATCAGCCAAAAGCGTAAAGTTCCTCCAACCTGAGTGTAAGGTGTGTACCATCACAGCTAGTTTAGAAGTGAATCACAAGCAGCTTAAACTTAAGCCAAGCTTGCGTGGCACAAACACTGAGAACAAGGCCTTTCAGTGTGGTAAGACGCATTTTGTGTCCGGTTAATCATTTTTTCACAGAACTAGGAGTAGATGTTACATTAATAATTTATATAAAGTTAATAGATTTTTTTTTAAATGGAAACACATATTATTCAAAGCAGATCATTTTTATATATAATCTTAAAACAAGCCTGGCGGTGGTTCTAAAAGGGCATGTTTACAAACCATCTTTTATATGCAAGGCATCAAATATACACCAGCATTCATAATTAGTCAATCTATCAGTGTTTATTTCATTTTTAACGTGTGACTGCAATAATATGACAGATGCATTCACATTAAAATGTTTTACTGCTGCAACCAGTGGAAGGGAAATTCGTATTATTTATGTATTTTTTTTATGTACACATGGCTAGCTGAATCGACTAATATTTTATAAACTGGATAATCTTTCTGTAAAATGTAACTACATAAGTAGTGTGTTTGTTTCATGGTCAGGTCACTTCCTGTCTGTTTAGTTTCCATAGCCATTTCTTGCCTCACCTGTAGCCAATCTGCCAGTTAACATAGTCTATATAGTCCTCCACTGCCCTTTTGCTCTTTGTCCGATCGACTTCACGATCTCAAGCTGTCCGGACATTTTTGTGTTTTCTCTCTGCTTGTGGGTTTTTTTCCTTTGTTTCCTCTGTTTTTCTTATGTGTAGGGTTCCTCACCTCCTCTTTTCCACATCCTCCTGCCTGGGACCCGGAAATCAATCTCAGTATCCCATGTTGAAGGATTTCTGAATTGCTAAAATGGATCAGAAAGGAGAAGGCGGGCTTGCAGAGGAGCTATGATCGAGGATGCGCAGGTGTATCCTGTGCATCAGCATATAAAAGAGGCGTGGCACACAGCCAGAATACACAAACCGTGGTGGGTGATTCTTCAAACAAGCAGTGATTTGTATTGTTTCGGTTTTTAAGATGATTGTGAGGCGTGTGATTCAGGGTTTGGTTTTTTTTTTCAGTATTTGTATGTGTGTGAGACAGAGGGTGTGATATCTTGCCACATTGCATGTTGTAACTTTAATTAAAACAGCCATGAATATTTAAAAAAATGCAAACAGTGTTACCTCTGACTTCACAAAACACAGGTGTAGTTGGGCTTTCAATTGAGATTGCTTTAAAATAAGGCTCTGGAGCAATGCTACAGCATGTTAAATGCTCAATGGCTCAGCTCACATCTCTGATTGGAGTGACTAGGATTGAAGGAGAGGAAAGGAGGGGATGTGCAATGAGAAAGGGGTGAGGTTTTTAACTTTTTGTCCACACCTTTGTTTGCATATTTTCAATCTCCTAGAAATTATTAGAAAATGGATTTAAGACTTTAATCTGCCTGATTTCCTTTTTGGGGGTCTTCTCCTCTGAACAGTCACAGTGTCTTACACTCTGAGACTTCAGCAAAGTTTACTGCATGTCATGCTGTGCCACACGGATCTAATAAATCCAGTTTTATGTATGCAGACTGTAAGATGATATAGTCTAATCTGCTCAGGCGCTGCAACACATGGTTACAATCCCTTCTCCATTTGTTTCCACGGTATACATTCATCAGTGCAGTCATGCTGGAGGATGAGTACAGACAAACGCGTCTGCTACCTAAAGTTAATCAGATTTTCTTCTTTGTTGGAATGATCGCAAACATTTTGTAATGCATGTTTGTGTTTTACAAACTAACAGTGAACCCAGAAACCTAAAAATCTAACTGAAGCCACTGTATGGCCAATAAAATCTCATATCTGTTAAATCGTGATAAATCCAAACTGTTTACATAAGAAAAAGACAAGCAATTAATGTAAATGGAAATACTTTATTTCACTATTACACAATAACAAGCTGGAAAAAAAATTACAAAAAAGAGAAATGGAACAAAATGCTGCAAAGCACCACATAATTTAGACGACTCAAATGTGGCAACGGAACCTTATGCTAACTGCCTTTGCTCTAGCTAATGTATCATCATCATCATCATCATCATCGAGAATTTAGAAATCAGCAAAAATATTTGGACATCAAGCAGAGTCATGCCAGTAATAGTAATATTTTACAGTTTCATGTAGCAATGATTCGGAGTGGGGAATGGTGATCCTTAAAGGTTCACTCTAAGTGGTGAGACATAACAAAGTGGTGGGTTTCAGGAAACCGTAGTCCATCATCTGTTTGGTATGATATACATTTGCATTTGGTATAAAGGAGTTGAGGAAGCAGGCGCTGGTCATAGAGTATTTGCTCTACGAGTTAAAGCTTAGCACCAGATGGGTGGAGTTTACTGTACAGAACATACAATCAACTGTGGCTAATCAGAAGGGAAAGAAAAATACCTGAAAGGTTACATTTTTTACAATTGTCTGTATTTGACAATGTGACACTGGGTGTGTTATTCTGAACTTCCACCCATCTGATTCAGCAGGCCAAAACAAATCCTTACAATGCAAACACTATGTGACCCACGTCTGTGAGGAGGACAGTGAAGAGACACAGGAATGGTGTTATTTTTTTATGTATTTTTTTTGTATTTTTTTACATGGAGAACACTGTACAGGTGCCTTCAGATCTGCCAGGACTAAAGGCACATGGGATCCACTGAGCAACAGATGTGTCCATTCTGGAAACACAAAGAAAGAGAAAGAAGAGAGGCACAAGTTTGTTACAATTTGACCTCAGGGCAGCTCTTTTTTTCACCCAGATAATATTTTTGGGTAACAGCAGTGCTGCAGCACACAGACTCGGTTTGGCATTTAGAGTTTGTCTGGGCGCTAACTGATACAAGGTGGCGATGCTGTAACTAAAAGGATGAAAAATTGCTGTGCTTCATTTCTGTTGAATCAAAAAACTGACTCTTTATAATTACTTTCAAATGTACACTTTTGATATTTCCACAAAGCAATGTCAAAAATCTCTAGCTGGCCTGGTGATGAGGGTGAGGATGCTGCATTTCAAGTATCCAAGAGGCCAAGGTTTTTAATTTTAGGCTTGCATTTTAAAGCTGCTACTCCAAGGACTGTTTTTAGGTGAATTTAAAAACTGCGTGCTTAAATAAAATTTGACCCCCCCAAAAAAGATGCATAACCTAAAGATGCCTCCCCTCCCCCGTGACCCTGACTCGGACAGAAGAAGAAAATGGCTGAATAGATGAACGGATGATAGAGATTCCAAAAATTATGATGTTTATTGAAAGTCCTCTGAGAATAGCTGTTATTTTCTGTCTGAGATGCGGACATCATTGCAGGCACGCGCGACGAGAATATTTAATAGTAGAAATTCAAGTGAGGGAGTCAGCCTTGGTGGATTAAGTCCAAAAGCTCAGGCAAACAATTTACGCTCACATTTGGTAATGAAGAGGATATTGCCTGCATAGTTTACTCTCTCCGTGACTGCTCAGCGCTGCAAAATAAAAACTCACGAAGAGCAGCTTTCTCCATCTGATTTACTTGAGCTGCTGATGTGAGTGTGTCTCCAGACATTTTCAGCACTTCATCCTCAAATCTGTGTGCTCCTTTAGCAGAGGAAAGAATACATCCATGATTTCCTGCTGCAGCCGAGCCAGAGGCCAGGAAAAATGACGCTGCCAGAATTTCAGTTCATTTTCATTTAAAAGAACAGTCCGACATTAAAAAAAAGAAAAAATTGCTCATTATAACTCAGGTTACAGACCTGAAACAGGAGTCTTGTCATCACTCTGAGAGGTTGCGAGGCAACCAGTGGATTTACAGCAAGTTACCGTTTCGAACCAAGAAGCAGGCCAGCACGTTACACTGTAAACCTATAACTTATTTTTACACCCTAATTAACAACTAATTAAAAATGTTAATTAGTGACCTTTAAAGGAGCTGGTAGGTTTATTACCACTCGACAGAGCCTGTTTCTAGCTTTAATCTAACCGACTGCAGCTTCATATTTAGCAGAAATACAGTGCAGTGCATCCAAGGAAGACATTCTCATCTAATCCTAAACAAGAAAAAAAAGCACATTTCCCGAAAGTATCAAACTTCTGCTTCACAGAAAACTGCATTCTTGTTAATAAATATAAATAAAACATGTAATCTATGATCTAATAAACTCAAAATTAGAAAGGGAATAATTGCGGAACAGAACATCATATCTTATTTATTTGAAGAGATACAGCAGCCGTCTTGTTCTTAGAATGAATATTAGATTCATTTTTTTTCCAAAGCAATTACTGTGTGCATCTTGGTTTAACTAATAAGCTCCCAATAACTGCCCTTTTACAACAACTGGTAAATTCAACTTCTGCAGCTTTATGCACGAATCCGAGCTGATGCAAAAACAGCTGTATCAACACCTGCAGTATATTTACCACCACATGTAATAAAAACTGCTGTGAGGTGTTAAAGATGCACAAATTGCCTTTCTGTTGCAAATACTAGTACTCTGTTTTTCCCCCCCTGAAAAAGCACAAAGGGTTCTCACTTTTCAAGCCATTTTTCTTTTGTGTCTTGCCTGCCACGAACTAGAGAAACTGTAATTTGCTGTTTCCATGCTGCCGGCAGGACTAGCAGCTTACCTTGCACTGGCACAGAGTGCACTCTGTGCCATGTTTAATCCAGGAGGAGCCGCTGAAGCGTGAGATGTTGTGCTCGTCCGTACATGTCTTGGTGATGTCGTTGCGGATGGTGTCGGCCTGGCAGGGGTCGGTGACACAGCGGGGACAGCACTCGCCCTCGGGCACCACAGTAAACTCGCAGTCCACAGGCGGGCACGGCAGAGGCCAGCAATCCACCTGCCCCTGCTGCGAAGGTGGAGATGGAATTTGAAAAGGATAACCGAGCAGAGAGAGAGAAAAAGAAAAATAATCACTGCAAATGCACTTTGCATTTCCCGTGTCTAAACAAGTTATTCTCTCAAATGCACATTTCTCCTGACGTAGTGTATTTGTATGCTAGAGGGACCGTCTCGACTTGTAAGGAAGCTAGAAAAATAAAGATGAGCGGCACAGTCTTCCGACAGCGTCAGCAGTTTTTCCAGACTGTGGAGGTAAATGTTCCACCTTTCTAATTGACTTGTTCTAGTCTCGTTGTTCTCCTATTAATCTTACAGCAAACTTTCGGCGCAGAAAGCCTTCTTGGATTTTTCCCGCTGCCGTTTTCACTGGCCTGAGAAAACGGGTCATATATTTTGTCCATCCTTGCAACTCTTAACCGAACTGTACTCTACATCATTCTGTCCTGACCCACTTCTGCTCGTGCTGTCATACATGCGCATATCTGCCGCGCGCCTTATTGAAATGAAATATGAGTTCAGACTGTTTATGTTTAAGCACAACAGCAGATATAAAAGGGGTGCGCACGCATACATAAAGTTACAAGAGGTTTGATGCAAGTGTCCCACCGGGGATATTTAATATCTCTCAAAATCATCTGGCTCAGCGTTTCAAAAATGTTGTAGTAAATTAGGCTGGCTATAAAGCGCGCTCTCACACAGAGCTAATGCCCACTCCCTGCTTCTGTGCTGTGTGTAAACATTCGAAGTGGGAAATCCCCCCGAGTGGCACTTTCTACTCGCTGCCAGAGGGAGGGATTGAGTGTAGCCTCAGGTATCTGTTCCACACTGTGATAGGGGACGATGTCATCTTTGTCTGTTTATGCAGATGTGGTCTGTTATCCCGCAGGAGAGGCCGATGTCGGGCACAGCTTTTCGCAAACAACAGCGTGGCACGAAAATGTAATCAAACTAAAACTGACGCTGGACTTTGATATCTTTGTGATACTTCAGATGAAATCATTTTTTAATATGTCTCCATTCACGATATCTCACTGCTATTTAATCTCTAGATGTAAAGATTTGCTGTTTTTAAGACTGAATGTTACAAAATGCCTCTGGGAAATTAGAACTGGTGACATTTATCTTTGCTTGGGAATTAGCCTGCAATAATTATGCCATTTTTTTCCTCAAAAATTAAACTACTATCTACATGTATGGTTGTGAAAATCAATGCTTTCTTTGATATTTTGGTGATTTAACAAGATGGCAAAGTGCCCCATGTGTGCGCGGTCTGCAAAGGCCACACTCTTGATTTCAAATGATTGCACGGTTCATACAAAAGGATTCACATCTTGGACTTGAGAGAATGTTTTGCCCATCTCCCTGCTGTCACTGTGTATTTTAAGGCCCCCGCTGAGTCTGGACAGCCATGCCTCTGCTAAGTGTAGCAGCATTCAAGGTTCATTTCACGTCCCTGTCACGCTACTGGAGCCCCAGTACGGTATCACGGGAGCAGCCTTCTCCCTTTCAAGTGCTGCTCTTTGTACTGCGTGTGCTGGTGGCCCTTTGCTTTGCGTGCGCCTCTGTGCATCTTAAACTGAGCATGTTTTATGTGTATCTGTGTGTACATGTGGACATATGTAGGATGTGTGCAGATTTTCTAGCACACGTATACTATGTATACTATGTATACTATGTTTACATTGTGTGTGTGTGTGTGTGTTGTTACAGGCGTGCCTGCAATCTCAAATGTGCTCGTGTCAACACGAGTGCCTACACTGAGTACTGTTTCAGCGAGAGCGACGCTGAAGCAAACCCATTTTCAGCCAACTGCGCTTCCCCGCTGCCCCTCTGCTGAGCGGTGATTTTCAAGCTCTTCTATAATGGCTCGCTGTAAGAAATCCAAAAAGCAGCTCTCAGGTCCAGGCATCAGGACGGCATTACAATAGAGGGAGGGAGGGGTGCGAGAGGAAATGACATTGCTATTGCTACTCAGACCATAAATCTGTCAGAGTGGAGCCAACTTATGGTATCTTAGCTGCAAGTACGGCTGATCTTTAAAGGCAACAAAGACAGGATGAAATAAATAGAAAAATAAGAGTTGTAAAGTGCTGCTCTGAGATCCAAAGCGAAGACGGTTTGTGAGTCATTCAACAGAGGAACTGACACTGGTGTGGGTGAGTGTTACCGCATGTTAGAGGAGGGGGTGGGGTTAGGAGAAGACAGTGGGGTAGAATCGTAAGCGTTCCATTTGCATGTGATATGCATATGGAAATATGGTAAGAGGGGCAACACAGGTGGGAAGATTTATTGTTTTTGTCAGGTTTGTTGGGAAACACAAAACGCCTCCCTGTTGCTTCAACATAAACACTGTTAAAACCTTGAAAAGGTCAACGCAGCAGAAGATATGAACACAAAGAAACCGGTGCATACGTCTAACTGAGAAAGACCTGTGTAGTGAATGAAATGCTGTTTTGTTTCAAATGGGAAATGGGATTAGATGTAGAGGACACCAGAGACTAGCACCTCAGACATACACGCTGCAGAACTTCAACAAAGCACAGGAATAACACTCCCTGTTTCACCCTCCCACCTTATGGGCGACACTGTTCCCCTAACCTTGAATGTCTTCTCCAGTAAAACGTGTAATTCCAGCACAGCAGACAGCAGCGTGTACAGTTCTTTGAATTCTTTAAAATTTCAGTAATCACTCGCTTTTCTTTCTTCTGCACAAGTGGAAAACCAATCTTCATTTTCTCCTCTCTGCAACCTCCCTATTCACCTCTTAATCACTCCCCCTCTCTTGCCACAAAACATCTTTCCTTGACTTTTTTCACAGAGCACATCTCTCATTCATGAGCATTTCCATGGAGACTGGAGTATTTGTTACGTCTCTCGTGTGGGCACTGCGGCACGGCAACGAATGCCTATGTTGTCTTCGCTATCACCTTAAACGACACCGCACGAAAGCGTTAAATACCTGCGCTCTTTGAAATATTATCAACGTGCAGGAGGGTGTGGTACAAGCGCCCTTTACTCACCAGGCACTGACACTGCTGGCAGTTCTCCACCCACGTGTCCCCGCTGCCGTAGGTGAGCAGGCCGTTTTGATGCAGACACTGGCTGCTCAGTCGAGGGTCGCACTCGGGGCAGCAGAACAGGTCGGCGCTGGGATTGTCGCAGTCGCACACCATCCTGCGGCACATCACTTGGCCGGCCTGCGTGGGGAGCACAACTGAGCACTGAGCACAGGATGACACACAGGCCAAAACAGCTGCACGCACAGACAAAGGCCTCTGCTTTGATGTGATCATTAAACATACATGTTGATGATTAATAATGTAATGAAGGCAGCCTAGCTCATGCCAAGAAAACTGTTCTGAAGCAGCAATTTACGACACGCTAGATTAAAATGTGTACTTTATGCGTACTGATGCATAGTTTCTATTCATCAGCGTGGCGCTTTGGGCATATCAGTGTTTTCAGACTCCTTCCAAACTCATCAGAGTACAGGAAATAATCGGCGGCTTTGAGAAAGCGTGGTAGGAGTTTTAAGCTTTTTAGGATTTTCTAAGATTTTAAGAATTAACTATGAATTGGTTGAGAGAGAAAAAAAAGAATTGCATGATAATTGATAATGAAAATAATCAGAACGGCCCTGCAGTAGCCAGAAGGTGGTGAAAGGAACAGGTACTTCTTTTGATTGTTTCTCATCAATATAAGGCAGGGCCGACATTCCACAGAATCTTTATATGTGCATTAATCACAGTGTGTCAAACGCGTGTCTAGTATCCCGAGCCCAACTACACCCATTCATAATAGCGTGCAAATTTTCCATCCAATCCCATTTGAATCGCCGTTTTGCCTTCTCGTTACTGTTTAATTCTAATATTTGGATATTCTTCTGTGGATATTCATACGGTTAGATATTGCCGGCTCAGGTTGGATACAGACGATTGTAAAAATAGGAAGTCTGAATTAACTATAGAGCACAAAATTAAATTTGAGTATTTTAAAGGTCCCCTACATTTTGCACGACGACAGCTCGGATAGGCTTGAGCGCCCAGCCCTTAGCTGAAGAAGCAGTTAATAGAATGGATTGAAAATTGATTTCAAAGAGCATGAGTATGATTTTTTTTTTTGTAACAAAACTGACAATAAAGTCTACCTTTCATTCCTTTACATTTTTTGTAAAGAATTGTCAGGAATGCATTGAATGTTGCCAGTTAACGTGGTATTTTGATATTTTTTTCTGAACATGTTTTTGAAATTGGTACAGATGCATCGATGGGTTACACTCCACCCATCAGCACTGCAATCAGAGCAAAACAATGAACTATTTGTGTACTGCTTGACCTCGGGCTGGACGCTCTTTGTCTTTTCTCTGGGGTTTGACTTTGGTTTCCCCTCTTCAGTTAATCGCAGCTCTCCATGTAATATCCAGCTGTGTCCACCCACTTCCAAAACAATAACATGTTTACTCCTCTGCTCACTGAACTGCTCAATACGACTAATTTTGACAGGCAGCTCTTCAATTTCTCAAATCAATTAATATGACTCATTTAATTAGGGAGCCATTTCTGCCCTGGACCTTTGTAATCAAATGAATAATTTGCTGCTTGATCATTCACTACCGACACTAATCCACTATAATCACCTTCCACTACCGCCAGACACTTGGCATTAGGTTGAGTGAAATGCTGAAATGCAAAGTATGACTGCTCTGTGACCTGATAATCATGGAGGAAAAAATTGTGTTTAAGATGATGGAATGAGTTTTCTGGACCAACTGTTCCCAGATGCCTTGTCACTTTGATGTCAGGAATCAATCAAAACAAGTACATCAAGAGCCCCGATCACTCTGATAGACCTTTAAAAAGGACTATATATAGAGAGTAGCTCATGCGCTTTAATTAAGTTGCTCACCACTACTGCATCATCTCCATCCATCCACCCATCCATACATCCTGATTTTAGGACTTTAGTCATGCAAAAAGCACCAGATCAAAATTCATTCACATTTTCATGCATTTTCAGTTACCGTTATTGCTACATTACTAGCTAGAGAATTAGCCTAGCAGACTGCATATCTAAAACGAAAAGCACTCAGAGAGCACAAACCTACGCCAAGACAACTCCCTATCTGAGCTGTATTTACTTTTAAGGGAAGACTATTGTATTTTGTATATAAACGTTATGTAGGAGGCGACCTGTTTAGAGTATACCCTACCCCTCACCCTATGGAAGCTGGAATAGGCTCCAGCCTCCTCACGATCCTAAATTGGACAAGCGGAAAAGAATTGATGAATGGATGATTCATTTGTAAATAACTGAGCATGAATAAACTTATTATATAATATAATAAGATACGGGACATTTTATGAAGGTTGGCTTTATTTGACCTTAAAGAAGTGGCCAGAGGTTCAAACTAACATGATATTTACAATCCCCATATATCATTCCCTATATGCCTATATGTTCTCAATACAAACAACGGCAGGAACAAACATAGTTGTAATAAATAGCACTAAAAAGTATTATTATTGTTTTGACCTTTAGGAGAGGAAGGAGAGGTTGGGGGTCAAATGTAAAATTGTAAGTATAATTTCTAAAATAGCTTTCTGAAATCATTACATTAACCTTGGAGACCTTGGTGGATGTAAGTTTGATCAGAATTCATTCAAATCTTTTCAAGCTATCGTGTTAATGGACAGAACGCCATGCATGCACCAAAAACATAACCTCCCAGACAGAGGTAATAAAGACTGAAAGTTACATGTGTGGTAAATTGTCTGATCTTCTGCCGGTAATAAATGTTTAGCTGAACACACATTATTAAATTAATATTGAGGGAGGAGTCATTTAGGAAGCTGGCAGGCCAAAAGACTAAAAAAAGAAAAAGGAGATGTGAGACTGGAACCAGGAGCCTTCTGGTTATTACTGAAATACATTTGCTTTACTGCCCTTAGCCACTGGTTACAGTCAGTGTTGGTGACTTTGAATGATCTCTTTACAAAGACAGCCAAACTGAAATATCCTCACCTGTGGCTTGTTATATGTAAAAGTCAATCATTAATAAAGAATCAAGCTATTTCTGTACAATACTGCAAAGATTTAAAACTGTTCTGTCATTAAGAAAATAGCAAAAACTGGGAAAAATAATAAATACAATGCATATTACGGTCAATTTTGAGCCTTTCTATCTCTGTTTTAATCTCCAACAGCTTTTTGAGAGTTGTACCTCTTTCTTTAGCTGCTAAGAAATCAACAGCAATCACTGTAGCATGACGAAAATCTGTAGTTGCACTTCTTGCCATCTGTTTACCATGACTGGGTGAATGCTACAATTTCCAATTTCCACAAAGGCAGTAATTGAAATGCAATTTGCTAAGACGATTTTACATTTTTAGACTTTTTGAATTTCGAAAGGTCACTCAGGAGCTAATTCGCACTTCAAAGTTGCCAAAGCTGGGTGCAAATGTTTGCTGTTGATGGGGTGTGACAGTGCCCAAAGGTGGTCCCCCATTTGTCCTACATCAATTATCACATGTCATGTCTAATTAAAAATTAAAAAGGGAAAGAATCATTTGTTGCACTGCTGTGCTTTAGTTTTTGTTTTAATAAAATGTCACTGCTTGTTTAAAGAGAAGCACTCTGACTACAGGATAAAACAAAGTGACACTTGCTGCTGATTGGTCCTGTGGGGAACAACATCATTCCGAAAGAAAACCAGGTTTACATTTGCTTTGTTATATTATTGTATTTCTGGTTTAAACACTTGGAAAGCAGAGTGAAAAATAACAGCGCTGAAAACGTTTCACGCCTAGATCAGCTGAACGCACATACTGTAAAAGCGTGCACGCGTAAGAGACAGGGGAAATCATTACTCAGCTATATACAGCCGTGGACACGTTTCCTCGTCTTTTCACTTGTCTGCCTCTTTCTGTTTCAGCGGATCCATTTACCTCTGCTTTGTTACTCTGTTCTTGGTGTGTTTGTTTTTTTGCTTTTCCTCTCAGCTTTCCTTGTCTCTGTATTCTCTGCGTATGTCTCAGCCTGTTCATTACCTGGCAGGAGCACACCGAGCACCTATCGCTGTCCAGCACCCAGATTTGCCCGCTGTGCTTGACCTTGTTGTCATGGATACAGTCGCCGGTGCAGTTGTGCCCGTGGGGGCACCGACAGTCATAGCCTCCTTCCAGGTTGAAGCACACTGTGTCGTTGGCACAGGTGTTCCTTCCTGTCTTGCATTCATTAATATCTGCAGGGAATACAAAAAGCATGACATCATACATATGCTCTGTGCAGATAACAGTTTCTTCTTTTTTTTTTTATTACAAGACCAGTAATGTTGCGTTAATAGCAGGACGATAAGGTAAAAGCAGTTTTCCCTGTAAACGTTGATGCTCTTATATGTCGGCGAGCAGCCATGCTTTTATCTCTTTCAGGACAACAGTGCCCTGCCTCTCTGTATGTGAAAATCGCTGAATAGAGGATTTGAAATGCAATTGTAACGTGCAGCAATAGAACATTTTTCAAATCTTGCTGGGAACACGCAGTATACAGCTGTAATGTAACCCAGAAACCCACTTTTGGCAAAATTATAACTTTGCTTTGTGACGAACACACAAGCTATTTTTTTTTAGAGTGGTATTAGTGCACTTTTTTCTCCCCTCCTTTTCCTCTCACAACTCAAACTGACAGCTAAGATTGGGTCAACGAGTGGAGCAGCGCTAGCACTATTGTTACAGGCAATGCTTCAGTGTTACTGTAGATTGAGGGTTTCCGTTTTGACAGCTGACACTTTTTTCTGACAGGCTGGATCAGAGAGAATGTTTCCGAAAATGAACAGGCTGCAAAAGGAAATGTGATATTTTTAGGAAGGAAAACGCAACTCCTAACAACATATATATGCAATCATAAAGGCACACAAACGTTTCAAAAATAAAACAACACCGAAAAAAAAAACATCTCAAAAGTTAAGTGAGTTTTTCAAAGTGGATCACTTTTTTTTCTTAAAGTTCAGATTTCAGAAGCACTATTTTCATTGTCTGCCTTTGTAATTTGAAGCCCTTAATCCTGATACTGGGACTCAAAGAGAGGGACTTAATGATGTGATAAAACTGAGGCATAAAAAGCCTGTCAATGGAAAATGGGGGTCTGTGGCACTTAATGATGCAAACAGTCATATTCTTGCATTGCTGAAATGTATGAACTGGAATTTAATCCTCAATTAATGCAAGGACTTGAAAAAATTAAGGTCAAATATTGATAAAGTAAGTGCCGTATCCTCTTGAGCAGGCTTTACTCTAATTAAGTCAAATAACTTGAAAACTGAGTTGCTACAGTAAAGTTTGGCATTTGTGCTCTGAGATCACTCTGCAACTATGCTTCATAAAAAAAACAGGGGAGTGATATCTCCCCAGAGCCTACAGGTTGGATGCTGGGTTGATGGAGGGGTTGAAATAGCAGACAGATGAGAAATGCAACTATACAGTCCCGATCAAAATTTTAAGACCATGGCAAAAAATCATATTTTGCATGGTTGGATCTTAACAAGGTTCCAAGTAAGCTTCAAAATGCACCAAGAAGAAATGGGAGAGAGACAAAATATTTTTTGAGCATGCAATTCATTGAAAACAATGCTTTAACTGAAACAGGCAGTTTTACAGCTGATGAAAAGTTTAGGACCACATGCCTTTAAAAGGCCAAATCTGTGCAAAATTTCACCAGCATTGAGCCAGAGAATCCAATTGGCTGTCCATCAAGACACTGGACGATCCTCGACCCAGATTAAGGCCGTTACTAGCACCGACTGCAGCCTCATAACCATCAGACGGCATCTGAGACTGAAGGGCTTCAAAAACAAAAAAGGTCTTCAAAGGCCTCGTCTGCTTGAATGCCACAGCACTGAGCGTTTGGACTTTGCAAGAGACCACCAAACATGGGACACTGAAAGGTGGAAGAAAGTTTTATTCTCTGATGAGAAAAATGTAACCTTGCTGGTCCTGTTGATTTCCAATGTTACTGGCATGATGAGCAGATCCCACCTTAGATGTTTTTTACACGCCACGGTGGAGGGGGCGCCATAATGGTCTTTTCCCTTCGGTGGAACAATGGAGCATCAGGAGGCGTCAAACAGCCGCTGGCTATGTCCAGATGTTGCAGAGAGCATCCCTCATGATTGAGGGCCCTCGTCTGTGTGGTAACCAGTGGGTTTATCAGCAGGACAACGCTACAGTACACAATGTTCGCAGGACAAGGGACTTCTTCCAGGTCCAAAAGAGTGATTTCCCAATCACTCTTTTGGACCATCCTGTGTGTTCCCCTGATCTAAATCCAGTTGAGAAGCTTTGGGGATGGACGTAATTAACCTGAATAAACTTTATCGCCAATATTTGTGTTGTGTACGTGAAGGCGGGCTACTCACCTACACATGATTCCCCATTGGCGGAAAACAGGCCGTTGTCATGGTACCCATCCCGGCACTCACAGTGATACCAGCCGGGCAAGTTGACACAAGTGGATTTACTGTCGCACTCGACAAAGCCGTCCGCACACTCATCAATATCTGGAGACGGAGAGAAGATAAGAAAAGAAATGAAGAAAAAAAAAAGTCACCTCGGATTTAGTCAACATATCATGTTGGGTTCAAAATAGTTTTTTACAGTGAATGAGGGTACTGAGCTGCATTCTTGCCTGGCAGGCATTTTCAACACCGACTGATTCATAATTGATAAAACAACATGTCTAGCATATCAGTAAATCTGGTCCGAAGGCTTTATTGATCAAGCATAGTTTCACAGCCAGAGAAGGACATCTGTATCAATAAAAGATAGCAGGGAATGAATGAATCTAACATAACAAGCTTATTCTAGGAAGACAGCAGCGGGGAGCGGCTCCGCAGTATGGTGGCTTATGCGAGCGAAGGATCCCCGGTTCGATCCTGAGTGGAGACACAAATCCCTTTGGGTTGTGTCAGAAAGGGCATCTGGCATAAAGAAAATCTGCCAAATCAAACATGTGGAGCTACCTTCCATGGCAACCCCCTTGTGAGTAAAGAAGCAGCTAAAAATAGTTTATTGTAGGAAGACAGAGATGTTACTGGCTTGTATCTGAAGAGGCCGTAAAGCTCCTTTGCAGTCTCATCTTCTCATCAAAATATGCAGTAAAACAAATAAATTCCACAGTGCGTGCACAGTTTTCTACAACTCTGCTCGGACAAAAGGAGTTTCTATAATGCCTTTGGCACAGCTTCTAACAACCTGTGGGTGGCTGTCAATAGATGGAGCTGATGTTTGTTTTCACAGAGGTCCACTTAGAAATATCCTTGACGCTGCCTCCTTCAGCTCTTCTGTTTAATACAAGACTTTAGATTACACGCTCTGACTTTCTTCTCGGGTGCATTTTTCTTTTGCTTTTATCTCTTTTATTCTGTTTAATTCTCATTTCTCTCTTTCAGTCTTTCTGCCTACAGCTGGCCAACCTTCAACCCTTTCATTACAACGAGTGGCCTTGCAAGCAGCAACCAAGAACAAATCCAATACAGGTTTCAACAATGAGCCTAATACACACAGAGAGAAAGATTACTCTGATATTTTAGCTCGCATTTAATTAAACTAAGGACCGGGCCCACACGAGAGAGGAAATAAAGCCTGTTATTACGCAGTGGGGCTAAATATGTTAGGTCCAGACATGCACCGTGATTAAATGTGTCTGCATAGCCAGTGATGGCTTTTTTATGATTGTGCATGATGCATGATGCTCTGCTCTCATTATGAAAATGGCAGTGTGCCGTGTATGACCTTCTCTGCGACTGCCTGCAACAGTATCCCCCACAGAGCTACAGGCAGACGGGCTCATGGTTGAGCCCCCCCCTTCCACCGCCCAGGCAGTAATGGGATTAAGATCTATTGGCTAATGAGCCCTCAGCCTTTTAATAGAATTCTGCAGCAGATTAATCGTTGATCAAATGTCCCACAGATTAGGGTTTTATCTATTTAAAAATCACCCGCATTTGTCTGCATGAACTGCAGGTTTTCTAAAATAAAATAAAAAAGTTTCCACATCTCGCTCTTACAAGCTGGCAGACTTTAAAAGTGAAACACACTTCACCAATTATATCAGTTTGGTGAGAAAGGAGCACCTTATTTCCCCCCCCTAAGGACAGCAATGTTGGCTTTAAAGGACGCTGTTTAAATCGCGAGTCTGCAGCAAATAGCATAACCAGCCGATCTTTGAAAATGAATATGAATTCACCCCACTCCTGAAGAGAAATATCCAATGCTCTTTGTTGCCTGTGAATTCCAGGGGCGATAAAAGCGCTGGGAGGTTTTAAAGGGAGGAGCTGCGTGAGGTGGTGTTGCCAGTATATGAAAAAGAAATCATGCTGAATTTGTTGGAATGATTCTCTTCTCTCCAATACGGCTGTGTGAAGTAGTTCAAAGTACAACTGAGTAGTCAGATTCTATTTATAACAAACACCGAGGGCGAAGTCAGTCTAAAAATATGCTAATGGGTTATTTTCAGCCAGTTTCATTCAGGTGTGTTTAAAACGCTCGACTGTCTGGTTGTAACAACAGCGGGTTACACCTTCAGCAAAAGGTTTGTCTTTCTTCCCCTTTTTATCTTCGCAAACCTTGTCAGCTACAATTATGGCGCAGCGCTTTTCAGCCTTCTGTCAAATCAACCTTTAAAGTGCTGCAATGTTTTAGGACAATGCAACTCATTGTTGTCGCACCTTGGATCCGACAAGGCTCGGTGTGCGAGGTGCGGCGGAGATGCGGCACGCTTGCACAAAAAAAAAAAGTCTTGCCTTCTCTTTTATCATCTGGAGGATCGTTGTAATTAAACCATCAACAGCGACAGTCAGACAAGGGCGCTGCCGAGGAGCGCCGTCTCTACTGAATCATGACGCTTTCGCTTTTGTTGAATCACAGAAATGGATGGCTGTATTTTTACTTGTTAAATCATGTCGTGTTTTTTTTTTTTTTTTTTACCTCTCTGCACTGGAAAAATAAAACCCAGTCCAAAAAAACCCCATCACCATCACAAATAAATAAAAAAATGCTTCTCTCTCCTGGAGAGGTCAAGGCAGCGGTACAGTAGTTATTTTGGACTTACCTCACTGCATAAAAGACTAGAAAAACAACACAGAAATACCTACGGAGGGGAAGAGGATGGGCCGGATGAGGAGGAGAACAAAGATAAACGAAAGAAGGTGGAGGACAGAAAGAGGAGTAGGAAGAAGAATTAGAAAGACGAGGAGATGGAGGAGGAATCGTTGAAGAGACACTGCAGTTATTCTACTCGTTATCCTGAGTGGCAGCCTGGAAACAAGGGCTCTATTAAGGCAGCTCTCAGAGGACAAAGTGAGAAACAAGAGGACCATCTTTTCTCTGCCCTCCTCCTGGGCTTGTTATGCCACTCTGCCACGAACCACCCTTCCTCCCTTTATATTCATTCTCTGCCTTCACCTGTCCGTGTGTTACCTTTTTCCTCCAGCCGCCTGTCTCAAATCTAACGCAAAAATAGAGGTGCTCTAATTGTCACCGCTGCTAATCCCTGTGGTTTTCTCCCCCTCTGAGCAGAAAAAGCCAGAGTTTAGAGATGAGTTTAGCCTACCTCTTCTCTTCATGTCTACCTTTCATTGTTTCTGCTCCTGAACACCACTTCACATCATTCTCACTGGCTATTCTGATGCATAAAAGGTGCAATTCTTTGACTTCCCCTTCCAGGTTTCCTTGCCTTCACTATTCTTCCTCCCCTGTTTTTTTTCTTCCCTTCTTTGACTGACAGATAGCCCTAGGGGTTAGGATGCAATTCTGCTGCCTTGCATCACTCATTGCAAAGCCTGTCACTGCTGCCACGTGTACATCTCGCGTACAGTAACCTAATTCAAAAGGATTTCCATTTCCCTGCAAGTCCACCTGATAATCCTGATTGGCACAGGGAAGAATTATTCACACCAACATCTCACCCTGCCATTTGTCAAGTCAAATGCCAGTGGAATATAAGTGGATTTTAAAATAGGCTGAATTTGTCATGTCAGATCAGGTTTAAAATAAAGGCTGAGAAAAGACCGGAGAGTCGATAATAATATTTGCGGAGGCGATAACGTAAGAAATGGATCGCTGATCGTTGTTCTTTTATGTATAGTGAAGTGTAATTGAGTGATTGTCACTGATCCTCAGTCTTCATTAAGAGAAAGAGTGAACTCACATAAATCAATCGCTGTGAAACCTAAGGCAAACTGAGTTACACACTGACTTCCTGAAGATGAAACAGACACTGAAAAGCAAATCCATATCTGCAAGCACTTGAGTAGGAGAGTGGATGAGTAATCACGGCAAATTGGAAACAAGTCTTGTGAACAATCGGTAGCTGCAAGAGCATACAGAATGCAATCAGTCTGCATGCAAGTCTCCCCCACCCTTTAAAGCAGGCCTACAGCTGAGACTACAAACTGCTTTGGGATGGTTGTTTTAGTTATAAAAATAGCAGGAAAAAAACCCAGAGAGGTCCTTTAATCTCCAAACGTCTGCCTGAGAGTATGGATGTGTTTGATAGATGAGCTAACAAGAGCAATGAGACACAAAATAAACATGTGCTGGAAACTTCTAATTTGAAGTTTATAATACCAGAAGTCATGCTAGAAGTGACTTTTAAATCTGCAATAACAGTATTTATTTGTATTAACAATTAAAAGTCAACCCATGTACATGACTGGTTCACTGTATCGCAGACAGGACTTTAAAAAAAGAATGAACATAACCTTCACAAGTTGTAATTGTCCACATTTTCTGCTATAAAGGTTAAGGCACTCAAGAACTGAAAACTGTCAATATGAAAAGGCTGTCTACTTTCAAACGTCAACTTTCAACATAAATAAAATTAAAAATGTCCATCAAGATAAGTGCAGCAATTTATAATTACCTCAAACTAAGCATTAAGGCCAGCACAGTAATTTCAGTACTTTAAAAATTGCACAATGTACTGCTGCTCTCTCATTTTATAACAAACAGGACACAGTCATTTTTATTTTATTTTTTTTTTAAAGTTCAGTGGTCAAAGCGGCCAGAGGCTCGGTGTGCCCCAGCTTGTGATTGACATTTGCAGGTCGTAGATCCAGGTCAAAAGAGAAGGCCGATTAAAGAGTTTACATTTACATGTAGTGTAAGTTATCACATGGTATTGTACATGTACATGTACTGTATTTAATAAAACTGCCATGTGTCTGCACGCATTTCAGCACTTCAAGATTAGCATGCTGTGGTGGATAGACAGCAAATGGTGCACAGTAAAATGTTCTTCTTCACAGAAATGCATGCATGTCTGCATAAAAATGCTTCTTACAATACTATGACTCAAAGTTTGAACCGAACAAAGGAAATTTGAATGAATTGAACAGGTTATACCGAAGGTCAAATATTTGAGCTTTAATACTAATAACATAAAAAATGCAATGTGTAGAGTGGAATGTGCAATTTCCCATGATGATGACGAACCCACAGATTGATTGACGATTGCAAATAGATTACTGGAATATTTAAGAAGCTTTAATCCTGTTGTTCTGGCTTTAAGGTTTGTTTCATTCTCACTGTTAAAGTGAGGGTTTTCATCCATGCAGTGTAGCTGTGTTCAGTGAATAAAAATCAGTGTAAATCATAGTGATTTCATGCCAGACTGATATAAACACCAAAAGGATGCTTACATTGCTCCACATATGCGTTTTTCAAAATAATGACTATTTCTTCCTCTCTCAAAGAAGAGCACAAGACGTATCATTTACAGATCTAGTGTATACTAGCCTGCAGAGGAAAAGCAAGCCTTTTAATTTGTTTTGGACTTAAATGTACTCTAGCTGTTCTGTGGCCAGTGCAGATCGCTGCATTGCAGCAGGTACAGTGGTCGCCTATCCCTGTGAGATGTGTAATTTAGGTAGAAGCAGCAGGTTGCGCGCAGCTAAACGACAACTCCGGCCATTAGCGAGGCCTAATTAAGACACACTAATTACAGGTGATGGAGAGAGTGCTTTGAAAGGCCGACGCTAAATAAATAATGAATACATAATCATTGTGCTTAAACAAGCCGCTTGAGCGGGCCCCGAGGCCTTGTGGGTAAATTGTGGAGGGAAGGAGGGAGCGTTGCAGTGATGCATCATGGGAGCTGTCAGAGATGCATCACGGGAGCTGTCAAGAGGGTGGAAAAAAATGAATGTGGATTTAAATATTCATTAGTGGTGGGTGGGAGGTGCCTAGGGAAGATTTCAAAGATGCAGACTGTTGTAGGGACACACACCGTTGCCCTCGCTGTTTCAAATTATAACAATCAGCAGCTCTGATAACTGTTGGCAGTGTTATAAAATTTACCCTGGAGTGGTCCGCTTTCATACACATGCAACCCATCTCTCTGTATATAATAATAAAACACTTAGTGCTGGCCCTATCATCTGAATGTGTTTTTATTTGATATTTATCTTCCGGCCTGCGTGACTGGGGTTGTCGGATATCTGGTTTATCTGCTGTTTAGTCCGTCTTTCAAGCCGCTCTTCTTTTTTCTCTGTCTAATCTGTCATGTTGTCTAAAACTCTGACAACCCTCCTCGAGTTCAACATCAATGTAAATGAGGTCTGAGGGAACAAATTGTTTGTCTGGCCCCGTTCTACTCTCTGTCCCAGTCAATATGCCAGCATGACTTCAGCACTCAGCACTCTCTCACTGCCTTCAAGGTTTCCTCATGAACTCACTGGCCATCCCCACGTTTCCTCCTATCCTCCTCCTCTTCTTCACTGCTTCCCCCCCCCCCCCCCCCGCCCCTTCCATTTCTTATATCCTGTTATAATTCCCTTTCTTTATTCTCCAAATTTTTGTCTCTTCTATTCTACTCTTATGCCCTCTTATCTGCTATCACCCAGTAATTAAATATCTTTTCTTCCCCGCTCAACTATCCACCCATTGCCTCCTCAAACAAATGATTTCTTCACTTCCCATCCTTCTTCTTTTCCCTTTTCTCACAACAGGAAGAAATATTTGAGCAAAGGTTGCTAAAACTCATAGAATATTTCTTTGGTAAAGCAAACAATTTAGCAACACTGATGAAAAGACACAGTCTCTTTAGATTAAGTCTCTTCATGAGAACAAGACTTTGAAGGAAGACGTGTGCTGCCAAATGATTGTGACTTTAGTAACCAAGTGTGTTTTTTTTTCCTTCAATAAAACATCATTTTACAGTGTAGGTGTGCTGCACCAGCGCTCCTTGATCGTGCTCTTGAACATTAGCCTCCAGGAGTGTGTAGGAGTGACAAATCTAAATTGTATCATTAACGCCAAACATAAAAATCTTTTATCTCTTTCTCCTTGTCCTCAAAGAACTTTGTCAATGCTAAAATAGCCTTGGCGTAATTTGAACCTGCTGATTAAAACTGCTCACAAGGATTCGAGACTGCGGATGAATTGGGAGATGAAAGGCAGAGGTGTCCATCCCGAGCATCTGATCAAATGCTGCTCTCCCTTCAGCATCCCACAGTGTCCTTTTGAGAAACTAGCAAGAGGCCAGCCGAGGACAGCAGAGATGGCCATTAGTTACAGATCTGACAGCACAGTGACAGAAAATTTTAACTGGTGGCCAAGCATCCTAATAAGCTTAGAGAGGCTTGAAAGGAAAAGCTAATGAGCTGAAAATAAAGGAAATGCAGACACTACCTCCCCATTCATCTTATAGGAACAGATCAGCAACTGAGTCAGCAAACACAAATCTAAAACCTAAACAAGGAGTGGATTTCCATTATTATTTCATAGAGGTATTGCAAGTCCTTGGTTAGCTAAAAGATCATCAGAGCTAAGATATTTATAAAAGCCTTACAAAATCTTCTTACATGTACGAGGTGCTTTCCTAAAGGTTTCATATCTAGAGATGCTTTAGGACGCATAGATTAATAGTTCCTCCTGCCCACTTATCTTAATAAGGCTAAGTACCTTTAGATGGGACTGGATAGAGAAAAAAATGTAATTATACAAATGAAAAGAATTTCTTTCACTTTGTTTTTACAGGGAATTACTGGATTTGCATCACATGGCCATGAGCAGGCATCATCATATCTACCAATTTACTAGTTATGCAAAGGCATCCAATTTAATTTACTTTACTCATACACAACAGTGGTTATGTGATTTTATATTGCAAGGTAAATATGAAGCCATATTTTACTGAAACATATCAAATATTTAGAAAATGTGCAATTTTAAGAAATTATACATTTTTATTGTAGCAACAATCTCATAAAAGTTGAGATGGCAGCACCACAAGACTGGAAGAGTAAATAATACTAAAAAGAAAGAGCTAGAAGAACATTATCCAACTATCGAGGCTAATTGGCAACACATCAGTAACAATATTTGGTATAAAAACAGAGGAGGCAGAATTTCTCAGAAGTAAATATGAAACAACTGGAAGGCTTTATTTAAGGTAATAATATCCTTTAGCGGTCTAAAATGATGCGTCACAATGATTTCTTTACTTTTGACATCTATCTATCTATCTATCTATCTATCTATCTATCTATCTATCTATCTATCTATCTATCTATCTATCTATCTATCTATCTATCTATCTATCTATCTATCTATCTATCTATCTATCTATCTATCTATCTATCTATCTATCTATCTATCTATCTATGTGTGTGTGTACATAACTTATATTTCATCTTCAACCTTGAAAGGCAAGTTGTTGTCAATGCCCAAATAGACCTATGTTTTCAATATTACATTAATCTCATCAGAAATGCCACTTTCTTTCCTTTTTTATATTGCTCTTTTTTTTTTCATTTTACTGCACTATTCTACCTATGTTGTGTTTTTTTTTAATAATTCACATAAATTGAAGCTCCAATCTGGCTTAAGTGCAACATTAAGCAGCCAATTTACTAAAGTAGACTGGGTTTACTTTCTTACACTTTCACCTAGCAACATGGATCATATAAGATGCTGAAAGCTTGAAGCTCTGATAACTTCAAGTTAAGCTACATTTTATGATGCTTTCAGTGCCACTGGGTTCTTTCTTTTTTTCTTTATTCATTTACTTTTTTTGATGTATGCTTTGCATTTATGCTTGTTTACAGCAGGATGCATTATGGTTTTCATAAAAGTATTAAACTGTACCACATAGCACAGCCAGCCAGAGTTAAGAAGCTGTGTATACTTGTTTGGTTTTGAGTGGGGTATTAAGAAAAGTGTGTTAAGAATTAACCACCGTTCATAAAATAAAAACACTTTTAGACGATTATATCGACGATGTTTTCGTTTGGTGAGCAAACGACTAGTGTGCTATACTACATCACACACATAAGTAATAAGAATACAAAGCACTGAAAAAGATAACCTCGACATTCTTTAATACGATTTGTTTCACTTCTGTAGGTAAAAAACATCTTAGCATAGTACTGAAAAAACAAGCAGAGGCATTACTGAAAAATAAACATAATATTTCTGCATGTGCGCATCTCTCCCAAGCCATACAACATACACAGCTCCAGCCTGGGGCTACCATGTTGACTATGCGGCATGTTCAGGGCACATATTACATGGCTGGCCCCGCGTACATTTATATCCATGACTGAAGTGAATGTGCCCAGCCGCAGCTGTACCCTGCATAATTCATGATGTGTCAGAGTTCTCCACTAGCTGGTGTCTGTCTGTCAGCACTGCGTGTCCCCTGTCCCTCCCCATCTATTCCCCCTGAATGGCAATGACAAAGCAGCGAGTGCACCGCACACAGTTACAAGAACGCACGAGCAAAAATAGACAACAACACATTCACATGCATACACAGACGTGGAATATTCGACTTATGCATACCACAAAACACTGAAACCTGAAATAAGGGGGCCAGCTGACAATTTGCAAACTGTTGGCATCCTCTCATACGTTAATGCATGCTTATAGGTGTGCATGTGAATCTTGAAGAGCTCCTGTTCGGTGTCTTATGACAGGCCGTCAGTCTGCCGCTGCAGCAGCAGAAGCGGTGGAGTCCCTGGGGAGACCTCTAAAAGCTCACAGGGTTCTTGTGGGGGGGGGGGGGGGGGGGGGTGAGGAGCCCAGACTTAGTGAAAGCTTTTCCATGTTCATTCACCAGCTCTGCCTCTCCTCCTCTGGCAGCCCTAACTCTAGCAGCCTCATTCCGCATCCAAATGCAGAGAAAACTTGCTAACCCCTACCCTCTAACCACCCATCTATCCCCTCGCTTCATCCATTCCATCTCTGCATCAGTCAGTTTTCCCCAACATGTCTGTATCTTCCTTTCCACTTCACCTCCTCTCATCCCCCTCCTGCCCACAACCTCTCTTCTCTTTCCCTCCTTGAATGTTGCATCTGTCACTCTCCCCGTACATCTCCATCTCTTCTTCCCAAACCCAGTTTCCCCTCTCCCTCCTCCTACCCATCCCTTCTCCACCTCCTTACCACCAGTAGAGCAGAATATCCAACAGTACATTAACCCCCATACATCTTTGTGAGCTTCTGCAGCAGACGCGTCCGTCACTGGGAGTTCCTGTCACGCTGAGGAGACAGTAAGAAAGACCTTCGTCTTTTCACTCTGAATGACTGGTGGAGTCACTAAACAATGCCAGAGGCTTTCGCCCTATAGAATAGGGCCCTGATGGTGGTCCCAGATGGAAAAAAACAAAACATCAATATGGTAGCTGTCACAAGGCTGACTTGGATAAGACTGAGAGGGAGTCAGATTGTGGGAGGGAGGCGTGCAAACGACAGCAGCGGCATCTGTGGTGACAAAAAAAAAATCCCACTGCCTGAGGCTTGAGGAGCATGATTGGGTGTACATGTGAGATCCCGTTTGTTTGAACCTCAGATTCTAATCAGACGCAATAAGGAGGCGATTGATCCCTTAGCTACCAGTCATTCAGCCCCAGTGGCCTCATTATTAAGAAGAACTGTTTTCTCTTTTCAGAGAAAAAATTGCAGAGAAAACAAAAAATGGAAGGTTTAAACATTTTGGGAATGACACATGCTGTATTTGCTCATTCCCAGGGTTACAATAAGAAGATTAAGATCATTCCTTTATGTTCTTTAAATATAAATCATAAGTGAACGACCACTTTAGCTTAGCACAAAGGAAGCAAACAAAGGGAAACAGGTAGACCAGCTTTAAAACAAAAGCACATAAAAAGGAAGAAAAAAAATCCTTGTCATATCTTTTTCATTTGGTATTAAAAATCTTTTGGGATATCTATTTTCTATCATGACATTGTGTTTCTTCCTTGTATACTGAGCCGATGTAATGCAGGATCAAGTCGCTAGGATGAAAAGTCTCAAGTGTGATTGAGTAACCCAGAAAATAATAGCACAGTATGGGAAGAAGAAAGTTGTGCTACAACAAAGGAGTGTCCTCTATTTATGTCTTGGTCTCTGTTTTTACAATATTCAGTAAAATGTGCAATATGCTCCATATTTTTTTACATTTTGGCTAGTTTTCTGGGTTTTTTTTGTAAGATATGGGAGAATGAATAAAGGCAAATAGAAGAGGAGACAAGGAGCAAGGAGAGAAAGTGGGGATCTAAAACACTTAAGAAAGTAATGAAATGTGTGATTGCTTGGAACGTGCAATTACTAAGGGACGAGGTTCTCAGCACCTTCTCTGCTGCAAAATGAGGAGAAGCATAAGGCATTATGGCTGGCTAGGTGTGTTAACACAAGCTCTCTCTCTCTCTTTCTCACTCTCAAACACACACACACACACATGCACACGCACACACAAACACACACACACACACACTCCTTCCTCAGCATCTCGGGAAATTCATTTACTTTAAGACGGGCAGTAAAAAGGGCGCCTCGTAAAAAAAGGTCCTTTATGTGCAATCAATACCTGAACCAATGAGAAAGCAAAGGGGCTCAGCTTGCCTCATTCAAACACGAGCACGCACAGTGAGAGAGCTGTCATGGCTTTCTATTGCTTTGGCTACATGTCTCCTGAAGGACACTCCATGAAAGGTTGAAATGGGTTATGAGAAAGGTGCTGCTGCTGTAGATTAGACATATAATGCATCAAATACAAGTACAAGAATTACAGTGTTTCTTGGTTACCTTAAATCAGCAACACTGTAGGGAAAAAACACACATAGAACGCCCTGAGTCTTATCACAATGTTTCACACATCTCAATGGCTGCTAGCTGACTTAACACTCAGTTCATCTATTATGTCCTATTTGATATGGTGCATCAGGAGTTTGCACAGCTGTAATGTGCATGTAGCATGAAGCCTATGAGGAGAATGCCATGCTGATTAATATGGGCTGTGATATGTATGGGCTAATGCCCATTATTGTTGCAGCTGCAGTTCAAATCCTCCACTGGGCCACTTGGAAGAGGCACAAGCTCATCGCTCACCACGGAGGCCCGACCCACACAGTCAGACACGTTCACGGACATGCACACCACCACAAACACAATCAAATGCACACAGGGGCAGTTAATATAGCTTAGTGAGAACACTGCAAAAAAAAAAGCATTTACAGTACAGTCTCCCATTTTCCTTCCTTCGTTTAGTCTCAAGAGTGTAAAACACCTCCTCGTCCTGCAACGTGTTCTTTCTTACACATTCAATCAAAAGTTCCTTTTTTGTTTGTTTGTTTGTTTTATGGGAAAAAAATGTAAGAGCGTAACGAAAACAAATGTTTACCTGTTTCACATCTCTTCCCAGTAAATCCTTGCTGGCAAACACAGTTGTTAGGTGAAACGCAGGTTCCCCCATTCTGGCACAATCCGTCACACATTGCTGGAGATACACCAGAGGAGAGGAGCCATTACTCACTAAGATTAACGAGCATTAACTATGTAATTAGACCAGCAGCAGCATATGTATTTGCATACAGAATAAGAGCTAATTTGGTGATGTGATTCATTATAGGCTTGCACAATATTATTTTGCGTGATTAATGCATCTCACCAAGGTTAATTCAAAAATGTTCATTATCCGTGGGTAGGCTGTTAGTTAATGTGTCCCCAAAACACAGAGAAGTCACTGAAGTTGACACAAATGGAAATGGAAATAAATGTAATATATGCACAAATCATACCATGCTTCCTCAGAATAAAGAGTGAAAAGTACTGAAAGCAAAAGAAAGCCTGTTTAGTAAGACGTGTAAAAACAGTGCTTACAAAGAGCACTCCAAAAATGAAGAATTGCACTTTCATTAAGTTGAGGGATCCAAAAAAAAAAACAAAAGACAGATGCAAGAGTCTGTCTAAACTATAATATATTATTATAGCACAGTTTTGGGTGAAGGGTTCCAGCTTCTATCATGTATTTGTATGTGCATGTTTGTGTAGTGTACCTAGTGCTCATCATGACCAAGCAAAGTTATCTTAATGTGCAGCTCCACCATAAATAGATTTCTACTCAAGGAATAGATTAACCAGCTGAGGTCAGGTCAATTTTCTAGAAAGCACAGAGATCACATATAGAACTGCAAACATGACAGAGGCACTCATTAAATCTGGGTCACAGAGGGCTTTTCAGTGGGTGGTGGAGAGAGTAGAATCACCATCATATACTTTATGATATGATATGCTTAACAGAACAATGGCTAAAACTAATGATCTTTGACAGAAATTTGATGATGAAGTTGATGTTGATAAAGATGGTAGCAATGTTTATTTTACATCATTAATTTACCTGTTGATAATTTTTCTTTGACCTGGTTTTGTACAAAAGACTGTATTATTGTAGGGTCTTTAAATTGCAATAGAATGTGCCTTGAGGTTACTGTTGCTGGATTCGCAAAGGAGACAAACTGTGTAATCACATGCACTGCACAGATGTAATATAGCCTTCTCTATGGGGAGGCAAAAACTCAGAAGCTCAAAATCCATAGAGCTATATGCCTGAGGAATATTCTCACATAAATACCCTGCATTCGGCCCTAATATAACCTTGAGGCCATCAGAAGAGAACAGTGTGCAAGAAGGATGCACAGTCAAAGCATGAAAGTAAACCAAAGACTTTGCAGATGCCAGAGTGAGAAGCAATGCAGTCTTACATGAAAGAAACGTCATATCTACAGACTGGATGAGTTCAAAAGTTGGGGGGCGACAAAAGGTCTCTGGCACCAAAGTCAAATCCCATGAGGGGATGTCAGACTCAGGACAGCCTTTCAAAAAAAAAAAAACCCACCCAAAAAACCCAAAAAACCACACATGGCAAGATGCTGTGCACCTGGCATCACCACATCAAAGCCAATATAACAAGCAGGTATACCTGCCAAATAAATCTTAATTGTAGAAAAGGGAAGACTCTCTAGTGATTCCAGCCCTTTGGATCGTCGACGCTTGGGGGCAGACCTTTAGCTATCAAATCTGACCTCTCAACAGGTAAGCATGCATATGTCACAGTTCTGGGTGTGAGTGAATCATCAGGGGGTATATGTTTGCAGGTGGGACTCTGCATATGTCATCACAGGTCATCTGCCTTAAAGGCATGAATAGAGGTGACCTCAGCGAGGACTGAAAGGGAATAATTTTCTATCTTTCCACAGTCATATATGTGGACATCACATTTTGGGTTATTTAGACTAAAATACTCAATTTTGCTCTACAAGGGCCTGATATCCACTTACGAGGACATTATACTGTTACTGTTCTATCAAAATTTTAAACGAATATCCTCATTTGTGGCTCTCATTTTTCTTAGAAACAAAAATCAGGTAAAAAAAAAAATCTGGTAATTCTTTGTTTTTACATGCATCGGGCCCCAATCAGCCCAAATATCAAAGAGAAATTAAAAATGCATGCTGTGGAAGAGTTCGGGTCTTAGGAGGTTAAATTAAATTTGGCCCACAGAAAAAGGATGGAACGTTTAGTATTTGTTTCCAGGGTGTCATTAAAACCAGCATAAAAAATAAAATAAATTAATAAAACTAGAAATTATTCTGTTTTTGTTTACATTTCTTGGCTGTGCATTGTGTGACACAATACACTGACATTCTTCAAGACTTCATTACACTCCGACTTATTTTTTCATATTACACGGTCACTGGAAACAATGCAGTTTCCCCTGAAAGTGAAGACTATTTGAATGTTTTATCATATATATATAGTATGTGATACAACATCTAAATTAGAAAAATACTGTTTGTTGAAACAAGGGGAAAAAACAACAGTGGTCAAGTGAAGCAGAACTTAACAAAACAAAATGAACCTGGTGAGATTACCTTTGCAGACTGTCCCATTGCCCGTGTAGCCTGGCTTACAGGAGCAGCTGTGGCCTCCGACCATGTTGAAGCACAAGGCATTCTCATCGCAGTTGTGGAGTCCGCTGAGGCACTCGTCATGTTCTGAAAACAACACAATAATAAAACGTATCAATCCGAGCAGGTTCCTCACTAGTACACAGTATACTTTTCGTATTATGCAGCATCTTCCCAAACAAGCAGAGGAAAACACTCTAGCAACAGTTCAGAAATCGTCTTCACATCTGCAAAGAACTACAGCCATCAAGAAAATAACACTTGATTAAAGAAAAGTGAGTGTTTATCCTCCTTGTAAATATCAGAAATGATCGCAGCCAGCTGGTAATTTGTTTTACTTTCCATTAACAAAAAAAAAACAAGGACAAGATTTCAAACTGTGCCTTGTTTTAAACGACTTGATAGTTAGACAGCTGCAAGTCTAGTAATAAGACATCAGTGACAAACAGCCAACTGGAGGATGAGTCACTTTTCTCTCTTCCATCAAGACTTGTCGTGAAAAAAATTGTCTCAGATGTTTTGCTGCAATTTGCCGTTTTTGTTTTTGCACATCACGAGGGACGGAAACGTCTCAGTGTCTGCTTCGTAATAGCAGAAAATACACACTTTAATTTCCGCGCACACACCAATACGGTTCATCCTTGTGTAGCAGTTTACATACAGTACATAAGCCATTAGCCTTTAGTTTGAGCGTTGCAATTGGCACAATTGGCGTGTTAAGTACCCACAGGAAATGTTTTATACAAGCATTAACAAAATGTCCCCGTAGAACTGGAACTCCCAGGCTCCCATCACTGTGGAGTTAGTGATATGCTGTGTTATGAATCACTGACAAGCTTGACTAATGGCTACAGCCCGTGACAACATACTGTATCCAACTGGCAAACAAATCTCTTTCCCTGTGAGGAGAACTTCGGGAAGACTGAAGTGGCAAAACAGAAACAAATGAAAACCTGGAGTGAAGGCTAATAAAAAAACAGTCCAGTTGCAACTATGTAATGATACCACATAAAGAAGAAAACAATTAAGCCATTAGGGCTAGTGGTTACAAATTTAAAATTAAAAAAAATTAATTTTAAAGTAGCTGTTTACAAAAGACAATGTCTTATGACAGCTGACAAGAAATCTCAATTAATTGTCATATTTTTACTTGAGGGATCCGAACTTATAAATAGGCCTCTTTAAAAAAAAGAGTGCTGTGAATGAAACCATTTGAAGCAGCAGGGGAGACATTATCCTGATGATATCACTCTCTGTGTGTCTGCTTTTTTGTTTGTCACAAGAAGATGTGTTCTCAAACAAATGTGATTTCATTTGCTTGTGGCTGGTGGATCTTAACACTTCCCTGAAACAATATCATGCTCAAGTGTCACAAAAGTACCCAGTTTTACACCAAACACCAGTTCGGTCTCTTCCTCACAAGCACTTCATTCTATCGATTACTCGTATTAATAAAGTGAGAAACTACCATTGCTGAGTTATCGGTATTTTAAATTTGTTTACACCGGTAGAAATGTGAAGCTTTGTTATACTATTTGATTCAAACGGGTCATTAAAAATACAGTGGCAGAAGTTTTTAGCCTGTGCTCACTTATTGACTTCTTTTGTTTTATCCTCGGAGGCCTCTGTGATTGTTTACACAGTAAATAAACATAGAAGCAATAATGCAATGACGAGTTATTGGAAAAAATCTTATTTGAAGCTGACCTACACTAAACAGTTAAAGAACTATAAAGCATTTAAGTCAGTTCCCTTGCGACGGGAAGATGGATCTTGATGCAAGTCCTTCATCTGCCCCTGAACATAAAAGCAGATCTTTATCCCTCTGAGAATCATACAAAAGAAGAATGCTCATCCATAGTATTTGGGAGATTCACATAAATATTGCATTCTGATATGTACTTGCTTACCAAGCACAGAATAAGTCTCAAAAACCTTCTAGACTTTATCCTTTTGAAATCTTCTTTTCCATACTTAACATCTCTGTATCCCATCATAGCCCGAGAGGCTGCAGAGCACAAGCCGTTCATTAAAGGTCCATACAGTACAGTATTCACTCTCTCAGCTGGAGAATCTTGTTTTTCAATTCATATCATCATGTTGTTTGTGGTGAAAACTTTTACAGGCTGCTAAATGGATAAGCAGTCAACTAAATCTCTCCAAAAGGGTTAAGACTCTTGAAAAACACAAATACAAAGCATTTAGTGCTAATCTGGAGTAAACCGTTTGGACCGTTTCTTGTTATTTTAAGGATTTGGGGGTAGCTTCAAGCTTGCCAGGGGACAGAAATAAACAAACTTCTCTGAGCTGGTTTCTCAAATATATTTTCTTCAGACATGAAGTAAACTTTTGGAGCGTTCTTTTTTATTTATTTATTTTGCTCAACTTTTGTGCTTTTTTTATGCATGCACTTCGTAAAGACAGTCAAGACTTAAAGACGGCAACTGAAAGGTGAAAGGATCAGAAACCCGAATGCTTGTCGCGGTAGACCTGAGCCGCATCATCCATTTCCCTGCCATCATCCAATCCATTATATCTCCTGAGCAGACCGTGGGCTCTTCCAAATTGAAAGTGACATTGTGATGAGCTCCTCCATCGAGAGTATGATGTATGCGTGCAAGTGTGTGTGAGATGGATTGAAGGGCACTTAGTAGGGCCCACTGCACTGCTCCTGTAACACACACACAAACTTTCCTGCTGTTGGGCAGAATTAAAGTCTGCTCATGGGCATATAAAAACAGTAATAGGAGCACAGGAGAGAGGAAAGAGAATTAGGTGCTTTTCTTTTTCTTTTTTTTCTTGCCAAGGTCACATCTGCCAGAGCAGCAAACACCAAGCTGTCTCTTTGAACACACACACAGGCCAGCAGAGCCACCGGGTGCTCCGTGTGTGTGTGTGCGTGTTTGAGGGAATCCAGAGTGTGCATCATCACTATGACCCTTGAGTTTTAGTATTGGTTCCTGGTAATTTGGGTTATTTAGGAATTTAGGCTTATTACACTCCTGCACTCAGTGTAAGCGACTCCTAATTTAATCACCAACTAAATCCCTAAAATGCGTACGTGTGTGGTAGCGTGAGAGAAGCATTTCCTCGCTGGCTGCTGCTGCTCAGGCTGTAGACAGATAAACAATCAATTATGTACAGCCTGTCACCAGGGATCTCTCTCTAGCTGTCTGTTTCTCCTCCCGCTTGACTCCATCCACCTTCTGCCAAAACAACACCAGTTTCATTGATGTCTGACCTTCCAGCTGCTTTCCCCAAAACAATGTAACCTCCAATTTAATTTTACAATCCCAAGCTTGAAAAGACTACGATCTTATAATGTTTTACAACAAGAAAAACTTCTGTTCCTTTCTCAGTTTGCCTATTTTGGTGACCAAGACGATAAAAAAAAGAAAACTAAATGATGAAAAGCCAATATTTATTTGTTCCTCTAATAACTTAAAGCCAGGATTAGAGCACAGTTTTGGGGACTTTTGTACAATATGTTTCCCATTTTGTTTTAACATCTGCACCTGGATGATGTGATGCACAGTCCAGTCAATGATTTTGTACTATTTCTTTACCAGGAAATTTAACAAGATGCAAAAAAAAAGAAAAAAAGACTGCAAGCAAAAACAAAATTAAATTGTAATGTAAATCCTTTACTGTGTTTTGAAACTGATTAGGAGAATATTTAAAGACGAGAGGAATTTAACTAGAAGTGTTTTTATGTTTTTTGTACTTCTTTGCAACAAAAACTCTCTAGGGCACCTTTAAAATGCCAAAGACATAACACTGTTCAGACCAGCAGAAATTGAAAACTTTTAAGTCTAAGTGCCCATGGGATCCTGTTGTTCATCCAGAATACAGATGTCCTTTAAAAAGAGGGGAAAAAAACCCTCCATGTCAGCTGCAAGACCTTTTGAGTCATCAGATTAAAAGTCATCTTTTCTGATCTCTGCTGTTGACAAACCTCCTGCTCCACCTGTGGCCTTCTTCTATGCCTTACTCCTTGTCTCCCACCATCCCAGCCCTCAGCCAGTTCCTCAGCCTCAGGGGCCCAGGTCTGGTTATCAGGGGATTAGAACCGGGACACACACTAACTACATAGGCACCTTAGGAACAAGGGGAGGCATCCACATATACACCTAGCAAAAACACACACCTCAGGACAGCCTTCTTTAATAACGTTTAAACGGAGAGCACAACCAATCCCCTACCTTTCATGGATTAGCTGCTAATCTCACAGAGCCGGGAGCACCTCAGGCACTTTGGGGAAAAGATGAAGAATGGGTGGAGGGGGAGAAAGGAGGCGGTATCTTGACCTTCAAGATGAAGGATACAGTAGCAAAAGAAAGTTGCACATGCTTCTCTCACTGTACCCTCAACCATATAGAGCCTCAGCTTTTGGTTGGACATGTTTCATTTAAACAAGTACATGAAGTCCACATGTTCCAGTCTACCCCCAGCTGGGGGCTGAGCCCATCCACCTCCCTCACCGCAGGTGGTTTTCATGTAAAATATGGTCTTCTGTCTGAGCTTGCTGACCCCCTGATAAGCTGAGGATAAATAAAACCACAGTTCCATGCTGGTTCTCTCAGGCCTAAATCTGCAGATCAGCCCTTTAATACACTATCGCGCATATAAACACTGAGCCATGAAATGAGCTAGGGTCAATTTAATCCTCTTTACTAAGGCAGACTGGTTAACATGCAACACTGTAATGCGTGCAGAAATTCGTCCATCAATGCTGGAACCATTGTTTCTGCTGAGGTTGCAATTTGTTAATTGGTGAAAGGCGCCATAGATGATGTAGTCACACATACATCATGCGACAGGTAGTGCGGGGGGGGGGGCTTTAATCTTTCCTTCCGCAGCTATAATATTTTATGTGTGAGCAACTTAGAGGAATCAGCATTCCCTTTGGACTATTTTCAAACACAAGCAGATGTTCAATTACTAAGAAGCGGTAGATTCCTGCAGCTAGTAACTTAGCATCTTCCTGTTGTTACTGTCAGTTACTGCCACTGCGACTACCAAGGTGGTACTGATCTCAGCACACAGGTATGCATTAGGAGAAGTGTGTTTTCTGGCACATATATACTTTCCATTAAGGAATAAAGGCACCTAATTTGACTATAATTTGGCTTACTAATTAGTCTAAGAGGTAAGATGATACCATACCACTGACTGCACACTGTATCAGACAGTGATAGTAGCTGTGTGGAAGAACACAGTCCAATAAAACTGCAGGGAGATCATGACGGTAATTTGACTGAAGCAAGGGGGAAAAGTCATTACATCAAGCCTTTGCATAAGCCTAGGTTTAATCACACAAATTGACTTTTATAAGGAGGCGCATAGCTGTGTGTTCCACTACAGTGGCTTGAAGGCATTTTAATAGGAGACTACATAAAATATAGTGACACAATTTAATCCATTGGGTTTGTGGAATTAATCTTCATTGTGAATCTGGGGCCTGAGCACACAGTGGAAGAAAGACAAATGGGTAAAACAATATAACTTGCCCACAGCTCAGAAGACTAGAGAAAACACAGTGATTGAAATCACACGAGGTACAGTGGCTGTCTAAAGGTAATGTGGAAAAACGACTGAGTAAGCGAGGATGTTTCTTTCTCTAAATAAATCACAAGCGCACAAGACAAAAAAGATGAATGTGCTTTTGTTGCGGCCGTAAAAATGCTATTCTTCATTCTCAACTTTAACTTGTTTATGCCTGTTTTTAAAAACACTTGGGAAAAAAAACCTTAACTTTGCTCTGTCATTCCCTGATTTCCATTAATAAAGTAAGAGAGAAACTACAGCTAGGAATGGAACAGGAAATGGGAGGTTTCAAAGTCATCATGTTGCTGATTCTCACAGCTTTAATTCAAACTCCAATGGCACAGCAGGAAGTCTGCGAGCCTAAATCTGCCAGCTCCTTTGCTGTGCTGCCACTGAGTTCGTTTGCATTGGTGCAAATTGCTTTTTTAATTACAGGCACAGAGGAAATGCAGCATGTTGCCTCCTCTTCGGAAATGATGCGCAGAGGGAGCTACTTAGCATCGTGTATCACAAGCTGCAAACAACTGCTGAGGAATGAGGCAGATCTGCTGCTCATCCCTGATGAATGACATTGTGTCAGTCACGTAGAAAGACAGGGACATTACATCATAAAAGGATTACTGATTTTTTTCCCCTTTATATTCTATTCTTAAGTGTGGATTTGCACACGGTATTTTAAAAGTGACACATAGAGGTGAACTTTTACATAATCCATTTAAAATATGACTTCCGATATTCCTGCAGCATTCTTCACATTAAAGTAAATCTCTGACACTGGAGAATCTTTTCACCTCTTTGTCCACTGATTTTTGTTGTTTAATTTTCTTTCAAAGGCTACTGGATACTACATAATATTAATAATAATATATCAGTTGTGCCAAGTGAAATTCATATATATCCAGACATAGTCTGGATATAAATATTTCATTTGGCTTTCATTATTATGTTATTTTTTGACTGAGTGCAAAAAAAATAATGTACAAATTTGCAAATCTTGATCACATTTGGGAAATTTGCCCCCTTCAGGGTTAAAATACAGAACATTCATTAGATTTAGAAACTGAAAAATTACCAATAATTTCATGATCTTCAACTGAGTGTACACAGTGCATATCTAGGGAACATCCATGGCTTCGGGGCTAAGACAGTGAGAGCATAAATATCAATAATAATAATATTGCAAACACTACAAGGCAAATGGCGGGGTTAGCAAACCGAACGGTCTCCTAGTCAGAGCTCCTTCTCTAAAGCACTGCCTTAAGATTCCATTGTCTGGACCATGAATCCATAAATGTTGTGTTTTCTCTTGGCTAAGTACATGTGCAAGTGTGGCTTTTTAAAAAATATATATAAATTACTCCTTTGTTGTGCTTTTGCACGATGGAATGTCAAAATAAAATGATGTGACATGGCTCTATTTCTCTTACATACAACAGTGCATCCATCTAGTAGAAAATGACCAGCTGGTATGACCAGCAGTGCTACACAAAGACATTCTTTCTACATATAATACGGACATATAAGAAAGAATGCAAATCATCCACGCAATGTTTTGAAAATGACTTTGGTTCCAACTTCATGAACAAACGGATCTGCCGCCTCCACGTACAGGTTTGCTGTTTCTCAGGTTCTCTTTGGCGTTTTTCTCCTCACACATATACACATACACAGAGTACATTCACACACCATATGAAGACTGCACACACACATACACACAAAGAAGACAGTCTTCTTCTTTTTTTTGCTTAGTGTGAGGATAAAGTCTGAGCCAACTATTGGAATCCTTTAGAAAAAGTTTGGAGTTGTAAATATGTTATATAACAAACAACTGACAGTATAATAGGGTTGAAAGATGGAAAGTTTTTCTATATAATAAATATATGTAATTACTTTTGCAGTTTGACAAAGCTGAAGTTTTAACAAAGACAGAATTTGTAATCTCTATTAATTCAAGGCAACTGAAAATTGATTTAACACTTCATCTCAGCTGTCAGTGTTTTCTTTGCTATCAGCTTGTGCTGAGTTATAGTATCAAGCAGTCAGACTAATACTAAGTGGTTCATGGTTGTGTTCTCTATCACTGTGGGATATAGCTCAGCTAAACTAAAGCAATAACAGGATGCTAACCTCCTTGCGACTAAGTTGGAATTTTCTTCACATCTAGTGACTGTTGTGGCAACGAGCTGGTCTCCCAGAGGATGAGGGTGTTGCATGCCCGACCTCTGAGAGACTACTTTCAATTACAAGGCAATTGCTCAGGTTGCTTTGTGGGAGGCAACCGGTCTCCAAACCAGTTTGACTTGGATTGACTCAGTCATTCTCAGACAGATTAGCCAGCGTTTGTTAATTGCAAATAATTTCTACTTCATTTGTAAATGTAGACAGATTGCCAACATGTTGCAATCAATCAAAGTCAGTCTGCACTGATAAGTGCAACTCATCTACAATGCATCTGTGGTTGCATGTGGTTGTGGTTGCAACTGGTTGCCAGCTGGTTAAATTCTTATACAGTGCATAGGTCATTTTGCTGCAACTATGTCACTATCTTTAGAGGAATTTCAGAATTTTTCAGAACTGACTCTGAATGCAAGTAATCTAAATTTCTGTATATTTAGGTAGACACAACATGTCTGTGATTTTTGTTGATTTATCACAGTAAAATGCTTCATCATCACAAACACATTGCATGTAATAGGTAACTTCAGTTCACTCATAGCAAACTCGTAGCACCAAACTTGATTCAAAGATGGCAGTTGACTGCATGCTGTCTCAACCCTGGTCATGCCGCGGTCTCCAGCCACTGTTTACCATAGTTTGACTGTAAATGTTAAGTGACCAAGGAGTACAAATGAAATTCTGACATTTATCCTTCCACATGCACATCAAGTGGCAGATTTGCAGACACGTGTCTAACCAGCCACCGTCTGGGATGTGACAGAAAAAGTTAGAGGTGGTGTAGCGCATGGCAAAGGTTTACAACATGTTTTGCAGGTATTGCTTGATACCTATGTCTTCCTGTCATCACATGATTTTTTTATATTACACAGCTTCCTCATTCTGTCTCACCTTGCTGATAACTCACAATGTTTATGTCTGAACTGACTCTTGCTGACACTGGCTGACTCTTGCTCTTCTATATCTCCAGACTTCTGTGCAGCTTTCGGCTGAAGTACTTGTTACGACATAAAATACCATAATACCATCCTCCAGTGCATGACTAAAGATGTTAATGAAATCATTTCTAGCTGGCAGTAACTTGCTGTAAGTATGCAGACAGATTGTTCACGCCCATGCAAAGGCATTATCCTTGTGCATATGATTTGAAGGTCTCATAAATGTCTTCACAAAATGAAACAGAAACAGAGAAGTAGAATAAAACCAGAACTTTGTGTACTTGACTGTCAAAAGGCTAGCATACGAACTCACCTGTGCAGGAATAGTCATCGATCCTGATGTAGCCCGTATGGCAGATACACATAAAGGAACCGGGGGTGTTAACGCACATGGTGTTCTCCCTGCAGTAGTGCTTCCCTTCAGCACACTCATCAATATCTGAAGAGAGGGGGAGAGAGAAAAGCAGAGAAGGGGTGAGAACAAAGCTAAATGAGATGTGGGTTGCTCACTGAGAATTCTGTCAATTGAAAACACAACTAATGAAATTACTGGCCAGATAAAAAACAAGCAGTTATGTCCCATGCTGAAGGCTGATGGTCTATTGATTACTATTATCTGGGGTGTTTTATATTACTATTACTTGTCACTTGAACATAATCATATGTTTTTTCTGGACACTTGCTGAAAGAAATCAATTGTTGTTTTTCTTAGGTTTTTCTTAGGTTTGATTTTCAGCATAAAGAAAATTCATCTACATCACTGTTAAACTTAGCCTCCTTGCTGTATTTAGGCCTTTAGTAGGTCTAAATACTTTGCACATGTAGAGCCACTGGGAAACGAATTTGAATTCATTAATGGGAGACAGAGGTCAAGATGCAGAGGGTCTATAAGAGGTGGGGATTGAAACACTTAAGGCTGCAATGCTCGATTTTCAATCAGTCAAAGTGAATCATTGCACATAGTGGCTTGTCTGCATTTTTCCCGCTCACTCAGATGATCTCAGTGCTTTGACCACTTTTTACACAGAACCACTCCGCTGGAGAAGTTCATTTAAAAGGTGTGCACACAAACAAAGACATTTTTACTCATCCTGCGTGATTAAGCCTCTGCTAAGCTGAGCAAAGATCGTCAAATAACACTGTGTACAAAAAAACAATGATAATAACAGTGGGATAACAGCTGCAACGGGAGTGATGTCAATAAAGGGCTGTGTATGCAGAGGCTCCACAGAGGTCTAATTGAGCAAAATGAGCAGCACCTGTTAGGGCATAACTTGGCTGTCTAAGCGTTTTAGTTATTTTCTTACAATACGACCGTATTGCACTGGATTTACATTTCTTATTTGCAATATCGAACCTCTTCACACCAACGGTGAATAAGAATCTTTCTCATAAATTTGAATGAAACATGTTTCCGTGCTTTGAGGACAGGGACATGATCGCACAGACGAGCATCGTGTCCGTGCTTGACTCATTCTCATGCTACTCACTCTACCTCGAACACCTTGATACAGTTTATCATTGTGCTGTGCATTTCATTACAGGGGATAAATTTCACACTCATCACTGTGCAGCCTATGAAAAAAGCAGGCTGGCAACAAGAACAGAACCCACACTCTGTCATTTTTATTTATAAAGATCTCCTCCACAAGCTACCTCGGTATATCAGCACTCCTCAAATTTTAAACAAACTGCCATCTAGAAAATAATTTAAGACTGTTTAAAAATATATTACAGAGAATTGTACAACTTGAATGATCCATCTCAATGGCTGACATTTAACTTCAAATATCTGCTCTGCCATCAACTCTTGGGCTCTGTGTGGCTTTGTTATGTCTGACTATACATATTATTTGCATTTATGTTTGTCTTGTTTATTTAGTGAATATATATTTGCCATTTTGCTATGTCTCTCTATTTTCTAGTCTCAAAAAAAGGTTAGAGTTACGCTTTTTCACTGCAACTCATGACTGCATGATTTTTATTACCTATGCAATTATAAAATTAAATGAACTCTTTAAAATACAGCATGTCTCAATGGGGGGTGGGTCATGCTGGATATGTACTGATCCACTGATATGGAGGGGTAATGTGTTAGTGTTAAATATCAACTTTGTACTTGTATGAATGCTCTTAATGAGACAGCGGATTGTGTTCTGGGGGATCTCCTCCAAAATGTAGACCAGGGCATCATTGAGCTCCTGGACAGCCTGAGGTGCAACTTCATAATGTCCCAGATGTGAACAATTGGATTTAGGTCAGGCAAGCATGGGAACCAGTAATTCAGGGATGGGGAACTCCAGGCCTCGAGGGCCAGTGTCCTACAGATTTTAGATGTGTCCTTGATCCAACACAGCTGATTCAAATGGCTAAATGACCTCCTTAATATGTCTTGAAGTTCTCCAGAGGCCTGGTAAACAACTAATCATTTGATTCAGGTGTGCTGTACCAGGGTGAGATCTAAAACCTGCAGGACACCTGCCCTCAAGGCCTGGAGTTGCCCACCGCTGCAGTAATGGGTATCAGTTCCTGCCTTCTGTATATACTCCCGTGAGCAGCGTTGGGTCCAAGGATTACATCCCAATACCTAATGGCAGTCAGGTGCTTTTGCCTAGACTTTTAAGGTCTTGGCTATGCCTCCCCAGATCATCTTAGACCCACAACCCAACTGGTCATGCTAAATGATGTTACAGGCAGCATAACATGGCTCCATGGTATGTCACACGTGCTCAGGGTGAACCTGCTTTCACCTGTGATAAGCACAGGGCACCAGTGGTGGACCTGCCAATTGTGGTATTCTATGGACCCTCTACAGCCCTGTCCAGCTCTCCTAGAGTAATAGCTTGTCTCCTGAAATCTCCTGTATCCTCCTGAGACTGTGCTGGATGACACAGCAAACCTTCTGACAATGGCATGTACTGATATGCCATCCTGGAGGATACTCTGGACTACCTGTGCAAATCTGTAGGCTCCAGGCATCACTTCATGCAGCCAGAAGTGACACTGACCCTAGCCAACTCCAAAAACGAGTTAAAAAAAAAAAAAACAGTCAGAAAAGATGAGGAGGGGAAAAATGTCAGTGGTCTCCACCTGTAAACCATTCCCGTTTTGGGGGGTATCTCATTATTGCACCTCTGGTGCACCTTTTGTTCATCTCATTAATACAAAAGCAGCTGAAACTGATTAACACCCCCTGGCCAGATCAGTATTATGTAATTCATCATAACCAGTGCAACAGGATTATTAGGTGGTTTTTTTTTTTCAAAACTGAAATGCAACAGTAGACATAGACGTTTAATAGTGCATGTGTCTAAGACTACCCCTGGGTGGAGGAGATTCCTTTAAAAAGCTGCTCAGAAGTATCACTGTGGGATTAGGACATCCAAGTCTTACTCTATCATATGGTCAGTAACACAAAGACCACTTTAGCCTTGGGGATCTGTTATTCCAAGAAGAAAAAGCTTTTTAGCGTTTGGAAGATATTTTCTCATGAGAGCAATAGCATATACTGACATAATTTAAGAAGATAAATTTTTCCATAAGGAATTAAAAACAATCATTCCACTGATCATCATTTACACACAAATGTTTGTGTGTATGGGGTAGAGTATGACAACTTGAGAGCTAGTTTTGATTTAGGTTGACTTAAAGCTGTTGTTATTTTTTATGACCGCAGTCAGCTGGCTATCTTGGAAGATGACGTCCAAGCTTTTATTTGTCAGCCATTTATCTAAATAGAAAGCACTGATTCATCCATTCAGCTCTCTGGAACTCTAGCTACTCTGTCTTAGTTGGATGTGTAAACAATTATTCCCTAACATGTTACCATGACAACTTCATTAACCAATGCCGTGGCTTTGTTTTTGGCGGCTTTATGCTTCATGATAATTAATAGAAGAAACTTTGCTAGTGCAGCTTCAAGATCATAATTTATTAGATTGTCCTTTGTTTTTCCTTCTCACTCTCATGATTCCAATTTTGGATCCATATTAGCTGTTGCTAAGGCAACAGCTATTCCTGGGTTCTAAACTGCATGCCAAACCTTCAGACAGAAGATGCAAAATACTGCCAGGGTAAACAAAATAATCTAGATAATGTGATGCAATCAAATGCAATTCAGTCAAACTGAACAAACTCAGCCATGTTACATCCATCAGGGCTTTATTTCTACTGACAATACAGGTCAATTGAAAACAATTTATGAGAGACAAGTTCTATAGTTCTTGACATTACCAATTTATTACTAATTCTGTGTATTCAGTGTCTATAAGTGAGCAAAAGGATACAAAACCGCTGAATATGTTCTGTGCCAGATGCTGTAGCGAAGAGCACTTCAAATTGAATTTCAATAGATTTGCATTGGCATTCACTCAGCTTGCGTGTCCTTGGGTAGCGCACCGCCCACCACCCACCACCCAGCAAAATAAGAGCTCAACACCTGCCTACAACTGTCGCATTCACATTTACTTGGTGTTCTTCCTTTCACAGTTCCATCAATACTTGCTGCCTTAAGCTATTCAGAGGCTTCACGGATAAATAAAGCAAGAAGACAATCACAAACCACCTATGAAGGTGCATGCGTCCTTCACTATATGGATGGAGGCCAAACCTTTACTAGCTCTGAAAGAAAAAGGAAAACAAAGGGAAGTGATGAAGGCAGGAAGAAAATGGAAAGCAAAAGAGAAGGTGCAGATAAAAGGGCAGGTTAGTAGAAGAACTGGATTAGAAACAAAGGTACAAGAAGCTATAATGCAGAGCCGATGAGATGAGACAGATAGGGACAAAGAGCGAACAACTGAGATTGAGAAGTGAGAGAGATAAAGAAGATGGTTGGAAAAAAAGGGCAGGTAAACCTGTAGAATAAGCATACAGAGTGAGAAGGTTTTAAAAAAAAAGTTGTGAAATGGTGTAGTGTGTCTTAGAGAGTGAACAATTGAGACTTTAGATGGCAGAGAAACAGAACTGGAGAGAAGGCACCAAAAGGTATTAACTGAAGAGGCAGTGGGAGAAAAATTCAGTGTGTTCACTATTGCAGCAGTAACCTTGAGCACGGATCTGGTGACAGCTTCCCACTTTCTGATTGGCCATCCATAGTGCAGCTTTGATTTAGAGCCTATTAAGTATAACCATCCATCCTGCCCCTGGTGACAGCAGTTACGTATGTTAAAACAATATGTTAGGGGGTGAGATGATGAGGGGCACAGTGTGACTGCGTGGGGGAGAGAAACCATCTCCATCTCCATTAATGCACTCCATTTTCTTGATTGGCTTGTCACATGGACATACGTGATGCACTAGGCAAAGAAGGTTGGCCAGGAGTCAGCTGCAGCCTTTATCACTGAACGGAGTGCTCGGGGTCAATCTGTTGCCACACAGCGACTGATGGCTCGAAAGTGGCTGTGCTTTCTTTCTTTTTTTTTCATCTTTGTATATTCATGCATAACAACTGAATCAATCATAGTCATATCTGAGGAGAAGGAATAGCTTTGCATTATCTAGACAAGAAACATATCTCCCATGCTTAGAGAAGGATGTGTCTTTTACTTCCTGCTGCCACACAATGAGATAATGTACAAGTCACTTCATTTATTTAGGAAAATATGAACATTAAAAAGATACAAAATGTTTTTTGAGTAATATTTGTGCCAGCAAAAAGCAGCAAAATCACCCTGATTGAAGGGTATGTATATATACTGTTACAATATTTATTATATATATTATGCATCACCAAAATTCAAAATAATGACTTAAGGATGTAAGTAACGGCTGTAAGCTGAAGCTGCAGACATGTGTAAGCATTTGGTTTCAGAGAGCTTCTTCTTTACTGTTCGATCGACAATATATGATGGCTTAAAGAGAAGATGTGTTTTATACAGTCACCACAGACACAGCACTCTGGGTCTGCTGCTCAAACTTTTTGTTTGTGAGAGGCAGCCAATTAGGAAAAAAAGATGGCTTAAAAGGAGCTAAAAAAAAAAGCTTGTTTCAGATGATCAATAAACTAAGGGGCTGCACCAAAGCTCACTATAAGATAAATGTAGATTATTTTTGAACTGTGAATCATGCAAAGCTACTCTAGTAGAGTCTAATGTCATGATGTGAAGGTGTGTGTGAAGGGGGTGTGACTAAAGTGCACGTGGTTGATGAGAAATGCTGGGATGAGTGATTGACTTTTCAAAATGCAACTACTATCTCATAAAAGATGATGCCTGTGTACCCAAACTTTATATATGTTTATATAAATATAAATGCATTCCAATGCAACTTTCATTTGCATAATGATACCACAAACCTGCTTACTAAGTGCTGTTGTGTTGACATTTAAATATTCCCTCTACTGCTAAGTGATAGCACAACCACAGTTTGTAAATAGGAAATAGCAACTTATCCCTGCTCACTTGCATAGCATGTAGTTTTTAATAGGGATTACCGTCACTATCTGTGCTTCAAACTGCAGTATAATCAAGATGTAGGAATAGGGAGATAACAATGCTATTTCCTTTGGACATCCAACAAAGGAACCCCATTTCTGTCCCACTCCACTAGGAACTCTTTTCCTCTCCCACTCTTTCTCTTTCTTTTTTGTGTTTTTCATCTGTTCATTCCTTCCTCTAACCAGCTCACTTACTCACGCAGATGGTTTCCAATAAGAGGAGCCAGGCTTGCCAAGATGTTGTCTGATATTTCTCAGTAGCCAGTTCCTTTCAAATGTACTACAGTGAAAAGAAAGACCGCTATAGACAACAAGCTGTCCCTGCTGGCCAATCTGTGTTCCACTCAGCAGATTACCTCCACTGTTGGCCTCGGTTCCTCGTGGACGGATGAATGCGTTGGAGAATGTTATAAAAGGCCCGTTTTAGTGTGGGGGGAGTCTCTGTGCATTGTGATGCTGCAAGTTGTATTGGAAGGTGAGCCTGGGAAAAACTACTCAAGAAACTAATTTACTCGAAATAAAGTACTTTTTTGAAACACTGAAGTGAGGTGCTTATAAATCTGTCTGGTTTTTAACTTTTCCAATCTTTAGGGACAATTACTTGCTTTCATTTCCACCCGTAGGGAAATCAGAGTGAGAAAGAACAACAGTCAAATGCATTTCTTGGAAATGGAACAAAGATGATTCGTTTCTGAGCCGGTACCTAAAGATGAACTACAGATCAGCAGAAAACTGTTTTCAGCACATTTTCAACTTGCCAATTTGGACAATCACTCCTAAACAAGCAGGCCTGAAAACACCCAAAACAAATATGCAAAACGTCACTGTCAATTTGGGTAGGAGCGGGAGCCAATTAAGAAGACTGAGTGGAGAGAATACCATTAGGAGGCAACAAGAGTATAAATCATTCTGAGAGTGCAGTCGTCTAAATATCAGACACACTGTAATCAATCACTGTAAACACTTAGAAGCCTACCTGTTTGGGAAGAGCCTCGTAGAGCTGCCAGAAGGTGTGTGTGTTAGACCATGTGTTTTTGTTCTCTTGTCAGTTTATGGACACAGTCTACATCATTCAACAGCAACTTAGAATTTCCACCTGGGAATAAAGATTCATCCAATTTTGCAACAGTCCTCGAACCTGCAAGCATCTAACAGGCTTGAAGTGCACGTAGGTGTGTGTCTATAAAGTTGTTTTAAACACGCACGTTACTCACTTCAATTTGGAATGACTCAAGTGAATGTCATGGACAAAACTGCCCTGTTTATGTGCGGCAAGCCTGAATGGGGCTTTGGTCTCCATCAGGGCTGTCATTAATCTGGGAAGTGTTTTCAACCATGCGTAAATCGATCGAGCATCATCATCCATCACGCGTCAGTCTGTGACTATTTGTAGCCTGCAGGCTAGAGGTCTAAACAATCACTAACAAAGGAGCATTAACAGCTATCAGAGCTCTCTGGAAGGCTGATCGGAAGATCATGCTTAGTCTTGAAACATGTGTTGCTGCATACTGAGTTTTGCTTTTTTCCTGGGTTTTGCATTTCAATGCAGAGCTTAGGTTGCCTTTTGGTTGTATCGAGAGCTACATGAGGATCTTTGTAGAATAGTTTTGATTTTATCTGGAATAGGGAACTCTAAAGTTATTCTAAGATGTGGCAGTTTATTGACTTACTTTTAAAATATGCATACAGTACCTAGTAATTACTTAGTGGGATGCATGAAAATAGCTTGGAGTGGTTACTCAGCTTTAAAAGTGTTCCCTCTACTCTAACAGCCCCAATTTTAAATATTTTGACTCTTCACTGAAATCAAAGTAACCGTAACGCACTGATAAAAAGTAGAGCTGAGTGTGATCCCATCTGGAAAAGAACCACAGAGGAGTGATCTCCCATGTGACATTTAAAGGGTAGTGGGTGAGTTTGTTGAGATACTGTTATTTACACAGGAGGGAACTATCTCAGTGATGGTGGTACCGTCTGTTGTGGGTGACATTTCGGCAGGGTCACAGAGGTAAACACACATGACCAGTCAGGGTGTGTATATGTTTCCCTGCGTGTGCATGTGTGCCATTCATCAAAGTGTGTGGGGGTCAGGGCCCTAGCAGGTGGGGAGCCCAAAGGCTCAGGGCTCATCCCAGCAGTGATTGGGTTTTGGAGCGGGCTGTGCTCTTCAGTCAGTGCCAATTAGCCTGCTGCCACCTTGTGACATTTAAAAGACAGCTGCAGCAATGGGATTGGTCTGCGCACAAACACAAGGTGTACTTCGACTTTGCGCACACATACACACACACAATCATGGCTTATGGGTGATAACACATTCTGTGTGCAAGTGGTCCAGTCCTTTTTAATCATTTATTAAAATTCTTGCTTTTGTTCTCTGCCCAACAGTCTCATTATCCTGTCGTTGCTTCATCATTTTTAAAAAATATGCATTAGGACATGTTATGTGCAATTTTGTTTTCCTTGCTGATTTTAATATTCTTAACAAAAAAATATAAAATTATCACGAGCTAAATGGTAACATCAACGCTTTGCTTGTCGACAGCAAACCGACTGCTGCCATCTTTGAAATGGTGAATCTGACTGAGAAACGGAGGACAATCAATCACAGGCTAGCCATGCACTAAATCATACCCTGCTTTATCATCTTTATTGTTTTGAAACAATGGAGAGCATCATTTACAAAACAAACATCATATTGTACTACATCAGATTTCAAATTATTGATGGAGACCATAAACTCATCGGGGAAATGTTTACTGCGCTCATAAATCAGTTTAGAAGTAGGTTCCTTCTCTCATAGACTTCGATACAGTTGGACTTCTTTTTGCAACCATTGTTGTGGGGTGGCAATTAGAGAGAGTGCGCGATTAAGGTGCTTCCACAGTAACTTCACTTTGTCATTTACAGTGGGGGGAAATAGTTATACGATTCTCTGCTGAATTTGTAAGACTGCTCGCTCGCAAATAAACGAGATGTGTTGAATTTTCATTTGTGGTTTCATTATGGAGAGAGACAGAATATCAACCAGAAATCCAGAAAAAAAGCACATCACATAAAAGTTATCAATTGATTTGCATGTCATTGAGTGGAATAATTAGGTGATTAATAAACAAAACGTGACTTAGTAATTAAACCTTTGTTGTCAAGTACAGCGGTTTCTTGTAGTTGATCACCAGGTTTGTACACAGTGGTTCTCGTCTAAAATTTTATGGTACGTGGCCCAAACCGTTATCACCTCAATGTGGTGAAGTCATCCTGTACCATTAGCAGAAAAACAGCCCGAAAGCATAATGTTTCCACCTCTGTGCTTGACTGTGGGGTTGATGTTTCTTGGCTCCAAATGAGCATTTCTCTTCCTCCAAACACGGCGGGTCGAGTTGACGCCAAAGGGCTTGATTGCGGTCTCATCTGCCCACAGGACTTTCTCCAAAGTCTTCTCTGTACTTGTGGAGTATAAGGAGTATGAGGACCGTGTGGGTGCTGAAAGATTTCATTCCATTACAATATAGTGTTGTTATTAACGGTGTTCTTGGTGACTGATGTCTCAACTGGCTTCAGATCATTACCCAGCTCCTCCCGAGTAGTTTTGGGCACATCCCCCACCTTTCTCATGATCATCCTCACTCCATGAGGCAAGTTCTTACACGGCACTCCAGACTGAGTGCGATTGTTGTTCACTTTATATTTCTTTCATTTCCAAGTAATTGCAAATGAATGGGAGAAATTGGTTCTGTGGATGGGTGTTCTCTATACGTATGAGTTGAGATCCGGATTATCTGTAATTGATTGAGTACTTGTAGACAGTCTGTGGGAGTCCGAATTCTGTGGTTGTAGGGGATAAAATACTTTTTGACAGTCAATGAAATTTAGAACCTTTATGTAATGTGTTTTTTCTGGATTTTTGTTTGTCTCTTTGCATTAAAATTAAATTACCATGAAATTTAGAAACTGTTAATTTTCCTCTCGGTATGTCCATCTTTTATATACAGTTGTTATATTTCCCCGTTTATGTGTTTATGTTTATGTGTTGACATGCTTGTTTTCATATATGCTGTATCCTGTGTGCATTTAAGGACCAATTCACCCAAATATCACATATAATGTATTCAAATGTTATCTTCCAGGCTATTGTTTCTCTTGTTTTTTTTTCCTCTAGCTGTAAAGTTGTATTGTACTTAGTGTCCAAAATATCACAAGAACAAACAAACAGATAGCTAGGGGAACAACTCCACACCTATTGCCTGTGAACCTAAATCCTGGCTTATATATCTATATTATTACTATTATTACTGCTCTAATTCCACATCAGTAGTCAACATGTCCCACTCTTACAATGCATCATCCTTTTGCTCTACATCATCCTTCTAAGATAAACAATCATTATCACAGCAAATATGTAATAATGCACAGATTATAGGAGTCCCAAGCAAGTGCACTCCAGATTGAGTTTACTTCAATGCACAGCTGTTTTAGGAATTTGCCTCTATTTTAAATATCCGTTACATTTATCTAAAGAACAAATTCAGGCTCAAAAAACAGACAAGCCAGACACTCAGAAGCATTGAGGCAAACACGTCACTAGTTTTGTTGATTTGTTTATAATGAAACACAGACTACTGCTATTCCGATACTTCTGTAGGTTTTCCGTGTCGTAAGCATTCCCAGTTAAATTCCATTCTCCAGCACCGTGCTGCAGTAGAGACAGAAATCTTAGAGGCTGATATCTTCATGGTTAGATACCTTTCATGTTGGGTGTTTTACTTTTAATTTGGATCAAATGACCCCATAACGCTTATATAGTTACCTCACTTCTTGTTGTACTATTTAACACTGGAGGTGCTTTTGTCTTAATGCGGTTCATTAAATCATGATTAATTCAATAATGAGGCTGTGTCTGCACGTAAAGCGAGTAAAGTGAGTTAATAAAACGCCACAATCTGTGATATTGTATGCATCAAAGGCCCGTTGCATACTCCACTTCTTCATTTCACACAATATCATTCCGTGTTTCACATTTCCCATATGATTGCAACAAAAAAAATCAAACAGCTCTTATTTTTGCACAATTCTGACAGTGAATTTCTAAAGTAGGGCATTTCAAAAAGCAGACAACAATAGGAGATGTCTCTCTGCCTGCAGTCCTCTACAATGCTGAGATGAATAATGGTATTATCTCAACACGTTGAACTATACTGATTGTTCAATTTAGAGACAATCACACAGTCTGTCACTTCTCCACTGCTCGCCCCTCTGTCTAATTCTGTCCTAAACACATGCACGCATGTAGCAAAATAGGCCTTCAGCCTGACTGCTCTGTGAGAATAGGATGGAGAGAAAACTGGGCTCTTTTTCTGTTGGGGAACTCAGCACTCAAACACACAGAGAAACACACACACATACATGCAACTTCACACACACCCACACAGACTTACACAAAGGCAGGGCTAGTATCCCCCTGAGTTTTCCCTACTGCTGTTTCTATGAAAAATTTACACAGAAGTGATCTCATCGGCTATTTTGAGCGCATCTCTGACCTAGGAATGTTTTAAAGAGCTAGTATCTGCCTCTGCTTTTAGTGATCTTTGGCGTTATGTTTGACATAACCAAAAAATATGCGTATGTGTACATATACATAAAGTCTTGTATGCTGTGTACCCATGCTTTTCCTTCTTTTATGTTTTTTAATCTCCCAACTTTGTTCAATACAATAATTGCCTTAAAGTTTGAATTATAATCCCCCCTACAAGTGTTGCTGCATTGAAGCTCATTAAGAATTGAAAGCAGGTGGTTTCATTCATCTTTCTTTACATCTCATTGCAGCCACAAAATGGTGCATGAACACTAACATTCTTTTGTTGAACTGAGCATCACACACACACACACACACACACACACACACACACACACACACACACACACACACACACACACACACACACAATCATATACTGTGTACAGAGACAGATGAAGAAAAAATCAATTGCTTTTGAGAGAACTCCATCATCAAATGCTGCATGATGCATGATGCAAAAACTAACCACAATCACGGCCATCCAATTTCATAGCAAGAGTCAGCCTGCTCTCGAGATGAATGGAGATGAATACTTGGGGCCTGAAGTGTTGATGTTGGAGGCACAGGTCTGTCTGCTTGCACTCACTTTTACACTGGTAATGACATGGGTGGCTACATCCTTATTTCTACAAGAATGAACTGCTGAAAACGTTCAAGGAGCTTGTGTGATAAACTTGCGATCACTAAAGAGCAAAAGGAATCAAGCTGCAAACTTTTAACATGTTTTTTGAGTCTTTCAATTCACACTACTACAATACTGCAGCTGTTTCAGCTTAAGTGACACTGTTACGCTGGTTATCTTGTTGGATATATTTTTAGGAAAATGGGATATTTCTTGTATTTCCTTCCTAAAAACAATCACTAATTATAAATATCTGTAACTACATCTGTTGTGTAGCGAGCTAGCAGCTGTACTCTTGAATTAAGGTAAAACACCTTAAGGTAACTGTTGTTGTGATTTAGCACTACATAAATAAAATTCAATTGAATTGAAATGAATTAAAGACCTGCTGGGATATTTACACTGCATGTGTATACTTCCCAGATTTATTTATGTATAGTAATGTATTGTGCATCGTATAAGAACTTAATGTTGTGCTTTTATAGGTGATACTTTGTTGTTACATTGAATACTCTGTATAAAAGATGCACTGATCAGTTATTCGGATGGGACATCGATCTGATCCGAACTTGAAATGCTAGGCCGAGTATCAGTGACAGCAGACATGATCGATCCAATTCAATTTTATTTTGGTCTGTGTTTACAACTCACTACATTACCTGTGGTGGACTGTTTGCTAGCAGGAGACCTAACATACCATGAAGAAAGCTAACAGCAAATGGTCAGTAAATATCACAGTCAGTCAGCCACGTTATGGTAGTCTTAAATGCTTGAACTGAAGCCAACTGAGCTTCGTTTTAGGATCATAAACTCTTATCCGTAGAGTTTTTTCCGTATATTCTCTCTTATCCGTGAGGGTTCTTCAGTTCTAAAAGCTGATTCTAAAAGCTGATGGGGAATAGCAGGTATTTAACCTCCAGTGGAGGGTTGTCACTTGAGGTGGCCCTGAGAGCGGTTGACCCACCCTGTTATCATGTGAGTCGTAAGGGTCGCATGATCTGAGGGGCTTCTTAGAACTGAAGAAGTCCCTCAGATGAGAGGTGAAACCCGTTCATGGACCTAAAAGGAAGCCCAGTTTCCTTCAATTCAAAGTCTTAAGATGGTCAGCGCAGATATTCTATGCCTATAACACTAACACCTCTGTATGCTTACAAGAATTTTCCTGCTTTTATAATATTGTTTCTTCACATATTTCTTGTGTGCACAATAGTCAGTTTTATAAATTATGGTCCCATTTGGAGTAAATTAGCCAATAAAGAAGGCTATGCTTTACAGCACAGCTACCTGGTAAATGGCATTTCACTACCATGCTGCTGTGCAGTGTCTATCAACCAGATCCACTCCTCACTTGGAACGTCTACTTAAAAAATACAAATATGAAGGCAACCAAAAAGCTCAACATGAGCCTTCAAAACGGGGGTTTAGATAAGTTTAATGTAACTAATTCAACAGAAAGTTTAAATTCAGTCTACTTGTTATTATACAAAATCCTTTGCTTCAGTCTGACTCATACTCACAATCTTGCTGGTGTACTGCGTACAATATAAGCAATATTTTCAAGGTAATGGTTTAGGTATAGCATTTTAAAATTTTCTCCTGTTGAGAAGTTGTACAATGTTTCATATTCTATAACTAATGTTTAGTAAGTAACAAGTACCTCCACCACTGTGGGATTTATTACTGGGTAAGTGTAAACAAACACACAACAGCAATAATGTTTAAGAAAACAAATTATTTAGCACTGTGCTAAATTATTCCTGTTGCACATTTGTTTACACTTACCTTTTGTGACACCGGTTCCAGCTCAGCAACAGCGCTGCCGTTAATGTTCGTTATTGTCCACCATTGCCTGAATGTTGTTTTCAAGGACATCATGGAGATACACTGCTATGGTGGATGAGGGTTGCATTTACTATTTGATTACAACCTGCAACCCACAGCATTACTCCTCATTAACTTAAGTCAGATAGTATCTGTAATTATGCAGATTCCCTCTGACTAATTACCTGGACAACTGCTCATACCACTAAATTAATGTGCGATCCACTGAAGCTGTGAAGTACTACTACTCAATCATTTAACACCCTGGTTACAATTAAAAAAAATAAAATAATATAAGAAGCCTGTCTTCTTATGTGACACTTGAGCCACATCTTGATTACATTAGAGAGAGAGCGATGACTGTAGGCATGAACTCACGGACTGAGGGTCTAAAACTGCACAGACACAATAAAAAAAAGAAAGATCAAGAAGGCTGAATATTGACAGGGCAGCTGTCGGGGTCAAAAGCAGATGAATCTAAATAACTTTGATACCCTGTTTGCTCATTAATGCCAGAGATACACAGGGGTAGCAGTTATTACATGATGTTTGCTACATTTTTTAGTACAGGATAGCATTGGAGATGATAAAGTTATCATTTTTTAATGACGCATCTGGTAAGATTCCACCAAGATGGCAGATGAGAAATTCATCTGAAGCGCCATCAATTTCTAGGGTGAACGTTTGAACTCTGTGAGCAGGTTTTTCATAGCTTCCCCATCAACATAAAATGACCTGCTCAATGAGGTGGAGACAATGTTTTTCAATCGGGCAATTTAAAAGTGTGGGGCGTTCAAAAGGCAATAAAGGAAAACAGTGTCTCTTTGTGTAAAGGAAGAGCGCTGATATAATTAATCCCATTGTGTCTGACTTAAAAGCGCAGAAAGGCAGCAGACTTGTGAACCATTGCAGGCATTTAGTAATACATGACCTCAGTGATGAGCGATCTGATGGCCAACAGAGAGACCAATAACATATGCACACATACAAACTCTGAGCTTGTTTTTATATCAGAAATTAATCTACTGACTAAGACGACAAACACAAGGGTCTCAAATTGTATTATGAAAAGCAGTTATTGTTGATGTGGACACAGATAATGAGAGGATTACATTTCCCATCACAACAGGATTATGTGAAAAAAAAGACCATGAATTCAACTAAGGGGTTTATGGGAAAATATTTTGAAAATGCTCCCATGTGTTTCCATTTTTTAGGTAAAAATTATAAAAAGCTGACTCTGATGAAAGCCAGGCTGTATGAGAGAAAAGAACAGAATAGAATAGAAGAGCCCTTTATTGTCATTGTACATGAAATTGTGGAAATCTACCTTCTGTTAACAATGACAACAAACACTACGAATCAGGCACTGCTGGGATTTGAACCCAGGATCTCCTGTTTACAAGACAGACACTTTAACCAACTAAGCATAAAACCAGCAAAGTATAACATTTAAATAGAATGCAGTCATTTGCAAATTATTTAACTCTCCTAGGTTTCGTTACAAAAACTAATTTGTAGTTTTTGTTGTTGTTTCTTCATAATGTGCTTTTGTCTGCTGAGGCACCTTTATCTGATTTACAATATGCATGACCTGTAGATTATTTATCAACTGTTTGTCCTATACAAGGCACGGTTCGGTTCTGATGAGATGTTATTGCTATCAATCATGGTCAATCATGTGACCTGTCACAGGTGATAAGATGCCGCTGCCCTGTGTTTCACAGTCTGATGAAGAGCAGGTGTGCTTGAAACATCACACATTAAATAAAAAAATTGGAGTTTTAGAATGAGAACCATTAATTCTTTTCTATTTTTCATAACAAGCTGAATATTTTCAAAGAGTCTTTGATTACAAGGCCAAAAAGTTTAAAGAAATGCAGGATGTGGTTTAGCAAAGCTGTCCTTGAATAAGACATCATCTTGATGGCAACATACAGTATGTTGCTCCAAAACCTGCCTCATCATTTGCATCAATGGGAAGTTACTCATATTTATGGACCTCACACTATCATCAATACTGTACAGAGTGCTTTCTCTGCCATTTATGCATCAAAACGCAGGCAGAGTCCATGATTTTGATTTTGCAAGCAACTATTAGCTGTAGCTGTTTGATGGCAATGTTTTTTTGCTCCTGAAGGCAGTGCAGTGACTTCAGCTAGAGAATCAGTCTGTTTTTAATGCGGTGCTACCTGAGGGCACAAAGATTATGGCCATTTAGAACTGGTTTCTACTTGTCCCTTGTACAGCACTTTCTCCAGATTCCCTGAATTCTTTAATAACATCATGCAACCTGAGGATGAAAAACCCAAATTCTCTTATTTTAAGACTGAGAAACATTATTTTTAAGTTATTCTATGTTCACCTATTTTCCCAATTAGTCGTTCACAGTGCTGAAGCCTTCTTCATCTTTTTAGTCTTTTGTTCTCTCAGTCTGACATATGTTGTCAGCATCAAAACAATTTTACATGCGACAAGTATTTGTGGTTTTAATGATTTGCATAAATAGTTGCATTCTCTTTTTATTTACAGCTTCCAAACATTTTTGGGTACAGAGTGGGGGGTAACCTTTTGAATGAGATTCAGTCAAACTAGGAAACTAATAACCTGCTGCTTAGTAAAATAAAAACTATAAACATTTAGAAATGGTGACCTAATGTTTTGGATTCTTTGTGCTGGATTATCTACCAAAGGCCTGAGGCAAATTTCTTACAGTTAGTTTTATAATTCTCCAGACTCAAAAGCATAAACATTCTTTTGGAAGCTGGAAAATAATCTGTCACACTGACTGTAAGATGACCTCTGCAGAAGTAAAAGAAAAATCTTGGCTATTATTATGTTGGCATGTCTAAAGGAAGGAAAATGATTCATATAAAACATTATAAAAATGCTGTATTACTTTTGGAACACTGAACAAGTGAATGAATACATCAAAAATAAGAAAAGTAAGAGAGAATAAAGAGACTTATATCCAGTATATCCTTTGATCAACACGTCCTCATTTTCCACCTCGCTGCAAATGTCATCTCTAAAGCGCTTTGTCCCAAGACTTTTCCGTCTCTTGTTAGTCTGTTGGTCCTGTTGTGTACACATATCTGTGTGCACAGCTATTCCTCTCCAGCCTTAAACCCCTGTGGTTGGCACAACAACATAATATTGTCTCACCACGTATATCAAACTGTCTCTCCTCTCAGTCCCTGCCAGATCCCACCATCACCTCCAGAGTTAGCTGCTCCATTACTTCCAGGTCCAGTTTCTCATGTTCTTTCTGTTGCCAATGTTAACTTTCCATTCTGCAGATCATTCTTAATTTGACAGTCTACAGTGTACTTACCTCCTCATCATGCTTTTCACCTGACATACACTGCTAACCCCGACCACCCTTTCTTCACTCCTCTGTCTCTAAACCCTCTCCCACTCAAGTTTTCTGCTTTTCAGTAAATCTATAAAACCTTCGCCTTTGTCTGGGCACTGCTTTTGGGAGCAGCTAGTTGCTAAATTTTAACACAGAGATTGTTATTCAGAACCATACTATACCTTCACAGTAGGCATTATCATCTCGCAGTGGGCGGAAGCCATCCTTACAAACACAGCAGTCTCCTGCCTCCAGGTTCACACAGTCAGAGTTCTCCATGCAGCCGTTGCCCTCTGAGCAGAAGTCATGACCTGCGGGAGGCAGGGAGAGGAAAAGGGTGAGACTCAGAGGATAGAAAAGGAGAGGAGTGACAGAGGCATACAGAGGCAGTCGAAAGGTTATATCATAGCTCCACACCTTTTTTTTCCCTCCGCAGTATCTTAACTGTGGTGTTTTTACTAGTATATCAGGGCAATACACTCAAATATGCTCTCTACATCTAGTTTTCACAGAAAACTATGCTGCACTATGAATGAGTAGGTAAAAATTTAAAGACCATACTTGTTATTTTACAACTTTGAATTCAATTTTCTAGAAGTCACATGCACTTTTTAACTGCTGCAATTTATTTTAAAATAAAGGAGATCTTTCTTACAGAAAAGAACAGAAAAACTACCCAATCACCTTGTAGAGAGAATTCATTTGAAAAAAAAAATGTGTAAATGTCATGCTGAATGACCTGAAATCAAATGTCAAAATCAAACAGTTAGCATATAAACATGCTCCAAAGGTGTGGAGGTTTCGTGCATTAACAGGTCTGAATTCTTGCATGTTTTCTGAAGTATAAGATCATGCTTCTTCAATACCTCTGCAGACTTTACAGCATCTGCCACTCAAAGCAATCTGCTCCGACTCCGGACAGTTGAGTTCGGGACAAGGCTCACTGGGGACCACTCGATGCATGGTCCTGTCCTGTGAAGAGAGGAGGCAAAATCCTTGTCAGCAACTTCTTAGGTGAACTCTGCCCCCTTCATTTCCTAAGGGCCCAGAGGTAATTATGGAGGTAATTATTCATCCATTGTGTTTCCTCTTTCATGGCCCCACTCTCCCTGCTCCCTCTGTGTTCATTATAAGCCAATTACTCATTGGTCAATCACAGTTTTTCCCCCCAAAAAAAACTACCTGTGGAAAGGGAAAGAAGAAGGGGAAAGCACGCTCTTCTTCTCTTGTTATCCTCAGCAATTTACATCAGGATTTATGATGCATGTTTATTACACTAACAGTGAATCAATCTTCTAGATTATCCCTGCATGTGCGTTTAGTCAGAGTGTAAAACCTGATTATGAGGTTCTGTTTCCCTGCATGCCTTTGGCAGGCCAATGTGATGAGCTCATCCTTGTACCTCCAACTGATGCCCTTTTAGATTCCAGATTGCCACAGATAGTTTGACAAAAACAACAGACCTCTTCTGTTGATTCCTAGTGGACAAATGTTTTCCTAAGGATAACCTTAAATCAGGAGGTTAAAAAGTCGTCCTTATAATATGCCATGATCTCGGCTCACGCACAGGTAAAGTTCTGAAACGAACTTCCCCCAAAAGTCCCCAAACAACTTTCCAAACAAGCCTTGCCATCTACTTCTGGCCACCCACCACCCAAAACTTGCACCCCCAACCCAACCCACCTCCCTCGCAGCCAGCAGGCAGACAGAAGATCAGAGACGTGACAAGCAGCTGTCAGGGGATGCCTGCAGAAGTCTGCAGCAGTGGGCTGACTGACAGCACTTCTTTGATCTGCCTGTGACTGCCAGTCAGTTAACTGGGACTACAGATGGGCCAGGTGTGGGCAAGCAAGCCAGGCAGCTGTCTGAAACCGCAGATTCTAATGGAGCTTTGCAGAATTCATGGAGGAGCTGGATGATATGATAGAGCTGGGTGATTAAAAACTTCAAATCATTTTTCTGTGATTGATTGGGCCTGCCTGGAATAATGTCATCAAGCGAATTACTCCCAAAAGTGAGCAACCCACCCATCTGGTGCACCAGGCAGACAAAAGCAAATACTTTGAATAATTGGGGAATGAATCTAATTTGGGACCACTGTGGTATCTGATGATTGGTACTGAAGAATAGATGTGGCATTCTCTGACTGACAGGTACACCTCCTTTTGGCCTTCAAATGTAAAATTGAGCAGTGGGATTCGGTCTTCTTTTTTTTTCCTTCTTCTTTTTTTTTTTTGTAGGACAGCGACAAGACAGATGAATGAAATTGAGCTAAAGTGGACAAACTCACAAGATGGGGCATTGTATCCTGCCACAGTGGGTCACACAGCGTAAGTATTTAGTAAGCTGTCATGCAGAGCAACATGGAAATTAGGAGACTTGAAGTGTTTAGCTCCATAAGTTAATGTGGGGTCTCTTTCTAAAAGACGTTCTAAAGAGCCTTCTAAATGAAAATGGTTGCGTGTGTGTGTGTGTGTGTGTGTGTGTGCTGATATGACTTACCCTGCATTCAAACAGCAGGCACCTGCCAGCAGAGTCACGTACAGCTTTCTGATCTCCTTCCACCAGTTCTCTTCCACCAAATAAGCAGACAGCTGTTAGCAGACACATAAATGCACACAAATAAATAATTAAATAAATAAATGGCACAATGAACAAATATTAAACAAATATGCACATAAAAACACATTGCTTTTTAAAATCTGCATTGGTTTATCATCTGCACAAGATAATAACTCTACATCTCCCTTTTTTAGATGGCTGTGACCTATTTTTAATTAATTAATGCAGGTCCAAAAAAATGTGCTGGCGTAAGACATTTAGACAATATTTAATGATCACCAAAGAGTAGCAGAAATGTTAGCTGAACTGTGTGAAAACCATAGAATTACATGTGAGTAAAAAAATACAAATGAAGGACGCAACAAAGCACTTGCATTTGCCGGGTTTGGAGATGGGAGGATGCGAACAATGATACCTTTCATTTCCAAACAGATAACAGCTCAGTACTTATGATGCTTGAGTTTGAACAGCTGTTGAATACATTTTCATTATTTATTTTTTTATTTTTTTGCATATAAGTATTCATATTCTATTGATAAGGTAGAGCGGCTAGGCTCATGCTACATGCAGATAAATAATCTCCATAGAGAGCAAAGCAGGGAGGGCACTTTCTTAAATATGGTGTTATTGTAATCTATTGTAGTTAAAACAAAAATATTTTTTATTAGCTTTTTAAAAATGTATCTGCTTTTGTAAACAAGGACCACAGAATAGAATAGTAAGTCTTTGCCTGGATATCTACTGGACATGGTCCCTTTAAAAAATATTATCCATAGGTTAAGCCAGCACACATGCCTTTGGTTTCCCAGATTGGCCCTTAATAAGTTAATAATGTCTTCAGCTACCAATCAGATGCAAAGAAAAACAAGATGCCCATAATTCATTTTGAATTCATAACCTCATTAATTGGAAAATAATGACTTTCTATTTGAATTTTCTTTATTGTTCTTTATTTGTAAATTAATTCATCGGTAAAACCTTAGATCGAACCTAATGATCAAAACTCTCTCTTCAGATATATACTGATAAAAAAAATAAAAATAAAGGGACAAACTGAAAGTAACACTCAATATGAAAAAGAAAATCATGCTGTATACATGTATCTATAGTCATATGGACTGGGTAATGTGTTTGGAAGGAGGGGATGCCACATCACTTGATGGAAATGAAAATCATCAACCTACAGAGGGCTGAATTCAAAGATACTCTGAAAATCAAATTGAAAAAATGATGCAGCAGGCTAGTCCATTTTGCTGAAATTTCAACCCAGAATAACTCAGAATAGTACTGAGTGATTCGTGTGGCCCCTAAGTGCATGTGTGTCTTCTATGTCTGACAATGTTCATCCTCCAGGAACTCCCTGCATATTCTCAGCACATGAGGCCGGGTATTGTTGTGCACCAGGAACGTCTGACATCGGTCCAAGGATTTCGTGCTGATATTAATGGTGGTCAGCCTGCCTAGCAAAGGTCTGTGCATACCTCCATGGATATGCCTCCCCAGATCATTACGGGCCCACCAGGAAACCAGTCATGCTGAACTGTATTACAGGCAGCATAATGTTCTCCATGGCTTCTCCAGACCCTTTTATTTCCGGCACATGTGTTCATCTGTGAAAAGCACAGAGCGCCAGTAGTGGACCTGCAAATTCTGATATTCTATGTCAAATGCCAATTGGACTCCATCATGCCAGGCAGCGAGCACAGGGCCCACTAGTGGACGTTGGGCACTCAGGCCACACTCATGAAGTCAGTTTCTGATTGTTTGGTCAGAGACATTCACACCGGTGTTCTGCTGGAGCTCATTTTGTAGCTCTGGCAGTGCTCATCCTGTTCCTACAGGAGCAGATACCAGTCCGGCTAATGGTTTAAGGATCTTTTACGGCCCTGTCCAGCTCTCCTCGAGTAACTACACATCTCCTGAAATCTACTCCATGCTCTTGTAACTCTGCCGGGAGACACAGCAAACCTTCTGGCAATGGCACGTATTAATGTGTAATTAGAATTTGTAGGATCCAGAACTGCAAAAACTAGCAAAAACAACAGAGTGGCATCTAACAGTAAACCCATTCCTGTTTTGTGGGTTGTCTAATTGTTGTACCTCTGGTGCACCTGTTGTTAATTTCATTAACACCAAAGCAGCTGAAACTAATTAATAACCCCCCCCACACCCTGCTGCTACTTAACTAGCCAGTTTAATATCCCAGAGGTTTAACTGACCTGATGCTATACTCTGATGATAAAGTGTTCTTTTAATGTTTTGAGCAGTGTATATATTCTCTGACATCATACAAATGATTTAGTATGATGTGGGAAAATAATTAAAAGAGCCAAACAATCTGTCACAATATCATCCAAATTAGGGGTAACCACTTTTTCACCCCAGGAAGAACAGATGCTTCATTCTGGTTTGGAGCTTCTTAAACGGCTTGAAAAGATTTGGGATCTGCATGTTCTCTGAAGAATTCCGATACAAATTTAATCTGAATTGTAAAATCGCATCATCATAACTAATTTACTAGACCCCACAACCAGCAGCTGAAATAATGAGGACAAAAGGCTCTTTAAAAAAAGGCCCATCAGAATTTTATAATCTGCTTACATCCTATCATGAGAGAGCTCACAGTTTAAGCTACACGCAAGGAACAACAATTTGGTTGCTGAAAACTAAGCAGAGGAAATCGGCATGTGTTGCAGGTGGTGAATACACTAAGAACTAGTCAGTGCAAACATGCGTAACTCCCACCAAGTTAAATCAATATAATTTAAAAAAAAAATGCACCACACCCGTAAGCTAAATACACAGTTGATAAAGAAACACTATATTTCTCCAGGCTGGCAGAGCAGAAAGATTCAAATATTTTGGAAAGAGGTCAGAGTGACATGTGAGAAAATTATCTCAAACAGAAACTGCACAAGCCCCGAGCTCATTTCTACTTGGTTTATATCCAGACAAACAAAATTACTTCAAAAAAAGGAAGCAAACATTATGACCCTTGTTTTTTAAATGCCACAAAGCTAACAGCATTGTTTTAGAAAATGACCAAATGTTACACACTAAAAAAGACAAATGATGTCAGAGCTTCCATTTGAAATAATCATTTAAAGGGCAAGTAAGGAGTGTTAGAAATTGTTTAGGGGACCTTTCTTGAAATTCGTAGATGATGTGGATCTAACAGGAAGTTGATCTGAATTGCTGTTGTTTGTAAAGAATAGAGGCTCTTGTTCAGATTGTGAGGTTTTTTCTTGTTTCATCTGAAAAAGATTTCATTATGTACATTTGAGTCATACTGTTCTCTTTTTGTAACTGCTGAACCCAAATCTGTGCGTCTCCGCTCAGCTGTGACCGCAAACACTAGTTAGATGTCAAGAGTTATTTAACAGTGCTGTTTAACGTGCATCACGTACTCTGTCCTTATTATTTACACTTTTTTTGTGAGACCTTTTTTTAAAGCCCTCAGGTGAATAGAGCTGAACCAAATCAAGCGTGTCAAACTCAATTAAGTAACAACAGAAGAAGTGATGGCATAATTAATATTCAGAGGGAGAAAGCACTCCTGAGTGCGGCACTGAGGAGAAGCCATTTCATGTAACTGGGGGTTCTTGGGTTGGTGGAGGTTAAAATAATCACATGGGCAGAAAGCGTGTGTTTGATGAGCAGTTGGGGTCAGACAGATTTAGTCTGATACGAGGGGGAGAAATGATTGACACTGGAGGTCAGGCCCTATCACAAAGCAGCGTATCATAAAAGCGAAGGACTTCTGAAACAGCCATTTGGCGCTCTACTTGACAGACAATCACACACAAAAAAATAGAGACTCAGAACTCCTCCCTGGAAGGCCCGGCGCTGTGAGATAAGCCTTTAATTTGGAGAGCAAATCATGTCTTTGTACCAAGGAAACTTGCGGTACACTTCTCTCCAAAGCGAGAGTACGTGTAATTAGCTGTGTGTTTGTCTACCTCATTGACACAAGGGAGAATAGGGATATTGAGTTTAAGGGCATTACTTGCTACGTGTTTGTATTTGGGTAACACGGCAGCAGATTTACAGCCCCTGCGTATCGGCCCAGGCCTATGGTTCCGTGGAAAAAGATGCTGACACGAGATGATTGGCATCCCAGACTAATTGTTTCTTCCTGATAGAGAGTAAATCTTGTCTATTATTTGCTTTTGCAGCATTTTCACTGTGTCATTCGCTTACAAGCAAAGCAGAAGAGGGATGGCAGAAGTGCGTGGGTGTTTGTGATGAAGAAGCTCTCAAATGAAGTCAGCCTGCACAAGACGTGGAGTCAAATCTGCTAAGAAATACTATACACACACACGCACAAAGTCTGGTACATTTTTCTATCGCTCATATGGTGTGTAACCTTCAACACATCTCAGGTGAGAACACCAGTTATTGAAAACACTCAGACGTACGGTAATAAATTCCTCTGCTTAATGCATGTGCTAGATTGTGTTCTATAAGTTGGCAGGCAGTTCTTTTTGCCTCTCAAAAGAAAATATATCACATCTGTTAAAGTTTCATTTGGGATACTATCAGCTGAATGTAAAAAAAAAAAAGATAATACGATAATACCCACTGAAATCCATTTTTATTGAGAGGGGAATTGAGAGAATATGAGATGTAGAGTGCTGCGGTGAAGAGGCTAATAAGAGTTCATTGCTTAGCTCAAAGTCTTTCGGAAAAAGAAAAAAAAAACAGACCCTCTATGTAGCAATGTGATGAAATGGAATTATTTATCCAGCTAGAACATATCAGTGTTCAAAAGTTAATAAATGGACATTTATGGAGAGACTATTGCCAGTGTGATTATGAGCATCATTTTAGACCCTTAACATTCCCTTCCTCTTCACTTTTCTCACAGCCTCAACATGCCATGCCATAAATAGGAACTAGTTTACATCACATGCAGCGATCCCAGATTTACTGGCTCACGTCTGTGTGACTGGTGGCCATCTGTGTTTTGAAAGCCAGCTAGTGAATAATTGATTGGTCCATGTATATGCAAAAAGGATGGACTCATCTCAAGAGACATGTTAGGAGGTAGCTTAGCAACACAGCAGAGCCCTGGTCAATTGTCAGGCAGCCCTTGTGGAGGCGTTATATGTGCTCTAAATCTGGTGATGGAGGTTGTTTTGCTGTTATGTGTGCGCGTTTGTGCGCAATTGTGTCCATGATTGTATGAGTGTAGGAGGGTGCTGAGGTTAAGGGTACTTCACTCACGCTGGCACTCCTTGCAGCAGGCACCCTTTACGTAGGCAGGCGCTGTGCCCGCCGGGCACTGAGGGGGAGGGCAGGAGATGGCCTCACATTGCACCGTGCCATTCTGGTAGAGAGAAACACAACACTTTGTTTAAAGAGTGGCTAGTAGAACTCAAGTGACACTGGGCGTTTGGTGCTTGAACTGATACATATTAGTTCAGTATCAACAATTCTAAAAATCTGACTATATTTATATTGATTTTCTTTTTTGAAAATAATCACCTAAATTGGGCAAATACTGCATTTTGAACAAGATATATAATAATTAGGATTTAACATTAAAAATAAGACTGGAAAACCTGGAAAACAACTAATATCAGATTTTACCGATACCCACACTGATAATTGGTGATTTAAAAATCTGATATGTTGGCCAATATTTTTTTTCTTTCAAACGCAAATAGATTTCCCCAATAATTGTCCTTATTAACATAATATAACAATGCTAATTAAATATAATCTTGTCTTGGAATACTGGAGTACTCCTCAGATCATCTGATCCTCAGATTGGCTGGTGGTAATTGGTGGGGTACTGCAGGAAAGTTACAGAGCGCCCTCTGGTGGGCAATCTATGCAGTGTCGACACTCATAAGATAGTTGAAGGGTGTTTCTTACATGTTTTCCTTTTTAATTTATGTATTGGCTTTTATAAATGATGAAGAAACAGCTAATATCAACGGCTGATATTGGCTAATAACATTGTTTCTGAACCTCAAACATACATTGGAATTTCTATCAGGCATTTTTTAAATCCTTACTGTCCAACATACCATTGAAGCTAAACACAGTGGTCCATCAATAAATTATACTTTTATGAAGCTAGTATTTGTTGATTTTTTTTCGTAATTATGAACTACTACATTATGTTGATGTTTCTATTATATTGTTCACCCCATTTGTATAATTGGGATAGACTAAATGCATGCAAGGCTGCTATTGAAATTAATGCATTTTAGACTGTAATTATGCCATTATAAATACATTATAAATCACAGGATGCACAGATGTTTGCAGCTTACTCAACCCCCTGAATCCTATGTTGCATCTTCTAAATATTCAGAGGGTTCTGGCCAAGCCGAGGACTATGAATACTGTGCTGCGAATCCACTAAACTGAAGATTCCTACAGTAATCTGTATATTGAACATATTTAAATACTATCTCCTTTTCTCCGGCTGTTACTGTAATTAACATAGTTTCCACGGATGAAAGCTCTGTGACAGCAACATCTATGAACCTGATCCACATAATTGATAACATCTTAATGCATGACCTTTGAATTTTAAAGGTCACAGCTAATTACCACACATAAGGTAAGAACATATCCCATTTAATGCCTTAATTGCAGCCCAGGAGTGGCAAAACATCGTTCCCGACGAATGAAGCGATTTCATTGGATGAGTGGGTAGAACAAATCCCTGATGATAATTATCATCTGTCAAGTGCAATTAGGTGCGGTGCACTGACAGATATGTGATTTCCTATCTTTTGCATGTTGGGCAGTGGTGCGCAAAGTCATCTCATTGGCTGGTTGGAGCAGTTCAGTAGCAGTGAATGAGTTTCATGTTCCGAAGCTGAGTAGACTGAAAGGGAGTGAAATCTGTTTGCCGATGTAGTACAAGAACAAGATCTCCAGCCGCTTATAATTCTTCTTTTGGCAATTATTCACACTTTGTGCAGCACAAAGTAGACCCTTGAGAGAATAGCGTATTATTAAGCACTGCTGTTGATGCGTCTAATCCTGAGTACTGTGGAGGTTTTTAATACAGTATCTTTTCTTGGGTAACTAGGGCAACCCTCAAGCTAGTGCATGAAAATAATGATACTACAAGCTGTCAACAAAGGTGCCCCTGCACTTTGCACCTCTACCCCACCCAAACCCACACCCCCATCTTCACACACTTGATCAACAGGGGTTCAAGACAAAAAGGCAGCTTACGATAAGAGCAGAGAATGTATGTGTACACACAGACGCTCGCATACACAGTCGCACACCAACTGAGGAAAGCACACGATACAATAAATACAACAATGCATGATTAAAAATGCATGTTGTCAGACACAAATGCATATACCATTCATACAAATGCCCGCACACACTCATATTGGCCTGCACACTCACACGTATATTTGTTTATGACCCGCTCACATGCCTGCAAACATATAATCACACACAGTGAGACAAGTACATAATTTCAGACCCAGTATGTTCAAATGCACACAATCACAAAACCGAATGTCCCCTCCCCTTTCCTTTTAATGGTCAGACACACACACACACACACTAGCATGCACGCACACGCAGTCGAGCACCCTTGTGAGAAGCCACACCGTGCATGTGCAATTCCTGCAGCCATCTGTCCAGCTTTCATCCTCCCTGTAGACGACCCCCTTGACGCTGCAGGTTCTCTCACAATAGCAGCCATCCAGCCCATTCATCTTCTCCTCCGCCCTGGACAGCTGCACCACCAACACCCCCCCAACACACCGGAAAGACAAAAAACATGTAGAAAAGAAGACATGAGTCAGCCTCATTCGATGTCTATATTCACATGAAAAAAGCAGCTTCAAAAGCAAACCAGCAGCATCACAAAACTCATTCATGAGATACTATTAACACCTCATACACTCTCAGTCTCTCCATCAGAAGAGAAAAGAGTTCATTAATAGGCAGAGCCAAATGTTAATACGGCTCTGAATGCCTGTTGCAATGAATGTTAATAACAGAACCGTACTGACAAGGGGATATATTTTACTCATTTAATTCAAAGGAGCAATTACCGTTCCTCTCTCTGTTTTGGATTAAATGTCAAATCAGCACAAATAACACACACATTACATTACCTTGCTGGATGTTTTTGCAAGTATATCCTGTAGCTCCATGATTTTCTGCACTAGTCCATGGAAATCATTGCAGGTTGGACATGCTGACAAACAAGGAACAATACAAAGTAACTTAGGTACGTGCAATAACGTGGTCATCCATTCAAATAATCTATGTTAACTGCATCATAACTATAGCAGATAAAAACCTGTCTAACCATATAACAGTTTTTAAACACTTTTAATAGTAGAAACAGTTCAGTAGTTTAACAGTAATAGTTAATAATTAATAATAACATTAATAATACTTGCTAATATGTTTTCCATTGAAGGAGGAAATTTCACTTGTTATTTTATATTACTAAAAAATGTCCCCTCTGTAAAAGGGCCTAATTTACTGGAAAACGCATTAAGCAAACTTTTTGAGGGACAGGAACATATAATCCATGTGAAAAATCATTTTAAAGCATGAGGTGTGGGTGTGTGGTTTTCACTCTCTGCAAAAATAGTGTTTGTCTGTCTCTAACAATGAGATGGAATATAAAAAAGGTTCCTAGTGAAAACACATCATCATAAGCGCACAATAAAAACATTTCACTATACAACCAGTGATTGAATGGGGAAAAAAACATTGCATCAAAACATTTCTAAATCAAATAGTCTCACAGATTGCCACTTAAAAGTAATGCTAAACCGATTTCTGAAATATGCCTGATACAGTTTATTTCATCTAGCATATTTGCTCAGATAAAATTTCACAGCTTTTTGCACTGATGTAAACAGCTGGTTTCTTTGTCCTCGCAAAACTGAATAAAACAGAACCATCAAAATCGTGGCAATAATGAGGATAACGATCACACAAGAAAACCCACTTTTTGCTGATTGACTAACTGCAAAACACCCCACAACTGTTAAACTCCTTAGCACTACTCAGGATTTGAAAATAATAATAATAAATAATAATATCAAATAAATACAAAATGTACGTTTTATCTATACTGTAATCTAAAAGTGGGGTTGCAGATAAATAAGTTAAAATCAGTGTAAACTAAGTTTGAGGGTTATTCAGAATCAACAGTAATGGGATTACTGCACTCACTTCTGTTAAGGTCTGGACACTGTGAGATGTAACCCTGTGGCATCACCAGGATCTCCACGTCCTGCATCACTCCCTACATACACAGACATAACAACCTTTTGATCATAGGGAGTAACACCTCATGCTAAAAAAGAAGAAAAATATAGAAGAAACATCAAGCAGGTGTAGTAAATAGATGAGGATTTTGAGAGTTGGGAGTGTGGGTTAGGGTGGTAATATTTCTCTAAGTTGTCTAAGTAATTAATATTTGAGATAACGTGGGACCCAAGCATATGTTTCCTCACAAAAATAAACAGGTAGAATTGTGTTTTTCACTGTGAAGTATGACAGACAGGTTGTTGGGCGATTGTTGGATAATATGCGTCCCAGACTGTCGCTCTGATCAATCATCTCATATCTGCAAACCTACAGGAGGTTAATTATGTGGCCAATTTAGCTCGAACATGGATTTTTTTTTTCAATCTCCTCTGATAAGCATAAACAGGAGATAGAGATTCAATCATTTCATAAGTCCAAATTGTCCTACGTCCGAATCCCAAACACATACCTGTGTTCAGACACTCTGTTGCCATGGTAACCAGGTCCATTTCACTCCATGAGTGCATTTATTACCTTTACAGAAGTGGAACAGTGCAACTTAGGAGAAATTGTTTTTTTAAATTGTCTCGCCACTTCAATTTACCAACCATAAATTTAAAATCCTGGGGAAATTATTTGCTGATTTTTCACGGTAACGTCTAGAAATGGCAGAAGATAGGAGCTGTGTCGATCAAATTTGAAATAACACTATTTACTTACCGGCACAGTACAAATTCTGCAAAATACAACTGCTACAAACTATAAATAGAAACTGTGTTATAATGTGTATTGCATATTACTTGCACATTATTATTTTGTTTAAACTAAGATGCCAAATTGCAGTTATTTACTTGCATCCCTGAATAGGAAATTTTTAGTGGTTGAATATTGTTGTGTTTGTGTGAAAGAAGGGAGCTATTATTTAATAAATGTGCCCAACAATATTTTAGAAAGTAAAGAAGGATTTTTTTAATGGGCAGTGAGAAAATACTTAATATTAACACATAGAAAAAATTAATCCAGTTTTTCATCTGCAAAAATTAGATACCCTACCAGGCCAAGAAAAAAGTGAACTACTGAAAAATTCTGACTTGATAGAATTCACAACTTCAGTTACTAGATAAGACATGTATAGTGTCTGAATGTAAAAAAAAAAAAAAAAAAACTAAGTAAAGAAGCAACATTGCATGTGCTCTGTCTAAAGTCTTAACTATTACCGCTAAGGCTGTGATTTTCTCATTTTTAGCTAACACATACAGACATTGACCATTTCTCTATGTGTGTGGGCGTGCATGTGTCCTAATGAAGTAGTGTTTAAAAAAGACGAAAGAAAAAGAAAAAAAGGAGATGTCTTCCCAGCAACTAATCAAGGATTCACAGAGTGGCGAGGAAAGATGCTGCTGTGTGACAAGATTAGTGGGTGACCTCCAGAGCTTCTTTCATCAACCAATTAACACAGAGGAAATTCAAATGCCAGGACACAGTGTATAAAGTATTAACAGGTACACATACACACAGCCATCACCGCACCATCAAACACAGACCTAGTCACCAGCAGATTGATTAAAATAGTTAGAATTGCTAGTAAGCTGACATTTTGCCCCAGCAAGTCTCCCCAGGTGGGAAATTCGGGAGTGCGGTCCAGTCTGAAAGAGGCGATATAAGTCTCTCTGTCTGAAAAACAATACTATAGACTAAGCTTAATGAGCATAGTCCAGAGGCTATTTAATGATTTCTCCCAAATAAGCACTGTGGGGGTTGCTGAGATAATTGCACTGGGCTTAGCTGCAGACTAAGGCACAGGGAACAAACAATGACAAAAAAACGTCAATTCCTAGGGTAGGCAGAGCAGCCCTCAAATTAAAATGGTAAGCCTTGAGAAATGCATGCAATTAAATCCAACAGCTATAATAAATAAAAACAAACAAGCCAAACAAAGAGGGAGAGGATACAATATAAACCAAGACTGAGTACGGGGTGAAAAGATGGTGCCGCAGCTGAGATGAATTACTTGTTTGTGCTATTCTGAATCATTTATGGCTTAGTAATGACAGATCAGGAGAGGCATCAGCATGCATATATTCTGGAAAAGAGGTTTTTATTGCAGCATTAACCTTGAAGAAGCCATGAGCAGCGTTTCTTTGTCCGAGCCAAAAGGAAGTATCCTCGGGTATATCCATGTAGGGAGGTTCCACCACCCGCTCATAGATCCTGAAAAAACACGATCACAAATTGGTCAATGGCTAAAATCACAAAAAAGTCAGTTATGCTACCTGTTTGGCTCATGTGATGAAAAGATGCCCCCCCACCCCCACCCACACTGCAGGTCCTGCCCTTTTAAATCCTTCTGTTAACTCTTTCCCTATGCAGGGTATAGATAGCCACATGCTTTCTTGGATGCACATGGCGTTGCCGTCTGTTCTCTTATCGTGCCAAGAAGGATCATCACACACAAACAGTGACTCCCATGTCATAGTGAGCAGCAGAGGCATGTAAAAACGCCGGTTTCCTCAAGGTGAGTTCAACCTGCGCCGGACCCATGAGACATATGGCCGATGTCGATACATGCATGCCAGAGTCAGCAAGTGAACACAATCCATACACAACGCAGCACGTCATGGCCTAAAAACACAAACCGTAGTTTAAAGCGTCATATTGTTACCTAACAGGTTTTAGTTTCACTATTGTCTTTCAGTGAGTTTCTGCTTTTGAAGAGATATTACACATTGTATTTTTCTATGCAAAGACACAGACAAAAAAAACCCTGAAAGATGATACAGAATAAATTTGATCACTTAGTTTAAAGTAATTTAAAGTCCTATTTAAATTAAATCACCACATGCCAATTCAGTATGAGAAATCTCTTTTTTCCCCAAATTTAAAATCGGTATCTCTCTAAGCCTGGAGTCATTGCAATAATTTTTACATGATTTAACATAGCAGTATCTATTGCTGTATGAGTTGGAGGCTTACAAATGCAACTCATTGCAGAAAATCAGAAAACAGATTTTATGTGAATTAATTATATTATGGCAGATCAGATCATTCAGATAATAGGTCCTTGCACGGTACGTTACATGAGATTAGTACATGCAAAGTTTGAAGCTGATACACAAGCGACATTTAAATCTGTATTTTTCCTTTTGAAAGTGAAGACCCTCAATCCAGGATCTTACCTGTTACAGTCCACATGTAGTATGACGTGAGATGCGCTGACGGCGACAGAGACCTTGTGCCACTGGTCGTCAGCCAGGCTGTAAGGGAACACCTCTGTGTGATCCTGCTGCCCTTTGGTGCGATAATGAAGGCGTACTTCACTCCGTTGGCCGCTGCTCTCAAGCTCCAGGAACCTGCAACACAAAAGATCCAGCAACTTAAGTAAAAACCATGGTAAGTTCTGTGACACCTTCCTGCGTCTTACAGTGTTACAAAGTCGTGTTGCTTAAAAAAAACGTATTTGTCACACAAAGAAATGCAAAACTGTCAGAACTCCTCTATTAAGAATTTGATCACATTAAAAGTTAAACATAGGGGCGCTGTATTGCTGTCTAATACAACATCAGCAGCACACAGCAATGGCCCGCATGTAGCGATTCAACTCTTTATGTTAGAGCATTAGTATTCCAGGAGAATCCTCTTCTCCACACCACCGAGATTCACCCAGCACAGTGACACTAATGGAAAGAGCTGCCGATACACACTCATCACCTCAGCGTTTTAAAGACAGACTTATTTGAACAAGAGTCATTTTCAAGAAACATTATTCAAAAGAAAAATAGACAGTGTAGCAATGGAATTGATTTATCTGCAAACCACATCTAATAGATTTACTCTCCCCTAGCCATGCATGCACATTCATCTTGACTCCATAAACGCACTAGCTAACACTTTGGATGCTGAATTATTTCTGCCATGTTTTAAATGAAACCATGCAGTGCTGCTTTGTTGCATATGAATGGCTGGGAAGGCTAATCATCAGTGGGAGAAAGTCATTAACATCCCTGTGAGCTCTCTTCTCAGGACCGACTTTAATGTACAAACTGTTCAATCAACGCATTATGTGGAATTTAGATTGCTGTTCTGATCATCCAACGGCTCAGCTACCACAAAGTAATGGAAAACATTAGCATGCTAACTGCAGATAGTGTCTCATCAGTTTTCGATTCACAATTACAGACTCGACGCTTGCATCGTTGATGGACTGTGAATAATACTCTGGCATACAGGGTGATTTTCTTTGTTTATTTGACTAGTGTGTAAAACATCTAAATGCTTATCAAATACAAATATCCAGTCTGCTCATATGACAGAACAGAGAGTTACTAAATTTAGAGCACAACTGGAATCATAGGGCAGGGAGATTTCTTCTGACAGGCTTCACTGTACTAAATGAGCTATACTTTAGTTTCCCAGTGATACACATGCATCACTGAACTTTCTTAAAATGTATTTTTATGTAGTGTATTCCATTCATGTATCTGCAAATATATCCAAAATGAGCTAATGCTCCACTTTACCTGTGTACGACAAAAGCCGTTTTACACACGTGATGAAACGAGAAGTGATCTTACCTGTGTTCAGAATGATGGATGGAGAGGATCACCCCAGAGTTCAGGTGATCCTGTTTGAGGGTCACCAACACAGTAAACTCATTCTTGCCTCTTAGCTTCTGGACCATTTGCTCTGAGACCTCCACGGGAGCTTTTACTTCCCTGGAGGACCCTGGATTAAAGACAGGGATTAGAAGAAATTATTAACACCATCAATAAGTACGTCCTCAGAAAGACTGTCTATTTATCTGACCAAAACATCAACACTGGAAAAAATAAACTCCAGAACTAACAATGTGTCTTTAGCTAGAGCTGGATCAGGAGACCCTGAGTCTTTCCTGGGGTTTCCCATAAGTTTTTCTTTTTCATTCACTGCATTTCACTCTTTGTGCTTACATACCACTTTGCATTTAATCATTAATTATTATTAATTACTGGCTTTCTTCCATACTTTGTTTCCTGTTGTGTCTCCCTCTTCCCTTCTCTCCCAAACCAGTCACCACAGATGGAAGAAACATGAGGAATCTTCTCATTAAAAAGGGAGCTGCTTGCTTGTAATGGCGTAATCTGATCTTCGTCTTTAAATTACAATACCTTGAGGTGACTGCTGTTGTGCTTTGGTGCTATATAAATAAAAATGAAATGAGTTATCTGTTCTTTTTCAGCTCCTTTATGGATGTATGAAAAACAGAAGCAGTGAATCGACACAACATTTCCTTTTCCTTTTGTTGTTAATTCTATTGCCACTATTGATATATAATATTAACAATTTAGTAAGAATAACAAATTAGTTATTGTGAAAGTTATGAGTAAAATGTGCTCTAGTGAATCTGCTGTATTGTGGAAAACTAGACAACATTCTGCTGGGATTTTATAAATATTTCATGTAGTGACATAAGACAAGCCTGATAAATTTAAATTCATGAAATAAAAATCAACACTAAACATTCAGAGCATACTTACTGGCACAAATTTCAGTTTATTTCTTAAAGTGAGAGCAAAATGCTAAAGAACAACAAAAAAGTGCCAAGCTTAAAAGCTTTACTAAGCTGTAAGTCAAATACTTTTTTTCCCAATAAAACTTTGACATTTACTGCATTCATTTGGAAAATGGCTTGAGCACTGTTTTTGGTCTAAGAATTTTTCATATATATAGTTTATTGTAAACTCATGACTTCCTAATAAAGGCCAGCTACTGTAAATCTCACCTCAAGCAAAACTTCTGAAGTTGTCCGCCTGCAAAAAATAATAGGCAACAACCCTTTGCTGCCAAATACTGTACCAGCTGGACAGTGATGACGACCTCTGTCTAATATGCTGTTTGTCCTTTGTATTGTAGGATAACTGACCCACATAAACACAAAGAGACCTGAGAATGCTCTGTGGTATCTGATACAAACATTTTTTTAGCTCCAGCATCTTCAAAGAGCTGTGAATTACATCAAAGTTGATCCCGCACATCCTGTGTTTTGTCAGAAACACTCATCTCATCAAGTCTTCAAAATGGGACTTCAGAAAACAGCGGGTAATGTCACGGTAGCTACATCCATTTTTTTAAACTGTCTTCGACAGCTATTCACCACTTCTAGTCAAAGGCGCCCCACAAGCCCTGTCATTTTGGAGTTGCTCTAACCTAGTCATCTACCATAATGATTTGGACCTTGTTGTTCTGGCCTTTACACCCACCTACAACACTAGGCTGCATCAGTGGATGATGATAAACAACGGTCAGAGTGCGTGACAACAGCTTGCCAATCAAGGTGTTCTTTTTTTTTCCTTTTGACTTGTTTTCCTGTGTGAACACACAAGTTCACGCTCCCACATTTGCTCTCTTTCAAATTACCATTGTGAACCACTCTCATCTCAAAATAAGAGAAAACAGAACAGGAACATTTCTGTCTATTTTTAAAATTAGAGCTTAATGTAGCCGTGTGTTTGCAGAGATGCTAGTTTATCTCACTTCTTTAACCTTATTTATGTCACCAGGTGTTGTGCGAGTTTCTGGTAAAAGACCCTGCTGTGTGTGAGGTGAGCACAGCCAGAGCAGGAAGAGATAGGTGAGCCACCTTTATGCATCAAACAGACTGATCAAGTTAGCAGAGCTATGATAAAAAGAACTATAATCCTAAAGCAAACTTTTAAGTGTAAATCATTTATGGCTGTGTGTGAACGTCTCTCTCCAGCTGGTTCTTTCTCTTTATGCTGGAAATGGGGCATAACCTCTTCTCTGTCTTTGTCTCTCTGACCAGCAGCTACAGTGCAGTTGTGCTCTTTATGTCTGGACCACATACTATGCACAATGTACAGAGGATACCTCAATCTTAATGGCTGCATGGCAGCTATGGTATTGGTTATTGGCATAAGATAATTAGACTATGGAGAAAACTGCTCAACCCTAATGTTTACTATAACTTAACTGCTGCTAATATGTCTTAGAAAATAACAAGTGCTCTTGCTAAAAAATATCAACATTATTCATCATCTGTCATCATTTGCCAAAGGGGATAATGATTTCTCTCACCGGTGCAGGCTAACTTAAAAATCAGGTCAAGTTACTTACTCCTAGGTGTAGTATTGGAATAGCCATATTAAGCTGAGGACTAGAGGAAAAATAAGTTAAAGTGTAATGCTGGTGCTGGTGGTGATGGGAGGGTATTTTCTGTGTGTAGTTAGCTGGTAAACTCCTGTTCCACCAGCGTGCCCCCTTTCCCTCCCCTCCAAGTCTACATAGACGTCTATGTTACTTTAATGGAAGCATCAATAAAAGATGACGTTTCTCAGAAGCAATCACATCAAAGAGCTCACTTCCAGCTACGGGATGCATGCACGATGCCCTGGCACACTTAAGCGCTCCAGGAAGCTAGCATGGTGGCTTTTCCTCAGTGTATTAGCATTACTTCCAGCTGGTGGGAGTAGCCAATTAACACAATGCAATGTGAAACTTCAAGCCACGCTGTGATGATGACTGAATACGGATACTCATCACTTACATAAGACACAATGACAGCATGCTTTAAAAAAAAGGCCTGTTTCAATTCAGTTGTGGTACTTGCAGTGTACACTTTTAGCACAAGCATTAGCTTTTTTTTCTTCTTCTGATGCAGGCTTTTAAGCCCATTAGGTGCATATTTTGAGTCATTTCTCTTTAAACAAAAGCGTACACTAGATTTGTCTCTCACCAAAGGAAATGCACAGTGCAGGGATTCATGCATTTTGCATCACCAGTGGAGTATCATCCCAGTGACATTGGCTGGGGTGGGACAGATGGTCCAATGACTGCAACAGGGGTTCTGCTGTGCAATAATCTGCTGCTATCAACAGATCCTACTTAGTAACCAATTCCAAATGGCACTGCTGACAATAATCTCAGAATGATTTTTTTTGGTTTGTTTTCATCCAAATTATTAAATGGTAATTTAATCTGTAGTCAGATTTAATTGCTTTTATTAAGAAAATCTCCTTTACACTGTTACAGTCATGTATTAATAGTCTTTGATATTATGCACCGGTCAATCTACTGCCATGCCATGAGTTGAACAGAAAGTAAAAATGACATCTCAATCACGAGGAAAATAAGCACAGCAGGAGCAGGTGTCAGGGCGGGGCCCAGGGTTGATGAGGCAGGGGGGATGGTAAGGATCGAGGAACCTCTACTACTGGTCTGCTCTACAACTTGGCAGCTATGAGCCATTGGCTATATGTGGACAACTCTCATCACCCATCTTATTACTTTAAGAGAAGGGGCATCTTTATATGGGTCTTTAAGGGCTTGTCGAGTGGAGGCTTCATTGGCATGGAGCGGTAAAATCTGTCTACACCGAATGAATTCAGTCAGAGAAACATTAAGTTAGCATATGTATTAGGAGAATCTCTGCATTCCTTTAAACATATACGTGAAAGACGAGTAGATGAGTTTGTGCTGTGATGAGTAGGACAACTTTCCCGTGTGCCAAATCAATAAGACCCTGCTGAGGGGAGCCTTTGGTCGATTATATATTGGCAAGTGCCTGGATGGGGCAGCCACCTGCTCCTAATGACCACTCTGATGTGAGTTACTGACACAAAATAGCTAGAAAATGATGACACGGTGCATAAAATTCTAATCAGCGTATTTTCGGTGCAATAACACATCTCACGTCATCTGTTGTCGATGTTTACAGGCTATAAGGAGCAGCTGATAGTGAAGAAGCGGCTTTTGAGACACACAGAGTTTTATCAGCTGACTAAAGATCTCCAAAAGCCTCAGGCTCAATAGCATCCCTCGGAAGCGCAGCTTAGGGCTACAGCCTAATCTTATCTCCTGGGTACATTCTGCTTTATTAGTTATACTCAGGCCACGATTTCCATCCCTCAGCTTCACGTCTAATCTTTAACTGTCTAACGGTCTTATTTTGTCTGACCCATGGTACACAAGCCGAGCACACCCATTCACCCATCCACCCCCACCCCCACCCACGCACTCTATTCTCATAGAAAAATATTGGCAGAACCGCACCAATCATCAGCTGACACATTTAGCATTTCGAACAGGTGCCCCCACAGCACAGCGTGAGAGGCCAGATACGCCCAGCTTTGCCACAATCCTTTTCTCACACACTGCTTTCATGTCGACTTGCGCTCACAGAATGGGAGTTTTTCTAGTGAACAGACGCCGAGTTTCTGTCTTCCCACCACGCAAAAGGCATTGGTTAGCGATTTATAAATTTCTCGGAGTGAAATTGCTACTAAAAGCAGCATCACTGATATTAAGTATGAAGATTACAGCCTCGTTTTTATGCGAATAATGAAGAGTTTCGTTCTCCGGTCTCTAGTGGATTGCCAGAACAAGATAACACCTCCTACATCTTTTGCAACAACTCTTCAACAACATTTTCCAAATAAGCGATGTTCCTATCAGTTAAGAGGGACTGAGCCATGAGCTGCAGAGAATGCATAAAGCCAAGAAGGGTCCAAATAACACACTGATGCAATCAGAGGAGGGAAGGCCCAACACTGCCATAAACCATGTAAACTTGTCATATTGTCATATTACACAATGTTTTGTGTTTGAAAAAAAAAATGACACCACACTTTTACACAAGACATTTTATCTGCTGGCCTGAGTGTAGAGGGATGTGCGTGGGAGGGACAGGCAAGAGAATATCTCTCTTGGAGGATTAGAATAATGATAAACTCTCCGCCAGAAGCAAACTCAAAACCCTTCATTACTATCAATGCACACGCACAATCGCCTGTGAACGCATGCACGTAGATGAACAGGTGTAGACAGCAACACATACGCAGACACTGTAATGCCAACATTTTGCCTAGCCTGCACAACTCTAAACAAACATTGCGTCAGCACAGAGAGAGAAACGGATGCAGAGGTGTGCGGTAAGGTACCCCTTACATACACTAGACACATATACAAAGACCAGCCCCCTAAAAGTTGGTCGTTACAGCTCCTAAATATTCCGCCACACTCAGGCAATCTGCATTCGGCGGACCATCTCCCCCCCTGCTGTGTCTCCACTCTCCTGGAACAAATACTAAACTGAGCCAAGGGCACCTCCAGGAGTGCCTTGGCCAGCAATTTTTTCCCAATTCTCAGATCGCCTCCTCGGTGACCGCCTGTCTGACATTCACACATACACAGAGCTAATGACAGCCTTCCAGCCACCCAACTGTATAACAACCCTGGGGGGATAGAAATATCTCCCCCTCCATGGTCACTGGAGCTCCTGTGTGGAACAGAGGATCAGGTTTGCCTCAGAAGGCAGCAAGCAAAAATGACTGACCACAGGGAGTTGTGGATAATGTCAGTCATCAGGAAAGATTGGACAACTTTTCTTTGAAATACAGCACAATATACAACGACTGCTGTATATCGAAGGAAATGGGATTATTTTATATGGATATAAAATGCAGGTGGAATGGATAAAGCAAGCTGGTCTGACCTCAGGTAAATTTTGCTTTTGGCTTCAGCTTCACCGACAATTCTGTTTGGTTCATTTTTAAGCAGAACAAAATGTTATGGTGTTAAAGATTGCAAAGAATAAAGTTCATGTCTAACATTTATGTTAACATCTAATGTCTAACATTAGCCCCTGAGTCTTAAAAATGTTTTTATTCTGAAACCTGCTTAAAAAAATTGTCCACACTGCACAATTTTTCAAAATGTTTTTTGGAAAATTGGCTTCAGGCAGAATAAAGCAGACCTTTGTTACCTTACACTTTCAAGAAAAATTACTCTTGGCCCTGGAAAATTCTTGAAAGAATGAGTTTCTGTACATATTATAGTCTCCTTGTTAGGTTTGTATTCATCCTAACTGAATGCAATCATGCCTGTATGCATATTTTAAGGCTGGGATTACACTATATTACCTTAGAGTCCATTTGGCAGTTGCATGCACAGTTTGCACCCTTAAAGTGTAGTATCTGCACTGACAATCGTACCAGATCACAACAAATTAGAGGCTACATCTACTCAGAGCTTCAAGCACGCCCGCTGAAGATAAAATACACACCACTTGGTCACTTACAGCACATATGCAATATGCAATAAACCTGTATTACTAGTCGCTGTAATCCAGCCCATATTGCCACAAAGCGATGCCTTCTGCATGCTGTTAGAATATGAGTGATGAGGATAAAATCGCTAATCTTTGTTCCACACAGAAATTCAGAACTTCAGCTTAATGTGAGGCTACGGCAGTGTGAGACAGTCAGCTAGGGATTTTCCAGACTCAATCTCTTTTAGTACCAAATTATCACTTTCTTTTCCCATCCCTCTACGTTGGCTCAGCAAGGAAACACTCTGTGAATCCACAAAGAAGGAATTTCATAATAAGGACTCTTTGACTTCAGGAAAACCCAACTGATTTGTCTGAGGCTGTAAAAGCTTCATGTTAGCTTCAGATTCACTTCGGAGAGCATTTTCACACGGAGCACGTAGGAATGTGGATTCTGTTCCTCTATTGCTTTGGAAATAGATTTTTTTTGTAGTCCATACGATCAACAAATTAACATGTAACTGATTTTAATTTACACATGTGTCAGTGATGCTTTTAGCAAAAAAGAAAGTGAACCTTTTTAACTATTCAGCATCAGAGTGTGAAAAAAGGCTGAGGAACTTTACCCAAGGTTTCTCAGAGCTTAGTGATTATGGTTTTGTTTGGATTCATATTTTCTGTTATTAACTAGATGGTTTTATTGAAGGTAAAATGGTTTTAAGCCTCTAGCTGAACTCTGCATATTTGTATTGATATGAAAGTAAAAAGCTTCAATCTCAGTGAAAGTGAATGCAGCTGTCATGGACAGTGTGACAAAGGAAATCTGAGTGATGTCAGCCTTTTTATTATCTTAGAAAAGATTTGTAGAATATTCATTTTAACTGAAAGCTTCTGCAAGCACAGAGAGTTTAACAATACGCCAATAATAGTGTTTTTTTTTTAATGGATCTTTCTCCATATTAAGGTCTAAACCTCAAATTTCATTCTGTTTTGCAGAATACCAAATTAGTTGTGTTGATTCTTAGTTATTTTAAGGACTCCTGCAGAGCTAGATTGGTATGCTAGTTTTACCCCATTAGCACATTTTTCTATTTAAATATTTATGGATTCTTTTGGCACATTTTCCTACATTAAATAACATTTTTCTTCTCTATTTCAGGAGGTTTTTTTCCTTTTAATTGAATCTATTTGCATCGTGAAACTTCAATAAAAGAAGAGAAGCAGCAAATGTAGCACTTGCAGTGAGAAAAAAAGAAGCGCGCAGAAGTTCAGCATGATGTGTTACGCTAACCACTTTTTGCCAGTGTTAATTGCATTATTATTTCCTGAAGCCACTTTCCCATTTCGCTTTATTGTCCTTCCTTTAAGTGTGAGGTTTGCAGAACAGCACCCGGTGAACCTGCTGAATACGATTCAGCAGAGTGCAGCTTTCCTGTACGCAAGCTTTCTCCAGAGCTCTGCCGCTGAAGGACTGAATTGCCCTCTGAACCTCTACATCTTTCTATAGCACAGTACTCCACTGCATCATAGTTACTAACAGCTGGTAAGTGTAGCCTCTGCACTGGAAGCACATCTGTGACGTACATAGAAATGCCGGACAACAAACCGACATTTCCTCCCTGTTTCATACAGATGTACAAAAAAGCACACGCACTAACAAGGCATTACAAACGAGCCTCTTCCATCCTGTTACACTTTAGTGTCACAGGAGCCAGGGGCGTCGTCACCACAACATACAAAGAAACACCTCTCTGGCAGTGTTTAAACAGCCTCAGCAGAAACATGCTTCTGAGACAGGCAGGATTCAAATAAACACACACCAACACAATTACAAGAGAGCCTTGTGCTGCAGCTGAAACAATGCTTCTAGCAACTGTGTTGTTTGCACTTTGAATGAGTTCGGTCCATACACTTGTAGGCATAGAGGGAGAGAGCGTGGGTGTATGTGTGTTGGGGGAAGGGAGTGCTTCTGGGTGTGGTCACCCCCTCCCTGCTTGTATATACAGATAGATATACGGATGTCTAGATATTAAAAACTGTGGGGGAAGTGCTAATGATGTGATGGTTTTGTGGCGAGCCTGAGTATCACCTTGGCACGAGAGGAGCGTAGCCTGGGGCAGGGAGGGGGCCTTTTTTTCTGCCTTTATTATGCCCGTCCCTGAGGTCCACCTCTCCTAATATCATGCAATGTAGCTCTGACAGCTACCTTCAAAAGCATCAGCAGGGGTTCGCTGAACAAAAATTCCCCCACTGCTCATTCCTTTCCTATTTCCTTTTTTTCAAAACAAACACATTCAGCAGACAGAGATGCATAGAAACAGCATACAGCAAACTAACAGCACACAACACAACAGCCGCTTATCTGCACGTGGACATACACATATTTCTATACTGTGAATTACACTCTTCCACTTCTCTCTTAGCTCTCAGCAGCTACACCCCCTCCCTCCCACTTCCATCCAGCACCCAGAGATAACAGCCTTCCCTTTGGGCAGGCAGGCAAGCAGCGGAGGGGACAGCCATGGATATGTTCTGCCTGCTATCTAATGAGCGTCGGAATGTCACTGTGGGCCTGTCTGCTGGTCCCAGCTAGCCAAGCCTCCATACATGTGGAATCAGCACAGTCTATCAAACAGCTGGCAGACAGCTCTACTCTGCATTTCTATCTCTCTCTCTCTCTCTCTCTTTCTCCTTCCCATCCCAGCTTCTTTCTCTCGAGCTCCCGCACTCATTTTCTCTTTTACAGAACGTGCCTCCTCCTTTCTGTTCCTGATTGCAAACAAGCAGATGCCCAGGTCCGTTCTGCCGTTGCAGCTCTGCCCGCCTCCCCCTCACCCAGCATCATCGACTTAACATAGACATCCCAAATGAAGGATGGAGGCAAGCTACCATAAATAACACACTGCTGTCTCCGCCTGGATAACTGTATGTACTTAGCAAAAGGTATCGCAGGAAAATAAGATAGCGCAATGACAAAGGGGTACCAGTCACAGAATAGTTGTTCTTTTTCTCCTTTTATTTTGTGGAAAGAAAGAAACCTGCAGGTAGCTTCTTTCACTAACTGTCTTTGTTTGTCTCTCTCTAACTCTCCCTTTGCTACCTGCCTGTGTAGAGCACTTCTGAGTGTTGTCTACACAGAGGACATCAAATGGCCTGCCTTCACAAAGATACTGGAGTTGCTGCTCCATGCAGAAGTGCCGCTGTCTCAGCGGTTGTGCAGGGAGATTAGAAGATATCAGCAAGGAGGGGGGCGAGTCGACAAATGATTGTGGTGTTTCTCTGTTCCAAAACAATGCCGTCACTTTGGTACATTACGTGATCCGTGATGAGAACCTTCTCGTGGAGATGTGTTACATCGCCATATCTTTTGTTTTGCCACTGATCTGGGAGCAAAAAGCAATTTCCTCTTTTGCTACTTTTGCCTGGGTTATGATAGACATCTCCATCCCTGTGATGGAGCTGTTAACAGTTTCATTTGGATTGTAATGAGCGTCTGACATCAAGTAACAAAGACGTAACACTGGCAGAAATTTAAAAAAAAATGTGAAAAAGCATTAAAAAAGTCAAGCACGACCTCATCTTTGACAACACTGTTTTGCACGCTACCGTTTACTAAATGGCATGAAAGTCTACACACACTGCCTTGCAGCTGACAACATGATCACCCTGCGGCCCATTCATATTTTTAGCGACGCAAACTGTTCAAACTCACACACTCCAGAAGATCACCAAATGGGTGAATTCTTGCAGGGGGCCCATTCACTCTCCAGACTCACTTCATATATCAACTGTGACTGTGGGATTTTTGTCTCGGCCTAATCTGATTAAGCTCAGTCATTCTATGATTCTTTGTATGATCCTCCCATCTCTCCCCCTCCGCCTGCCCTCAACACAACACTTTTTCATGAAAACCGAACATGCCTATTGTTCAGGCAGGTGGTAGTCTGAGGCCACCCCCCAGCTAAATCCAAATAGAGAGGAAAAACTGTAAATAATGCACCGTATGTTGCAGTTTACAGTCTGTTACACAGGTGCCATTACAAACACAAGAATCACATAAAGGAATCTGGTGCACAGCATTATTCGATTATCTAACATTAGACATATACGGGCATCTCAGCTAGGGATCTGTGGATTACTGGGCTGCATCATGTTGGCCTTTCTAGTTGTGTAAACAAAACATGCAAAGGAAATAAACACAATGAAATGAGTAGTTATCATAGGAAAATGTGTTCTTTGCGTGGACATCATCTCATCCGGTTTACATTTTAACTTCAGATAGAGACAGAGTGAATGTGTGTTATGGTACCTTGGAAGTGGAAAGCTCTAGACTCGCTGTGGAAGCCCTGGACCTGAGTAACTCCATCAAAGCCTTCTCCAAGCGTTAGTTCATCAAATACGCTGATGCGCAGGGCAGGGTCAACCCCAAAACCTATAACTAATTTACAAACAGAAAACATTTTATTCATTTATTTATTTATTTATTTTAAACCACTGTTATTAAAAAAAAGAGTCTTGTGATGCTAGGAAAAAAGATCATGTTTGTTTCAGGCGGAGACGTGTCAGGTCAGGTTAACATTAAGTGCTGATAATTTCTGAGAAGTTAAGCAAAACAGCACATCATTTAATGAAGCTGATCTCATCTTAAAAAGCAAGATGTTGCGACATAACGGTTCATTTAAAAATCAGTGACAGCCTTTTGTCCTACCTGAGGAGACGAAAAATACACCGGAAATCAGAAACAGCTGTAATAATCTCATGGTGAATGTATAAAAAAAAAAACAAAAGCAAAATTAGTCCATGTTTTGTCCACTTCCGAGAGATAGCGTTCTTCAATCACATGCGAATGATGTATCACCCTCGCACGGGAGGCTGTTACCAATCCCAAATGCTGAGCGGAGGCATCATCACAACTTTAGATGCCCAGCGATGCGAAATTTTAAAAAAAGGGGGGAGAGAGAAGCAAATCCGGAAGAGGGGGAGGAAAAAACACAGCAATGATGCTGAAATTATTCCATGTAACACAGGGTCTGCTCCATCCGCATCATCCGCGGCACAGGTGGCTGACAGAGGACGGACAAAGCGAGCTGCTCTACCTCGGCAGCTCAACAGACGCTCCTACAGCAGTGCGAACGAGCTGTGTGCGCTGAAGGAGTGCAGACGGAGAGAGGAAGGGAGAGGAGAAACCTGTCAAGGAGCGAGAGACAGGGGGGAAAAGAGGGGCAATAAAGCCCCCTGGTGGCCTAAGATGGGAAAAGCTTTTATATCCATTACATGCATCTCGATTGCAACCACGCCTCATCCTGGCCCATGTCTACTGTAATCTCTCTTAAAAAAAAAAAAAAAAAAGGAATTTTTGTCAGTGCCTTAGCTTACATAAAAATCCAGGGTTTGGGTTAGGGTCAATGTTTAAATGTTTAAGAAAGCAAGAAGTAACGACGATAAAGACAAAAATCTAATTATTCAGTTTTATTCTATATAAAGCAAAATAAATAAATAAAAACAGGCTTTGTGTGTGCGTGTGTTATTATATTGTTATTACTACGGGATAATCTTGGGTTTTTAGCTCATCTTATTAAAACACTGGGTAATAACCTTGATCTTTGACTCAAATTTCAAATTTGACAGACAAATGAATTCTGTGGTCTGGAAGCAGTTTCTTCCATCTCCGGACTAAAAACTCCTTGACTTTGTTAAGTTAAAACTGGACTACTTAGAGCACTGCATGCTGTAGTTAGTCCATCATCTCTCGTCCACTTACAATTAGTCCAAAAAGCTGCAGCCAGATTATAGAGTGGGACAACGAAAAAGAGAGAGAGTGATCACATTACTCCAGTTTTGGCAGCCTTACGATGGCTCCCTGTATATTACAGAATCCACCATGCAGTGGCACTGTTTGTGTTTAAAGCCTTAAGGTGTCTTGCACCTGTGCAAGTGGCAGATAAGCTCCATATGCTACTGACATACAATTTATTTACTTAATTATTATTTAGATTTGTCCATTTGGAAGTCTACTTGGTGTGACGTGCTTGGATACTCATGTTAAACGTAATCAAAGTTTCAAATGAAGAGGTCAGCATATCAACAAATAACTCAGGTGAGTCAAAAGCTTAGACTTTAGGCTGCTCTAAACATTTTTTATTTACTTTACTTCTTCATTTGTGTTTCCATAGAGAGGTTGACACAGCTTGTTTCAAACAGCTGATGAAGTGAGGGGTTGCATCAAGTCTCAACATGAGATAAATAAAGATTATTTTGAACCATGAGTCAAACAAAACAACTTTAGAGTCCAAGAATGAAAATATAGAGTTGAAAAGACCGTAATAGGTCTAGTATAAATAGATACACATGTTTGAAACTAAATTTTAATGAGTTACTGCTGCAAAGTCAGCCCAACCAAATGAGAAAATGCACTTGCTCTCTATCATTCAGAATTAGATAATTACTAGCTAACCGAGCAATATATTTCAGTTTTTATATATAAACTAAGTCATGGGATATCTAAAAAGTATAAAAGGGAAAAAGGAAACAATAAATGAGATAAGCATTGCTAGTATAAGTGTATTGCTTTTCAATTTGCTGAGACAAAGGTACATAATTGTTTTTATTTTCCATCTTAAGTATATTGCACCACTTATCCAAAAGGCCTAACTACTTCTATTGAAAGATGGAAGGCCAGCAAGCACTAAAAGCTATTTCATGAGTTATACCTGTTCATTGAAGTTGTCAAGGTTGTGTACCAACTTTGGAGGTTAAAAGTCCCAGTGATTATAGTGGTAAATGGTAGGAACCTACCATGATAAACAATCCTTCAGGCATTGTCAAGGCTCGCCCTCTTTTCCTTTTCTTTTTAGCAGTGTTTGGGTTTTCTTTTCAGTTGATGTTGATAACCTCCTTTACGTCTCTTCCAAACCATCTGCCTTCCCTGTCCTTGTGAAGAAGTCAATGGAGAAAAAGCCACCTGTCACAAAAGCACAACAGTTTACTGGATTATCATATATGCTAAAACTGCTTTTTGATTAGAGTTGTGACCTGCTGCAAGCACACGTTCTCAATCCTTCTGTAAAGGTGACGTCTGTTTTTTTCAGCAGGTGCCAAAAAAGCAAATTAAAATTGAGTCCTTGGCTGACTGTGTGCCACTTTAAAGCAAAGACGCTCTGTGGGTTGAAAATTTATTTATTTATCTCGCATCTTCTTTATCATGGCACATACTACCATTCTGAAACCTCACTGTTTAATCAGCATCCATGTTATTCCAGTGATGTTGATTTTGAAATTATTACATTTTCATTGAATCCTGATCAATTTTCTGCCAGAGGGACATAAATTGAAGACTTTTCCAATAGGCCTTCTCAGAGGCAATCGATCATAAGTCCTTAACAAACTCAGGCCAATCCCTGGATGACAAGAAAAATCTTTTGCTGGTTATGCTGGTTTCTGAAGTTGAGCTGACAAGTGGGCATCAGCAGATATGATTCTGGGGCCGCTGTGGTGCTCAGATCCATCCCAAGGACCTCAGATTAACACCAGCAGATTTGCCATTTAAATGTGCCTCTCCTTCAATATAGCCTTCGTCAATGCCAATAACATGTTTTGTTTTAATTATAATTCATGCAAAACAGATGTTTTTTGACAAACAGGCTATTATCTGTACCAACTGAGATTGTTCGCGCATCTACAGCGTGCAGCTAATGGGTGGCTATTGTGACCAAAACAAAGACAAGCAATGGCTCTTCATGCAGTGTCACATCTGTTGTCTGAGAGGGCGACCAACCCACTATTCATTATTAATAATTCCATTTCTTCTGGGTCCAGACACAGGAAATGTAATTACTTTGTATTGCCCACAACTTGTCATTTCCTAAAGTGCCATCAGGAAAATAAGAGTCATTAAAGCATGCGCCCAGCAAAGAATCAAAAGTAATAAGCACGCGCACTGCCAACACACACCTGCGCTTGCACGTCAAATCTCTCAAGGCAAAGACAGAAGAACAGCGGTACTTTCATTTATCTAAAAAAAAAAAAAAAAAAAAAAAAAAATGAAAACTGTATGGATGATGCTTTGCAAAGCTCTCAGGGGCTTGTTCACTTAGGAAATAAATACACCATATAGACATACTAATGCAAGATCTACAAAATTAAAATCACTTAAAGTAGCAGTGACAGAATACGAATGAACTGCTGGGAAAAAAGAAAGAAAAAAACTTTGCATATTGTTCCCACAGGGGTCTCCTGGGATTCATTTGGTGCATATTTCTATGTTATAATGTCCTTTTCTGAGTTTCTAATTTGAATTATATTCTATTAAACCTGTAACGTTTTATTGCATCATCCTACCCAGTAATGTATTCTAATACCTTTGCTTTGACATGTTCTTGTTTTTAATTATTACGAATATTATTTTTAATATAAATGGAAAAATATTTAAATTAAGCTGCAGTGGACTGATGGAAGTCATCTGCTATTTGTTGCAAAGCTGCATTTTTAAATATTTGATGCTGATGCAAAAACCAGACAGAGTTTTAGGAATCACACTGTTAAAATATTGATGGTCCCCATTCTCTCAGCGCCATCGTGTGTACATGACAGAGCATTGCAGGCACTCCATCACAGTGGAGCAGTACTGAGGCCAAACAGACAGTGTCACTCTTGGACCATGCCAAAGGGTAAATGCTCAACTACCTGAAAAATGGGCAACATACACTCGCGGGACACTTACTTGGTACAACTGTTGCTCGTTAATACCTAATTAACCAATCACATGGCGACTTGTATCCTGACTTGTGATGTCATGGTGTGGAGGATATTTTCTTAGCACACAACTACTTAGACTACTTACAACAGAGCATTATTTAAAAAACAGCCTACTTGAGTATGGTTGACGATCTAGCCATCACGATCTAACCACTGTGTTTCTGTCCTCAGAGGGAAGTCACAAAGCTCAAATGAGCTCAGACTGATTTCTTGAACATGACAGTGAGTTCACTTTGCTCACCTCCACAGTCACCAGATCTCAATCTAATAGAGCACCTTTGGGATGTGGTAAAAACAGGATCTGCATCATTTATGTGCAGCTGATGAAACAATTGTGTGATGCTAGCATGTGAATATAGACTAAAAGCTCTAAGGAATGTTTGCAGCACCTGTTTGAATCCATGCCACAAATAATTAAGGCAGTTAGCCAAACCTGGTACTTGCAGGATTCAAGTGGCTTATGAGTGCAGTGAGTTCAGGGGTGAGGCATAAATGAAGATAAATGACATAAATGAACGAAACAAACTATGTACTACAAGATCTCTGTGAGCAGAGTCACCCTGTATTAAGGGCCCTATTTTTTCTGTAGAAATTGACTGCTTAATAAAACACTTTTGCACACTATATTTGAATATTACAGATTCTATGAGTCAAAATCACTTACATTAAATTATATATAGATATTTCATATCCAACCTCAGATGGTAAAGTGAAAAAATAATTTTAAATCTATATCAATGGGGCTGCATTGTTGCCCTTTTATTAGCAATATGTACACGTTGAAAACTCAGAAAAGTTCGATCACAGCTTTGACAGCCTTTTGAAAATTATGTGTTTTTCTCATGCCTAAGTGCCGCACAGCTCTACAAATATGATCCGACAGGCATGAAGTTGTTTTGTGAAAGGTACACAATAAGACACCATAGTGGCACTTTATTTCATTTAATACATTTATTCACTCTCATTACTTTTTTTTCAACACTCTCTTTTGATAATAGAGACTCATGTATCGTACATGCAAAGCTTTAAAGTGGAGATAAAAACAAAAGCTTTTCATTGCAATCAGCTTAATGTGGCGTACTCTTAATGAAAATGTGGTCTTAGGTATGTTGAAGCCTTTATAGACTGTCCATGCAGAGCAGTTGCTCCACACAGCCACTCCCATTCCCCCAGGATCCTATTGTGAACATGTGCAGTGAGCTGCCTCATTGGGCCCTCATGGTGAATGGCCCGCAGCCATTCACTCAGCATACAGAAGCTCATTAGAACTCTATAGGCACACAATTGAGAGGCTCACATTAGAAACTTCCTGTTCTGGGGCATAGACACTGCACACAAAGTGCCAGTTTGCTGCTAAACTAAGCGCATTGTCCTCCTGATTCATAGAACCTGGCCCTCCATTCACGATATTAAGTTCGAGTGGTGGAATATCAATTGCGTGTGCAATGGGCCAGTATCTTTTTAAGAGCTTTAGTGGGGTTAAAAAAGAGAGAAAAGGGATCTCAGTCGGTCTGCAGAGTGCTAGTTTTCAACAGACCCATTGTGAGGATTCTGAATGAAGGGACCCCTGTTTTTTCCCTCCACTTCTAAAAAGAGATGGGCATCAAATAAATTCACATGAACTTGCTTCAGGGTGTTTCTAAGACCTACCCGTCAAGAAAAGCCTAATTATACCTCCCTCTCCTGGAGAGCTCTATTGGAATCTGGCTAATTACACAGTGGTGAATTTTAATAATGATACGTGCTTACTGATGCCTTTTAAAATGTGCACAAAGTTGAATGAGATTTGTTCTACCTAAAAAAAAAAGTCACTGAACACAGTGAAATATATGATGTCAATAGACACGCATAATGTTTTGATGAGTGTCATCATGTTTCTAGCCTCTTTTAAACTTACTACACTGACATTTTTTGCTCAAATGCTAATTTAAGAACAGAGAACGTGACTCAGTGAAAGTCCTCAGTGTTATCACATAAAACATGCCTTGATACACAATAAGCTATTTAAGAAACAAAAATAGTTAAAAATAGCACTAAACAAGAGTCTAGGCTTCCCTCCTGCTTTCTCTCTGTCATGTAAACAAATGACTCTCCGGCAAACAAAAAGCTTCAGGGGGCTATCACAGCCACTGGTCTATGTGAAGCATGTTAACATGAACTCGCTTAACAACAGTGGAAAGTGCACGCAGACGCGCTAACACTCATCATGTGACAGAGCACTATGCGTTCTCCACCAGCCTGAGGAATAAAACCTCAAATTTGATTACAAGCAACCTTTGGCTCCCTGGCCATCACACAATAGCCTGAGCTGTCTGGGCCAATTTCCATGCTCAGCATGAGGCATCTACACGCGCAGCCTGGCGCTCCCAGTCGGCCCCACAAACACACAAACACACTCCCAGATGAGTGTGGATATGCCTGTTTACTGTGCCTAAACTACGGGTCTGTCGCCCCTCTTGTTGGACTTTCTATGACAATGTTGAGGATCATTAGCTGCAGTGTGAAAGGTTACACAAGCCTCTTATTGGATGTGTTTATGCCAAAACACTAACACACGTGTGTATTTGGGTGGCCACCTATGTCTCAAAGCTGCAACACACTAATATGCAACACATACAATCCATATAGTGAAAACTGAATATTTAAGTGCTTGATTTTTCTGCCTGAGGAGCTTTATGGATCTCTGTAAAATCATTTGTACATGTAAAATTTTTAAAGCTGACAAATACAGTTCTGCAACAATTACCAAAACTGAACAAGTCATAGTTCTGAGGGTTTGTCTTCTAACATAAACAAATGTTGCTCATTGCACTGTTTATTGCATATAATATGCTACAGAAAAAAATACCCTGAATTGCAACTAATATCAGTTGCAACCAGAGGGAAAAAAATATGATGAAAAAATGTAAATGTCATTCGAAAGGTTTATTTTAACTAAAAAAAATGAAGGGTTTTTCCATTATTTATTAAGAAATTAAACTGCATGCTTAAATAAGCCCAGTTTTCTTGTAAACAGTGCAAGGTGTCTTGTGCAAGTGATTTAGAAAAACAACTGGATACTTTCTTTTTATGACCCTACTGAAATTTGCTTATAAGTGAGGCAAAAACATTGCAAACAGATTAATTTGCCAACTGATATTCCAGAAAAACGCAAAATGTTCTTTTTAAACATTCAGCAATGAACAAAACTCTTACAGAGCACAAATGAACGACGGAGGTGCTTGCATGGTGCACAATAGAGCTCTGAAGGAGGCTGGAGAAAAGAGAGAACTATTTACTACTGGAGAAGAGTGTTTGGTGCATGCTAAACTTTGGCCAGCACTTCATTGTCTCTGGTGTCTATCATTTAATAGGCTAGTTGACATAATGAATGAGCCAGACCCACCTTCTGCCACTCCAGAAAGGCCCCAGCCTTATCTGAATTGAGAAGCACATTAGAGCCCCTCGGCCAATCGTGACACAGTCCTGTAGCATAGTGCAGGCCCAAAGGAGGAAGAGCAGACAACTTTTGTTTTTTGTTTTTTTTTTTGTGGTTGTTTTTTCAGAGTTTAATGAAGTTGGCCTAGTCACTCAAAAAGGGATTAAAGGAGAATTTAGTGTCACTGGGCTGTGACTGCTGAAGAGGAAACTCTAGTGTTCAGGTCACCGTGTGATCAGGATGGTCTCAGTTCAGAGCTGTACCAGGAAGAATATGGCTGGCTGTCCTCCTGCTGTACCGGGATATGGGAGCTCAGGAAAGAGTTTTCTTATCGACAATCTGCTGCAGTCTCAGACACCTTCAGCCGCTTCAAAATGGACAACCAGTGGACACCTGAGACAAGCAGCGTGTGAATGCCCAAGGAGAACCTGGGGCCCTGAGGATGGAGCCTTCGAAAGTCGGACCCAAAGTCTTCGTCCAGTGAAAGACTTAGGAGGGCCACATCTGCCACGTTCTGGTAAAGAGATTATTTTTATGCAAGCGAACATTTAAACAAAATGTAAACTGTTTTCCTTGTAATGTAATTTTAATTTGATTGTAATGTAATGTAGTTGTTTTTTTATGAATGTAAAGCAACAACTTTACATTCAAATCACATTAAATTTTTTTCCCTAGTCTTGCACCATCTGTCAAACCCAGATATGTAGAGGAAAAACATTGTTCAATTAATAATGTAATACTGCTACTTTTGACGCTGGAAATTGCTTAGAGATTTTATAAAACATGAAAGTAGGTAAGTATATCCATCTATGCTAATAGTGTCATGTTTAACCACGATGGTGTGAGTCCAAGACATGAAAAAATGAACAGATAATTAACAGATTTACAACCTTGCATGAAAGAAATAATAATCACTTATTACTGAGTAATAACAACATTTTGTAAAAAAAAAAAAAAAAAAAAGTAATAGTTTTTTAACATCAATTTGTAAATGCTAAAAAATGTCATTACATGTAGTCTAAATATTTAACAGAACAGTCTCTAAATTCTATGCAGATTTACAAATAAATGTCAGTTAAAAGACAGAACACTAGTGACTGATAACAGCTTAGTCAACATACAACTGGTAAGCAAAGATGTAAGTAAATGCATCAATTTTACTATTTACTTAGTTTCTACAAAATCTGACTTCTAAAAAAATGTAAAATGTCTAATCAATACTTGCCCAAATACCAGTTTATTTTAAAACCGTTAATGCTTAAATACAATCTGAGTCTCAGTTTTGTAGACCTTCAGAAATATGAGCTTAGTGATTCAGGTATGTTCTTTTGGGGATCACAAATATAACACCTGGCAATCGCATTACCCTATCTGACTGTCCCTGTGTTTGCAGATGTGCTGAGCAGTGTTTTCCTGCCGAGCCCGCAGTATCTGTTTGCATGCTGCGGTGGGTCCAGCCCCCCTCCTGTCTTCTCCAGTGAGTGTTTTATGCCTCATCAGCAATGCCTCAGCTACTCTCTAAGCATTAGCAGCAGGGTCTCCCATGCTCTCCACAGCTAATTACCGATGCAATGCCAAAGAGCTAATTCTCCGTTCAGTTCTGCACAGCTCTATTCATAAGCATTCACGGCTGTTTAGGAAAGGGAAAGAGGGGTGGGCTGCAAGGCTTTTAAGAGTCCCAGAGGCCCCCCCGCACACACACAGACACACACCTTTTTTTTGTAGATGCAAATACACATTTAATAGTGCAAATATGCAGCACTAATAAACATCTTGTCTTCTGCTATATTAAGATAATAATTACCAGGTGTGGGTGATTCTTACTGCTGAGTAAGGCCAAATGTTTCAAAGCTTTACTCCCTCAGCACATTAACAAGTTTGGGTGGCAACACAAAGAGCTTGAAATAAAACTTTCAAGGTGAATAAAATGAGGCAACAGTTACAAAAGCTATTACTGCTTCCACTGAAGGAAAATTTACATTTTTTTAAAGCATGGTTCAAAGTATCTAATTTAGGATTTGTGAAGAGTACTAATTCTACATCATCATTTAAAAGACTGAAATAAGTCAGGCAGTTCTGATATTTGGTCATTTTCCCTCATTAATTGGAAGTTATTAGTTTCTGCACCCTGTGATGCCTGTCAAGAGTCGTGCAAAATAGCACAAATCAGCCGTCATCCCACAAGTCCCTGGGGTCCCCTTAGTAGGTTGACACTTTCCCACAGTGCCCGGCAACGAAACAATGCCAACTCTAGCCGTGACCAATTGGCACTTTCACTCCACCATCCACACGCGACCTCACTGCAATTTTTCACTCCAGCAATGAACTCCACTAAGCACAAAAAAATCTCCCATTTTTCAGTAGAAGAGGGCTGGACAAGTAACATCCCCCACCCATTGTGTGGCTACAGAGCTTGGTTTGCCGACCCCCCGTCTTTCTCCTGTCCTTCAACTCTCATTCCTGCCCATTGAAGACCTCTTGACTAGGACATAAAGCATTCAATGAAAGTGACTTTTATAGACTTATTTGAGCTCATCTTCACATACAAACTGGCTTCAAACTTGCAAGAGAAAAGATTTAGTGTTGGGCCACTGAACCATCGAGTAATGGCATTTCCATTGAACAGCTCTATTGTTGGTGTCCCATATGGCTCTATAGTTGGCCCACTAGGGTAGACACACGTTGCCCAGGAATGACCTGGTAATCAGCTATTTAAGTAAAAGCTATTGAATGCCAATAGAGAAGTGAAAAGCATGTCCAAACCAGTTTTGTGCTCTCTAGAGGTGGTCTATGTGCAGATTTGTCGTACAGATTAAAAAGGCAATGTTGAATAGATCAGATAAATTGTTTCACTTGACTTTTGTTGTGCGTGCACCTGTGAGTGAAGCAGCGTGGTATTGGCCCTCACAGGTCACCAAATCCCCTTTTTCCAGGTTGAAATGGTTTTCTATTCTCATTTAGTCACCCCCAGTTTGTTAAATTGGACAAATAGAAAGAGGATTCAAGAATGTGTGATAAAGTAAGTGTGACAAAGACAACTGGGTTTGAAAAAGTAGGAAATGTGAAACAGTAAGTGGATATATTATAAGTGTGGAGAAGATCCGATTTTATCCAAAGCTTGAATAACCTGTTTCAGTTTATAAGACACTACCTTGGTGTTCCACTGTCTGCTACTTACCTTCTCCAAGATGTTTTTTCATGAATCTACACTTTTTGTTTAAACTGATACAGTATGTGTTACAACCTACCTTGCAGAGATGAACCACCCACCATTGATTTTTATTGTTCTAATAAATAGCCCATTGAATATGTCTAGTACTTGAAACTGATGTCAATAAACTGACATGTTATTGTTCCTCTAATTCACTTTCAGAGGGAGCAAACATTCAAATGTGGTCTGCTAATGCAAGTCCAAACTCACGTAGAGGGATCCTTAGGAGAGCTGTGTTCTCTGAAGAACAAAGGAAGGAGCTGGAGAGGACCTTTCGAAGACAGAAGTACATTAGCAAGACAGACAGGAACAAACTGGCAGCTAATCTCAGCCTTAAGGAGTCACAGGTAATCGAATTCAAATGAGCTCATGTTTTGAATATGTGATCCTGCCTTACAAAAGGGTGCAGGGGAAAGTGACAGCTGTAACAGCTCACCTTAAAGATCAAACCTAAATTCCACACAGTGACCAAGATCTCTAATCTGCATTTACAACTTAAAATGAGAAGCTAACATAATTATAATGAAGGACTTCACAAACTGAACTAAAACTTTTACACTGTCGCATTGCTTTAGGTAAAGATTTGGTTCCAGAACCGGCGCATGAAGTGGCGAAACTGTAAAGAGAAGGAGGTTCATAACATTCGTTCCCCAATGGATGAGCTCATGGCCCGAGGTCTTGGTCAGGAAGAAGAACCACAGAATTACACTAATGCAAAAACAGAGAGATCATCAAAGCAAAGGAATGCCAAGGACACATGAGAGGTCATAATGTATGGAGGGCAAACTTTACATCTACAAAATAAAAAGACTACAATACTCTGAGGGTTCTAAAACTATATCGATGAAAAACATTGTCTGTGAACACAACAATGTTAACATTTCTGTGTATGTGTATGGCACGTTTCTTGGCATGATAAATGCAATTTGGTTCAGCTGCTTGGTCAATCACATTGCAGTGCACTGGCTTCAGTAAGCAGTTTCATGGCTATTACACTGACAAGTATTTCCAGGAGAGACTGTAATTGGAGTTCATTAAAGGCCCAAATGATTCACTTCATTTACTGCACTTCCATATTAGGCTGTTTTATATTTCACATTTTCATAAGCTCTACACTTATGCTTTGTTTGTAATCCAAGTCCATTGGAACTCATGTTTCACTTTCTATATTTTGTAAATATTTTTTTCCAACTGTAAATAAAGCATTTCAATAACTCCTGTTTTAGACATTGTTTGTGCTTAGTGATCACCCTACTATATACTATTCATTGCTCTTTAATATAATCTTGTTAATGGAAGAGCATAATTACGATGAAGGTATCAAAAACCATAATGAATTGCTGTTTAAAACAGAATTGTATATAAATCACGCGCTATCATGATCACAGTCCAGTTGAGTGCATTTCTGGCTGCAGAGATGATTTTTGACTTTATTGGAGTCTCTGCAGAAGCAGTATAACGGGTTATGATGGTCAAATCCTCCTGTTTATAGCCAGAAAAAGTCTGAAGAACAACTAAACTCTATGCAGAAATGTAACCCCGCCTCTGGCTTTATCTGTGCTGAAAAGAACAACAGGGAAAAAACGAATTCTTTCAAAGAATGCATGGTGATGATGGATTTATATATGGACTAAAAGTGAACTTTTGAGTATTAAGAAGACGCAAAATATATATTCCATAATTTGCCATAATTAATTTTATACTTCATTCCTGCAAACATAAAAAATCATCTGAGATTTGCAGTGAACACAAAGTGAAATTTTCAACTGCAGTGTGAATCATTAAAATGCACTGTATCAGTGAGCCCTAGACCCTTGTTGAAGCTGTACTAGTTGATCCTGATTGTGATCCCGTTACATGCTCCAGTAGTTGTGACAGGAGCTCATTCCAGGCCCACAGATAGCGTCAGAATTAACCCTGTCAGTTGTTGTTGTTGCATGTGAAAGAAAAGCTTAAATAACTTGTTGCTATATAACTTCACTCCAGTCACCATACCAAAAAAATATCTTGCTACTATGATTGAGTGACATTACTTATTTTTATGCAAAATCTTAACCATATATCTTTATCATTAACAACATCATGAACTCACTTTCAGTCTTTGAGTATTCTCTTGGTCATGTGGTGTTTGGTTACCATGTGTGGAACTTTGTTTGTTAAGAAAGAAATATTTTTGTTTTGTGAACACGGGGAAACAAAATACACAATTATAGGTTTTTTGTGTTTTTTTTATGGCAACTCAAATGAGGGTGGTTGATGATGATAAATGAATGACAGATAAAGGCTAATGGGTAGTGATTGATGATCATTGTTAAGCATGAAAAAACCCCACAAATTTAGCATGCAGGTCTGTGAGATGCCATGCATTCTTGAAGACTGTTGTGTGACTCTATGAAATAGAGAGATCTGAAAGGAAAGGAACATGGAATCCCGCCTGTCCATCGGGACCAGCGCGTTGGCACGCATTGAAAATTCAGGCATATCAGTATAAGTATGAACAATTAGAAAGGAAAAAAAAGTCATCATTCTTAAATTCCACAAGCACAAATTTGTTTGTAGTGGATAAAAATGATATTTTCATGTCATACAATTTGCTTATTTAGCAACTTAGCCAATGTACCCACACGGGAAAAGGTATTACAGACACTAGACTTACTCAGACATTTCAAATAAAGAAATGAACATTAGTATTGGGGATAAATAAAAGATTTTAATTTGTTGCGCTTGTCTCCTATTCTATTCATTTTCTAAAGTTCACATAAATGATTTTAAATAAATGACCATTATCAAAGTAACCTTCTCATCACATCACATTACACATGTGACACATTGTGTATTATATGGAATGCTGATGATTTTACTTCACAGCTATTCCCGAGGCTGAATTGGCTTTCACCAAAACAGTCAAATATTTAGCATTTATTTTAAACTCCAAGACAACATAAAACCCAAAAGTAGATTTTTCAAAAGTACCAAACACATCCATTGTTCATGAACTATGTCTGTTTGGCCAAGCTGTGAAAACAAGACTATTCAAATGTAAAGTGATTGATCTTCTCATTAGCATTACACAGAATGGGCCTCACACTGTGAACATAGTGATCAAGACATTTAAAACAGTTTGGTATCTTATGCAGAACTATTTATAGGCAATCCAATTTGTAACCATTACTGCATGCTAGGTGTTAGTTTTACATTGTATTATGCAATGTTTCAGAACAAGTGGCATTTGTGTGCCACCTTGTGGTGACATAAGTGATAACTGATGAGGGCTTTTTATTAGTTCTCTCCTGTAAGAGCAATAACTAAATAACGTTTGTATTAAAGAGATAAACAAACTAGGCTAAAGCAAGGCTTTTGAGCATAAGCATGATGGAAAGCAACCTCACAAATACGTGGTTTCATAGGACGACTATTTTATTGTCATTTATTCCAAACAACACATGGAACATCATAAATAGAGCTTTTAACAGAAAATATAATCTACTATAAATTTATATGTATAATACTATGTACAGGTTTCAGTGCGTCTTAATGCAGTGTGCTAACAAAAACACTAACAAAGATGAAATGAGACGGCGACCTGCTCAGATGAGCAAATTGCTTGAGTCAGAGTCTGTTCTCATAACAATTACCCTCTTTTACAAATGCTTCTTAAAACCCAGCGCCACTGAGCTCCATCTGTGCCTCAAAACACAGATTTCAAGCTCCTGTTTTGGTCCATGTCCCTTCAACATCTGTGGTGCTTCCATTTTCGAAATGCCACCGCAATGTTTGCATCTTTTCTGTGCCAAGGGAAGACACGAGTCAGAGAAAGGGTCCCATCATGCTGCACAGAACCAGTCAGCACATAAAGCTGTGACCTCCCAGGACGCACAAGGGCACGGGCACATCTAACGTTGATAAGGAGCCACTGCTGGAGCAGATGCTGGGTGTCGTAGGGCAACAGAGGACCCTGACGGATAAACTCGACCCGCCCCTCAATTTCAAATTCTGGCTCTCCTGTGGGTAGGCGAAGACGGTGAAGTTTGGCAGTAACAGCTGTAGGGGAAAAAATTTATAATAATAAACACCAGGAAAATCGGAAGTTGTGACACAAACAAACAGATGTGACTATACCGCAGCTTTTTGAGAGATTTTTTGAACGTACCAAAATCATGGCTGCAGAAAGAATCCAAGATTGTTTTTGATTCAGGAGCCTCTTCCACATAAGGACAGTTTTGACAGGCAGATTTAGGCAACCCTGTGATAAAAATCAAACATTATTTAAAATAACTGTTGAACATATGTGGTAATCATAAAACAACCTGAAAGAGTAAGGAACTGGTTTTCTATTATTCCAGTGGAATTAAACATTATAATCCTTAATAATGAACCTGTAGTCTTTACCTTTAGAAAAGATGCCAGGTTTTCCATGGTGAGAAAGACACATGTCTTCCTCAGCAGGGAAACGGTCACAATCAAGAACATCAGGCCATGAGTGTCCTTGGCAGGCAAGCACTGGGGCACAGCTTTCCCTTACTGCCACACACAGACTACGACAGGGCTGGATGAAACTGAACAAATAGCAACAAGATGTTACACAGTGAACAAACAAGATTACAACGGCCATGATTATTAAAGGAAAGAATAAAAAGAAAGAAAGCAGAGCTCAACACAGAAAATCTACTTACGTGTCAAGACAAACAGGGGCAATGAGGGAGCAGAGGAAGGCTTGTGCTTGAGGGTGGCAGCCTGTCTGCAACAGTGGCCTCCAATCCTCTGAATGTGGCACCACCTCGCCTTCCAGGCTACTATGGCCCAAAAAGTTTGGCAAACGCATCTCTGAGTATCCAACATCTTTGCAGACATGCATCTTGTGGGGAATGGCAACACAACGAGTAGACTGACCCATGTCAAATGCCAGTAAAGGACAAGCCATAGTCATAAGAGCCACAGTGAAGAAAACAGCCATAATGTCAGGATCAGAAAGCCAAACCAGGAGAGCACACAAGGTTAAACAGGGAGAGCTTTAAACCAGCTTTCTTGTTGCCAGTCTCTGCTGAAATGGCATGATATATATACAGCAAGGTCAGCCAGCCCCATGAGTCTGTAGGTCTGTTATCAACCACCAATCGAAGATGCAGAGACGTGTCTTTGGAGATAACGACTTGTTTTGTGATGACCGCAGACGACAGGGGGGTGGCAGTAAGCAGATGGTGTGTGGACTAGGGGGCAGGGAGGGGGAAACACTGGGGAATCCCAGCCTCAACTTTCACCACTCAGTTAAGTCACACAGTCTCCTGCATTTGCTTTTATAGGCCTACAGGGCACAAAAATGTTCATGAGAAAGAAAAAGGGAAAGTTTCAGTTTTCAGGGGGAAAAAAGGTAATTTTGAATTTGATGGCAGCAATGTTTCACAAAAGAAAAAAAAAAAAATTGTGACAGGGTCATGTTTACGATTGTGTAGCATTACCGCTTTTTTAAACAATAGTCTGTAAATGTCTGAGATCTGAGGAGAGCAGCTGCTGGATTTTTGGGAGTGTTGTCCCATTCTTGCTTGTTATAAAATCTTAGCTGCTCAACAGTCCCGGGTCTTCTTTGTCCTATTTTTCATTTTATGATGCTCCGAATGTTTTTAGTTGGTGTAAGGTCTCGACTGCATTTATGCCATTTCAGTGCACAGACTCTTCTACTATATAAAAGCCACGTTGTTGTAATAGCTGCAGTTACAGGTTTAGGATCGTCTTGCTAAACCGTGAAAATTGTGTTGTCAGGATGTTGTTTTAAAGGTTGTATGTGCATGTAAGTATTAATGATGGGCTTTCACTTGTGCAGGCTTTTGAACTGAGTGGTGATAAGTTGGATGGTCTGTCTCCTCTTTAGTGTAGAGAATGTGGAGTCTATGTTTTGCAAAAATAATTTCAAATTTCTATTCATCTAACCGCGGAACACTTTTCCAGTTCGCTTCGGTCCATTTTAAATGACCTTTGGCCTGGCATTTTTGGATTATGTCCACACAGGGCCGCTTTTTTGCAAGACTAAACTTTAACCAGTATTTGTGGATGACACAGCAAACAGTGTATACGGACAATGATTTCTGGAAGTGTTCTTGAGCCCATTCAGTGATTTCCATCACAGAATGCCTGTTTTTAAGGACCTGAAGATCATGGGGGTCCAATGATTTTCACCCTTGCGCACAGAGATTTCTCCAGATTTGCATAATTTTAAAACAATTTTATTTAGACGATTCATTAGATATTCACCAGTCCTTAACAATTTTATGTTAAGGAATTGTTCCACAATTTTTCTATGTTCTAATGTGAATAAAATATGGGTTTCTAATATTTAACAATCATTGCATTCTGTTTCTGTTTACACAGCGTCCCAGCGTTTTTGGAATGCAGTTTGTGTATGAAGTTGTTTTGCATAAATAAATAAATGAGGTTTTGTAGACAGTCAGGCTGTCTCCCTTATACGGCAAGCCTCTTTCATGTGTCCCTGGTTCCTAATTGGAGACTCATCTGAAGAGCCTCCAGTTCTCATTAGCAAACCAGTGTCTCCTCTTGCACACCTGGCTTTGATCTACCAATAACCCAACCTCAGATCCAGATGTAAAATATTGGCCCATCTTTAATTTATCCATTTTATGCAATAGAAGCTGAGAAAATTCCTGTTTTATTAACCAATACAGTGACATAATGACATATTCCAGATCAGTTTAGAGAATTTAGGCCATTTGAATTCTTCTAGTAGCATGTCCATAAATTTCCTATGCACATTTGAGGTGGGAAAAATATCCTGAGAAAATATGTTAAAGAATACATACATATATATATATATACACACATATATATTTTATTATTTTGTTTATTATTTTTAAACAAAATAATAATAATAAATACATTAATAACAGAGCAACATGTAACATCCACCGTCAGTGAGAAACGTGCCTAAAGCGCATCTCAAAAACCCATTCAACAGACCAAAGGTCTCATCTCTGTCGACCATAGATAAAGACACTCATTTGTCAAATTCTGTTAATACAACAGAACTCCATTACAGCATCATGTTTGTTTTGATGTCGTCTGTCTCCAGGTTTAGATCTGTATCTGAGGCTGATGCCACTAAGACTTTCTCTTATAAACAAGAAGTCTCCATCCTAACCAGCCTCCTGTGGCTGGTGATCAGAGATGACAAAGTAAAGTGCTTTCTGACTGACCACATTTGTGTGTGTCAACCCTGTCTGCTGTGAGGACAATGCACTTGCAACTATTGAGCCCTCCATGGTTGCAAGCCCTCCACTGAGCAACAGCTTAGTCAACTTTTACAATTTGATGAGCGGAGACTGGTTCCAGCTTGGGTAGACGAGTACAGTCAGTAAGAGGGGGACTAACTGAGCAATAATAGTTCAAGACTAATTTGGGAGAATAGGTCAACACATTTAACAAGCTCCCCCTGCTGAGTGCCCAGCAGGGATCTATTGTTGAGCCTAATGGCTGCCTTGTAGACACAGTGTCTGTCTTGGTAATGCATTGCCTGCCCCTACCTCAGTTTGTGAAAAGGTGACAGTGTAGTGATCTTAATACCTGAGCAGCTCTGTCTTAATACAGTAGACAGTCTAGCTTGGACAATTATCCCCTAAAGCCAACAATTAAGAGTAGCTTAATTGTTGGCTAGTACATGTAATATATACATATCTATATAAATACAATCAAAACAAAGAATACTTTATGTTAAAGTTAACTATTTATTATTACCTATTTATTCACAACTTTTAGCTAATAGTTCTAACTGCCCATTCACTAATGATTTACAAGAAAGAAAAAAAATCAACCCATGCTAGCCTGTTTTAACAGCTTATTGCTTAATGGCTTAATGAGTTCATTCATTTTTTTCGCCCAACATTATTAACCAATCTTAACTTTTGCGTTTTTGCTGTATATTTAGCTGGCCAAGCCATGTCACTTTGTGGCAAGTAGGGTTTTTTGTTTTTTTTTGTTTGTTTGAAAGGCTCGGGCTGATGCAATCTTTCCATGTGTGATATAACCCCCGTCCTCCTTTGGTAGCCAACTTGTCTGCTCTGAGGAATTCACAGCGATGTCTTACCTCCTTACAAGCACCACCTGCTATAATAAAATAAGCACAAACTAGTGAGAATGCAGCTGGCACGGACTGTCCCCATTATGTGCTACATGTGAGCACATAATGCTGGTATACACACTGTTCTGGGACCAAAATAAATAAACCCACAAACACCCCGTGTGGGTTTATACTGTCTGCTTATTTCAGACACTGGCTTTAGCATCTTGTGGGGAAAATAGTAACCTTTTTTCTGTGTGATAATAAAAATTTGTTTTCCAGACCTTGGGTTTTAATCTGTGCATTTGAAAGTATTAAATAATTCATTAACAGTAACTGTGCCAGCAAAACAACTTCACAACACATCATGCTTCAAAATCTAAGTGAGAAACGTGGCAGACTATAACTTAAGAACCTACAAAGCAATATTATTTTAAACAATATAAATGTGTATGGGTATTCTTCACTCTATGGTACAGCTATTATTGGAGAAGTGGGACACCAGAGGAAAAAACAAACAAACACCTGAGGCATACATCAAAGACGGGGGTGTCTTTTGGAAGAAAAGAAAAGGGACTTTGTGTCTGAGCTGGGCTCTCTCACAGTTCAGATAAGCGTTATCCCCTCCCTGCTCCTAATAGACCCATTAACTTAAAGACACTGAACCCCCATTTTCCTCTTTTCTCTTCCCATTACTCCACCCACTGGGCTCCAGTAGGGCTGACGGTGAATGTGCAGACTTTCAATAGCACTCAATTGTCACATCCAGTCTCCAGGTCTTATGGGCAGACACTGTTATATCAACTTATGCAGACAACTTGCCCATAAAATCCGCAGACATCTGCTTAGGTTAATGCCCTCAATATACCAAAACTTTGTTTTGTTGTATCCATTTTCTCTTGTTTATCAAAGAGCTGGCACCACATTACTTAGAAATTTCTGCTTTAAAAGCAAGGTCGATTCCATTCAAATAACTCTGGAACCATTACTGTGCAGACTGGGTAGATAAACAAACTGGGACCATTAAGGTGCAATTCTCAGTAATTCACCCAAAAATCTGAACCATCTTATGCACTGTCAAGCACATCAACTTAATGGTAGGACACAAGAATGCTTGGGCCGTGATCATGTGTGTCACCTTTATTTCTCATCCCAGTGGGACTGCATTTGGCTCTTAGGTAAACAAGATATTTTTCTTTTTAAAGCAATTACGTTAAGAGGTACACAGAGACAAGCCGAGAAAATGTGAAGGAGGAAAAACAAATTTGAACACAGTTGGATTGCCAGGTTGACTGTGCTGCAGTACACCCCCTGTTATTGTCCCTTTTATGTGCTCCTTTGCTCCTCTGCAACACTGTGGGAAAATGAGATGGGGTTCACATTTTTGCACAATAGTAATAAAAAAAAAATCAGAATTCAATCTGCACTAAAAATAAATAATATTTGATTAGTAGCCTTGCAATAGTCATGAATATCCATTATGAATCTGTTTACTTACGTGTGAACATCTTGAAGAGAGGAAGGAGGGTCGCAGCCCAGATAAGCCTCATTAATATAGCAGTACTCAAGCAGAGCCCTGAAGCATAGGTCCTGGAAAGGAATTATTGTTTTAGAACATATAGGGTGAATGCATTTTATTACAACCAGTATGATGAGAGAAAAAAAAAAAGTTAAGAGGTCACTCACCCTAATGAGAATGTGGGGGTTTCCAACAATTAAAAGCAGAGCTTTGGGTCGAGTGATGGCCACATTGAAGCGTTTTGGGTTGGCCAGAAAGCCAAGGGTACTCTTTAGATCATCACTCTGTAGTGACTCACTAGAGCGCACCTATATTATATAAGAATTATGTGGATTAAATGCCATGACAATTAACATAAAATATGTAAATGTTATGGTTTACATTTGTGCACAAGGTTGAACTAAATCAGTATGTCTGCTTATTCAGTTTAAAAAAAAAATCAATAAATCAACAAGGGCTTCAGTATAGTGGAAGTTTTATATGGTACAGGTTTAATTTGTGTATTCACTATTTAAATCCTGTGTAATTTGAGGTTAAAGGATATAAAAATTCAGTGGCCACTTCATTAGTTGCACCATGCTAGTACCCTGTTGCATCACCACCAGTCTGAACAATTAATACAAGGTAGGATGATCCATGCTTTTGTTGTTTACACCAAAATCTAAACCCAACCATCCAAATGACAATAAAAACGCCCATGTCTGCCACTTGGATTAGCCCAAAGAAATATAATTATATCAAAGTCAAACGCAACTTTGATATAGTTATATATCAAATTATATCAAAGTTTATATAATTTTATATCAAAATACTGCACATATTTTGATATTTGATAACACAGATGCATATTAAAAAAATAAAATAAAAATAATCAAATAGCTAGCCTTTTACTTAGAGGAAAATACAGTCCAATATTTCTACCTGTAATTATCCAAAGCATGTTTTTGCCTACCGTAGACAAAATGATGACCAGAAACTCTTGTCCTTGGAACTCCTCCACAGAGCCCACTTTGATGTCCGACAGGCCCACCTTCCCCAGCAGGACACGAATCTTCTCACACTGGTGAGGAAAGCCAGAAGAGTTTAAGGTCTACAGGAGTGCAGTTGGCCAGTTTTAAGTTGAAAAGACATTAGGACTAACAGTTTGAATTACGCAAATTGTTGGGTTTTTTTCTGTCTAATAAAATAGTAAAAGGAAAAAAAATTACAGTGATGAATCGTAAACTCATACTTGTTTTTTGTAGGGGGCAATGACACCAATGTCAGAGGCATGGACAGGATTGTAGAGCTTCTTTGCCAGTTGACAGCAGTATAGCATGACCTGTACAGCTTCTACTGGGTTAAACCATGATGGGTTGTTACCTTCTCTCATTTCTGTGCCCTAGAGAAAGAAGGGGAAAAAAACCATGCAACAAAATAAAAATGCAAGCTAGCAATCCCAACAAAGTGTCATATAACATTCCTCAGTAAAGGAACCTATCACTTAATAAAGGAAATCATATTCTATATTTTCATTACCCTGACTCCATGAAAAAGAAGTGGGAAGCCTTTTTTGGGCAGATTTTTCCACAGGCAGAGGGAGTCCACAATAGGCCTGGGTCCTTTACAGCACAGTTCTCCCTGATAGAAGAGCTTTGAAGGCAGTGTGAGCAAGGCCTCATGAGAACGATAGTTGTAGACCAGCTTAGTTACCTGTTGTTGTAATGAAACAGCACTCCCGTGATTATCATGTAGACTGAAAATATACTGACACATTCCAGTCAAGTTCATTTATCATTAGATCTGCACTGTATCTTAAAATTTTTATCTTTACACATTTTAATATGATGCATTTCTGCAAAAAACAACTTAAAAATGCTCAACAGCATAAACACCTTTATGTAGAACACTAACCAGCTTAGGATTGTAGCCCCAGTCCTGTCTGGAGTACAGAGGGTTGGCCATCAGCCTCTCCAACAAAGACACCCCAAAGCCAAAGGCACTGGCTATCTTGGACTTCACAAGCGGACCCAACTGGCAGGGGTCTCCAGCTAAAACTATCTAAATAGGGAAAGGTATTTTTTTTAAAAACAACAACAAAAAGAGTCATTGTTAATAAAGCTTAGTTCAGTCATGACCAAAAAGTAAAGTAAGTATACAAAAATATGTGGAAAATTAGTTTAACCAGTCATCAAATTCACCCCAACCCTGAAATTTTCTAATGTCTGACAAATACCATTCTCAACACTCAAGTCAGGCAGGTCCATTGTTTAATCCACACTTTTTCCAGTAGTAAGAAGACACTCGGGGGGCTACATATGTGAAACAGACAACATCTGAACCTGATTCTCCCAGAGCTCATATGTAAAAACCCACTAAGGTCTTAATGAAATCAGTGCATGTGTATTTGTGCTAACCTGTCCATCTCTCTCAGACACAATGCTCATCGGGATCAGGGACTCTGGCTCAGTGGCTTGACCGGCTTCATCCAGAAACAGATGAGTAAAGTGTCCCACTCTGAAAATTATTAAAGGGTTAGTAAACAAGGACTAAAGTGGGAGAAAAACTGATTAACCTCTCTCTACAATAACCCATGTCTTACGGTAGGCCTATATTATGGAACATGCCAGCACTGGAGCAGGTGCTGACCACAATCCTGTGGAAAGCAGCTTGACGAATGTCCTCTCCTGCCCTGGAGTACACTCTCAGCACTTCTGGGATAAACTACGGGGAGGGGTGGAGAGAAAAGAAAAAAAAAATCTAAATCTGAAATAGTCAAACACATTAGCCTAAATACTATATAAAATAATATTAAATACCTCATTCTGCCTACAGGACGCATTGACACGGGCCAAACTCGCAGCATGCAGGAAGCCACTGTTATGCAGGCGGATGCAGATGAGGTCAGCAGCACTGTTGGAGGGGGTACATACAAGTACCCGACTACTGGGCATAAAGTAGTAAACCTGGATGTGGAAAAGATTAAACCTCATACAAGCAATGGGACTCAAACAGCCATCATTTGCAAATGAGAGTCTAAAAAAAGATTCAATGCTAAGGATTTTTATTCACTTTGTCATAAAAAATAAAATTAATTAATGAAAAAAATACTGGCGGCAGCAGCGGCCAGTGGTACCCCTCAGCCTCCTAGTAGATGCATCTAGGGTACAAATTTAAAAAACCTACGTCGCCTTGTTCTCACATGTTAATGCATTCACAAGATTTTCAGAAAACCTTGAGGCCAAGGTCACTGACATTCAAATTCATCAAGATTTTTAGTAGATACACCTATGGTATCAATTTGAAACTGCTATGTCAATTTATTGAGTTATCGAACTCACAAACTTGGGTGTCCACGCTGCCTGCTCACCCACCAGGCAGGGTAACAACAATTCTATCTATTGACAATCCAGACTTAAACCTAAATACCAAAGGACAAAATGGAAAAATATAAAATGAGCACAGCCACAGTGTGAATAAGAGTGGCACTTACAAAATTACATTTTTCTTTGTATTCATGTGACTATATTGCATTGAGTATGTGCACCTGGAGTATGGCCTCTATAATAGTGATCGTCTTTCCAGTGCCTGGAGGTCCAAAGAGCACGTACGGAAGGGGCCGACACTCCCCTGCTAGGATCCTCTTCACTGCCTCCTTCTGAGGGGGGTTCAGGTCTGGGTTAAAGAAGTGCCCTTTGGTGGGGATGGGTTTAGATGTCGGTGCACAATCTAGATACAATTACACATTTGTTAATGATGATGCAGGTGACGTTATCAGTCAAAACACAGGCAAAATCAATATGATACTGAAAATATCTGTACCTTTAGTCTGTGTGCCTTTTGACTTCATGTCAATGGTAATGCCCGACACTTTTCCATTTTCAGTGGCTGGTGCCTGGTTTTTAAACATTTGATTAAAAGGTTTAAATTTAATCAAGTAATGTCTTACTTTCACCCCCTCATATTTTTCCCTTATTGTGCCCTACCGTTTTGTCTTCATCTAGTTTATCCATCCATTTTCCAGTCCACCGAGGGGTCCGAGGTGTCACTCTGGAGGGGAACAGAACTGCCCAACAATTTTAAAAACTGCTTTTAAAGTTAGTCATAAATGCTTGTGTATTCTGTATTCAATATGTAGCTATGAAGAAATAAAACAAGCTTTGTGTTTCTTTTTACAAAATGTTTGAAGGCATCTGAGCAAGCTGTCGCTGCAGTACATCCTGTGTCAAGACAATAAGTCAAATACAAACAGCACCCTCTAGTGCCACTTTTGTGGCCCTGACAATGTGTGTCATACTAAAGATGAGTTTTCAAGCAGTTACTCTTGTTTTTCCTCCATTTAACCTTTTTCTGATTTTCTATACATATTACACAAAATATAATTTTAGTACATCAAAATATATTTTTATATAAAATTCTTTAAAAGAAAACGAGTCTGGAATGTAGACTCACAGTAATTTAGATTGAACTTACTTTCCCCGAAGTGTTTTGTCTGTTCAAGTGCACTGTGACACCGCCTCATAGTCAATCTGAATACACAAACATCAAAAACATTAAAAAGTAAACAAAAAGCCCTGAGGCACAGCAACTATGAAACACTGTTTTCAGGTGAAAGACAAATTTGAAATGTGAAGTAATAAATTCATTATGATATTAGGATTCTACTCATTTTCTCACCTGTTGTAAGAGAACTCAACATCTAGTGGCTCTCCGAGGTAGCTGCGCTGAAAGTCTGAGTTCACCCGCAAACTCACATCCTCATCATTGATCTGTGTAACAACTGAGCATCAGACTAACAAAATTAACTATTTTTTGAAAATATGCTTTACAATAAGAAATATCTCCATACCTCTGTGACATAGCTAATGTACTCCATTACCACGCCATCACTTTGTGGCTTCTTCAGTATTATTCTGTCCCCTGAAAAGGAAGCTTGTCAACCTCCTTCTTTTGTTGAACAGTAACAATAAAACAACAATAATGATGAAAGGTGCTTAAGGCCAACTCACCTATATAGAGATTAGGTCTGCCTTCGGCTAAACCGGGGACCTCGAGGTGCAGGTAGACAGCCCCTTTCCTGAGAAGCGCTCCACTGATAGAGAATTCTCTCAGTTCCCTTTCTGCGTGCAACTCTTCCAGCCAGAGAAGGACTGAGAAACGTGACTGCATGTTTGACGGGGACAGCACCTGAGCAAAATGCAATAACTAACTGTTTCACTTCATGCAAATTCTGATTTTCTATTTTCAATAGGGCACAAGACACCAGCCACCTGAGGCAGTTCCTAACATTTTACATCACATTGCTTATAGAAAGGCTTAAAAGTTAATTCCTTACTCAAGATCTACAGTTTGTTATTTTACTGATTCAGAAAGTGAAATTATTGTCAGCCAAGCATAAACAACACCTCCCAATCATGTAAAAATCAAATGTTTTTGTCATTATTTTTCAGGACCAGATTAACTTGACCACAGGCAAGCTCACCTCTCCAAGGCAGGGCTCAACTACCAGGACATCACTCTGGGCTTCCACACAGTATCTTAGAGCTTGAGGCACAGGGTAGTTGGGTAGAAATTGTGGCAACCGTCGATTAGGAAGCCTAGAAGAGTGACAGTCAGCCTTACACAGCAAGTAGCAAGGGTTGGTTGTGCAACTTAATTTGGGGGGGGGGGGGGGGGGGGGGAATAATTATGACCACCAATAAAACCCCACATGATCAGAATCATTGGAATCAGCTCTTTCGATACCTTGGTGTCATTTTCGGAGCAGCTACTGTGATCACGTGAGAAGATTTCGCTGCCACTGGGCGATTATCAGTAGAAGCGTAGGGCACAGAGGGATGGAGCACATCTTCACATTCACTGCGCACAGTGACCTCCAGGCGCCTCCCGATGGTGAAAGAAGAGAAGTGCAGCAGTAGCAGCTCAGCACAAGTTCCCAGGCTCCTTGAGACATTGCCCAAACAAAATTCAGCTGTACATAAAAATCATACCAACAAAAGCCCAACAGAGACACACGACACCTCCAACAGTGAAACTCTAATAAATTGTTAACCAGTAAATCCAAAGTGAGATTAAGCAAAGTTCTTCTTTTTCATACATTACCCATATTAGTGATTGTACTATTTTTACCATTGTTTTGATATGAGGAATAAAAACAAAACTTACTTTGCCTTGCAGGCTACAACAACTGGCAGTCTCTCTCCAGGTAAAATATCCAACTCGCTTTCCTGTCTTCTTAGACTGGGGGAATGGACCGCCTCCTTCTGCGCATCGCCATTTTCTTTGTCTCCATCTTTTCCATCTTTCACGAGGATTTCTGAAGACTTGACAGGGTTTTCTTGCAGCTGCTGCCCTTTTTGCCTCAGTGATGTCAATCCTTTAACACTAACCAGAGTGAACTGTTCTTCTGAGTCCCAGCCAGCAAAGTCGCAGTGTGTCAACTTGTGGGTCTCTGAACCTTTATTTCTGTTAAGAGAAAGATGAAGACACTAAAGCGCAATCCTACTGAATACTAATTAAAATCGCATTTTCTCGATAATATATAGTCCACAGTAGGGCTGGGCTATATCATACCGTTCACGGTAATACCGGTGTAATTTTGGGCAATGATAGGAAAATGAAATATCGCGATAGAATATGGGTAAAACGCGCATGCGCAGTGCTTTTGTTTACATACACACATGGCAGCGACGCAGAATGAGAAGAGCGAAAGTGGATCGTTAAATGAAACGGATGAACCAGAATTGGTTTGTAAAAATGCTGCAACTTCAGTGGTGTGGAACTGGTTTAGCTTTTGTCCGTCAGATTCACAACAAAGCACTATTTTTGGTAGAGCATGCTAGCGGGCCGTCGTTATTACCGTGTTGTTTGGAAAATACGGCACACTTAAAATCAATTCTTTGATTTTTCTGAAAATCGACAGTGCCCCTTATAATCCTGTGTGCCTTATGTATGAATTCTGGTTGTATTTACTGACCTCGAAACGATTTTATGTGCTACACGGCGCTCGAAAATCTGTCAAATGTTTCAGTACGACTTTGCTAAACTACGAAGCCGCACCGCTTGATGGATTGTCGGAGCATTACGGCTATCGTAGGCAGGAGCCTCGCGGAGGGATACGTACTGTGCTTCAACATAATATTACCGTATTGTGTGTGTATAACCTCTTTTTAAGTTTTGTGGATATTCTACATGGTTATGCTGAGGATATGTCGGCCAGTTTCCACTGGAAATGCCTTTTGGTTAAACTGTCAGCAAGGAATTTGCATTTGCACTGTTAAATTTTTATATAACTTTAATGCACATAAAAAACAGCTGCTTGTTTAAGTGAAAATACATTGATGGGTTTTTTTTGCACTAATAAAGTTGTGGAGTTGTAAAGTATTTTGTCTAGTGTCAATTATATATTCAGTTATATCGTTATCGCAAATTTTCAAATGTATATCGTGATAAATATTTTTGGTCATATCGCCCTGCTCTAGTCCACAGTTCTCCGAAGGTTCATGATGCAGTAGCACAATTTGTTGTGATTAAGCACTCCTTTCCCCTTCTAAAAGGATGTCCACAGGGAGCATTTTGTGCTGATCCATGCTGACCTCTATCTCTGAGAGACTACATCATTTGTTTTGTTTTCAAGTTATGTGCCCTTATAAATAGTGCCAACATGCTCGCTCTGTCTGCTGTGGTTCCAATTTAGGTTGCCTCTGGAAAATGAGCGTTTTATTTCATTTATGCTTATATGAACATGTGGAAAAAGTATTACAATGTTTTTACTCTCAATGGCATTTATCAAACAAAAGTAAGAGCAAAGTAGCTGCACTTTCACTTTTGACAGGTACAAAAGCAGAATTAAATCAGTGCTGTTAATAAGATGTACATAAATTTTAAAGAGATTTCAGTTTGAGTGCTTTTATTTACATTCACAATGTTAATATTTTATTTCTTCCCTGATTAACTTACTGTATCCAGAGCACCAGCTCTCGTGTGTCCCCAGTCATCAGTTCCCCAAACTGTCCGTAGTCTGTTACATTCAGCCCTCCTTTATCTTCTAAGATGTTCTTCAGCTCAGCCTCTCTGAGAGGTGTAGCAGAAAGATTTGCACTGCAATAAGAATAAAAAAAATACACTCATTATGATTAACATAAAGCTGATATGATTGCTCAATGAAGTTATTTTTCAAGCAGAAATTGTAAAAAGCAAACCCACAAAATATACAGTCATCACTTCAAGCTTAAAAACTGTAGCTGATACCTCTGAGAGAAGGGTGCCATGCAAAGAGCCCTCCAGTTATAGAGTGACTGACTGCTCTCCACCATTACCAGGTTAACCAAATGTCCTACTAAAGGCTGGTAATGGGCAGGGAGCAGGAGAGAGTCCAAGCAGAAGAAAACACTGTCATCCACCACTCCGCTACGACCATAGATACTGGTCACACGCACCTACAGAAAGGAGGTGAAAATGACAAATGGGGGGTTTTACAAAGTTTTACCATTGCAAATAATTGAGCAGAAAAGTAAAGTACAACTAAATGGACTCCAATAAAATAAGCATGTATTGCATTTTAAAAAACAATGATACAATTACTTGGTCTAGGCGGCAATAGCGTAAAGGGACCACAGAATGAGCTTGGGTGGTCCACTGGTTAGGATTGATAAAATATTTTGCTTGGACCCAGTCTCCTTTCATTGGCTCGTAACCTGTGAGAAGACAGAAAACACTCAAAAGATGCCTAAAAAACAGGAAACGTAAACCTTCAGCAGATTGAAAGCATGATCTTTAAAGATCAAGCTTACCCAGCATGATCTTTAAAGATCATGCTTGGTTAAATCAGTCCAAAATACTGGCTGGGGCTGAATGACCAAGAATGGGTGTAGCAAAGCATCACGGGCGGAAGAAGCTTTTAGCATCTAACGTGAAGTGGGAGGTACCTTCCCAAAGACTGTGGCTTGGGAAGTATGTGGTTTGATTTATGTAGCCACCATCTCCATCAAATGATGTGACCATGCCAACGAGAGGCCGCAGCTGCATAATGTCAGCTTCTAAGGAGGTTTTTCCTCCATCCTCCCAAGCGTCTGCACTCTTCTCCACCTAAAGGACATGGTTCAACAGAGTTCACTGTTAATGTCTTATTGGAGGGAACAACAAACAAGTTCTCAATAGAAACAACTTCACACTTAGAAATAAACAGAAATGTAAGCTGTTGATCACATGAAGCACAGGCTCCTCACCCTTAAAGCTTTCCATCCCCCTTCGGAACCATCTCTTACTGCTATACAGTTGACCAGGTCTCCTTCTTTCAGTGGCACGCCACCCAAGACCTCACCACTAGTGAAGTAGATGGCATCGTCGATCATGCCATAGTCAAGACAAAGCTGGGTTATCACCCGGCCCCTCAGGTGGCGAATGTCTTCCCTACCTGGTCAAGAAAAAAAAAAGCAAACCAAACTTGACTAATCTAATGTGTTAGTATTCTGCTACCAGCAATACACAGGATTAAGCTGACCAAATTTTTACCTTGACGTGGTTTGAAGTAATATTGCATTTACCTGATTCATGGGAGAAAATGTCTCCTTCCACTTCAACTGTCCTCCACAGTGGAGAAACCAGCTTGGACAGCACACACCGCACCGCAGTAAGCATATCTGCAAAATGCTAGCTCACACAGCTAGCTACCCGCACGAAGAAAACAGGACAGAGGAGAGCTGCTCTTAATCAGTCACTTAAGAGCAGGCTGTACATTTGCCGTTGTTATACTTAACTCGCTAACAGACTATTAACCGAAAACATAACTGGGTGAAGTCATAAAGTCGTTCTCCGCATGAATAAATTATCAATTTCTGCTAATTAGCTGGGGGAGGAAAGTTAACAAGTTCACAAGTCGCAGGAAAAGTTAGCTAAGCTACCTCACTATAAAAGCCCGCAAATAGAAAATAATTGAAAACGTTACAAACAACAGGTAGTGAGAATATGTTAATAATAAATTAGTTAATGACATTAATCTAATTTTCAAATGTCTGATTCGAGACCTGTTGGCTGTTCCACCCTGAAGATCCGTGGCACTTCGGAGGTACACGGGGACGCTCGGTCACGGCTAATTTTAAGAAGGGCGGTGCTAGGAGAGAGAGGGTAGATTTAACCAAACGGGGGCGCTGTAAAGTACACAGTAAGCAGGTCATAGGAGGAGTGAGAAGAGAAGAAAAGACTGCCATTACATATCGATATTTACTGATTTCAAAATCCAATACTTGTTTCTTTCAGACTCATGAACCATGAACAGATGCCTCTAACATTTGTAATGAGTAGTTATTTAGTTACTGCTTACTCTGCCTAACTCCTTGGTTCAGAAACACCTGCTGTCAAAAGGGAAATCTCATAGTGCCCTCTGGCGGTCAAACTATAAAAAATCTGTTGAAATTCAGTTGCAGTCACGATGACGCATAAAATAATCATTTGTGAAATGGGAATTCCACAAAAAACTATAGCTTATGGGTAAGGGCCTAGCATCATAGGTTACTTGAAGAGCAAATATAATCTCCGGCGTGTATCCCCATTTTAGTGACACTGATACAGCACATCTAGATAGTGGCACATGGAGAACACTCTAAATGAAGTGGAACATGTTTTAAATTGGAATTGAGAATTCTGAAAACCTTCAGTCATAAAGGGTTTTAGGATTGAACATATTTTAGTAGCAGTTGTTGTCCTGAGCTCTTTACGGACACAGAGAGGGATACTGACTTTTTTTCAGTGCTTTTCATTCCAAATCTGTGGATGCCTGTATCACACTAAAGCTCAAATATATGTTTGCAATTCTTTCCTATTAAGAGTTGTTTTTCCTTTGTGTTATGCAGATTTACAAGGGCAAGTACTCTGGGATAGGATCACAAAATCTGTCAAGGAGTCTAAATACTACATTACACAAGAATGTGAGATGTGTTGCATTGAGTTAGCTTCAGAAGCTTGTAGCCATGAAGAAGTGGGTCAGGGGGAGCATTTACCTTTGGCCCTGACATGACTTGCATAACTTTGTTTTGTAGGTTTGTAATTTCTCAAAATATTTAAAAAAGAAAAAAGTCACCAGTAATATTCTGGATATTTATAATTGAACCATTTGTATATATTAGAGCTATTTCTTATATTTTTTAAACTTTTTGATGTATTGTATTATTTAATTAGTTCAGGCTGTTACTGTTACTGTCTTGGAACAACTGTAACCCACATAATTTCCTTAGGGATTATTAAAGATTATTCTGATTCTGATTTTAGCCTTAGATTGTGACACAAGTTAAAAATGCTGGAAAAATAACATGAATTAAATGAAACCATTCAATAATTAACATGAACTAAAACTACTTTCTCATGTAGTTGTACTTTAAGCATGTAGCTCTGCTTTTTAGTAATAAGAAGGTAAAGATTTTCACACATTAATTTAAAACACTAAAGTTATTGTACAAAACAATATTAATAATAATAATAAATCAAGGATTCTGAGGGGTTCAGCTGGGAACTTTGTTTTTTCAGGTTTATTTTTTATTTCATATGCATTCAAAATAGTGATTCTTCGCACTCAATAAACATGAATAGTTTTGAGTAAAATGTAACTGAAATATAGAAAATCAAGGAATCAAGGTTTTTTGTTTTGTTTTGTTTTTTTAAATTCAAATAAATGTGTGCAGTATAAACTGATTGTATATAGGTCAAGTGCATTTCTTTTGACCAAATTACATTAAATGTAACATTTGACATTGTATTTGTTGCACAAGTACATATGTAATAAAATTAGTTAAAGACGGCTTCTTCTTTTTTTAGTGTAGAATAATCCTCCTTGTTTTAAATTCTTGGTCCCAGCTTTTACCACAAGAGGGCAGCGGTGGTGTTTTTTGTACACAAGACGTCTTACAGGCTGCACAACAGAGTGCAAATGAGGCCAAGGGAAGTATCACATCAGATAATCTCAGAGTATGTGTTGTTATAAGTGGACACTACTAAACTTTGTTTAGTGACAACAAAATGCCATGCGAAATTATGCCAACTAAGTGAGAACCAAAGGGAAAAAACAGATTACATGAGCCCAAACCATTTTTTCCTTTTCTTTCTTGTCATGAGAAGCTAAAATACATACACATCTTAGGAAATACCAGCATAGTCAAGCCTGGTGTGGTTGTTGGATAGAAATACATTGTGTTCGTGACTCCAAAAACAAACATCAACAATGATTAATAATAATATTTGTATGAGATTGTTTTCTTCATTCTAGCAAGTGAAGTTGTTCATAAAGATAGAAAAAATTAAATACCATTAATTGCAGTTTTAGTCCCTACCTGTCCATCAGTCTTTATTTAGTGTTACCAAGAGTAAAATTCACTCAACTTGTAGCACCCTCAAGGATGGACGTACACACGATGTAGTTATAGAACAGGGTTTATTCTGGTCTTGTCAACCCGTGAGAACTGCTCACGGACAAAACAATAATACAAAAACATCACATCAAAATGCGCTCTTGTACTTAGTGTCAATCAATCAAAAAATCCTTAATTACAGAAAATAAAACATTTAAAATACACAAACATCGTGCGTACATCCATCCTTGAGGGTGCTACACAACTTCTTGCATATTTAAAACAGACTGAAATGGCTTTTTAAAACATTTAAGAGTAATCACACAATTCCCGTGGAAAAGTGGGTAAATGTGTAAAACACCATGTCCCATGCATTATATGTTGTTGTGACGATTATTACGACTCCAGAAACAATGCACACTTTAAAATGTAAGTTCCTCCTTTTTTTGTGACCAAAACTGAGCAAAACCACACCTATCTAAACTGACAATAATGTCATACTTAACAAATCTGACAGATTGTTTATGTTGAAACTTGATTTTTTCAGCAGACGAGGCTCCCTCCAGCGAGCATATGCATTCAATTTATAAAACTAAGGAATGCACCATTTTTCTTCTTTCTTTCTTTTTTCTTTCTTTCTTTCTTTTTTTTTGGCTCATCACAGCTCATGACAACCTGTTAGCCAAGAAATAATTCTGTAAATAGCTACCATTAAAGCACATCATTTGTTTTTTGTTTTTTGTCGTACATATACATTTGCTGCCTTCTGGCTTTGTGTTTTAGCAAACTGGCCGAAGGCCACAGCTTCCAGTACTAACATCAATCTCATTTTCTTGGCAGGTAAATAAAAACAGAGTGCACAGTGTTTTCCAAATTGACAAACTACTCTTTCAAGTGACAAACTACTCTTTCAAGAAAAGAAAAGAAATAAAATCTATCTATCTATCTATCTATCTATCTATCTATCTATATATATATATATATATATATATATATATATATATATATATATATATATATATATATAGATAGATAGATAGATAGATAGATAGATATATAGATATATATATATATTAGTGCTATTAGTGGTACTACATAAAATATGTGGAGGTGAACCACAGATCTGTCTGGTAGAAGGGGTGTCAGTGGCAATAAGACACAAAGGGCTTTGAGGGTGGGGGGAGGGGGTGTCACCTCCCGTGCACATGATCGCTGGCTACGCCCGTGAGACTCGGCATATCATAAAAGATGTGAGAGGGAATGATGAGGAGAGCACAAAGACAGAAGGGAAGAGAAAGGACAGGGAAGGAGGAGATCTGCCTAAACTCCGCCTCCGGTCTCGGATCCTCTCGCATTCCTTCTTCACAGCCCCTCACGCTGGAGATAGAGAAAGAAAGGGAAGGAGAAACAAGAAGGCCACGAAGAAAAAGAGGGGGAGCAGTGAAACGACCATGGCAATATCCAAAACGTCTCAGCGTGAGATAGAGTCCGATCCCAGCGCACTTCCACCACCGTCGACCCCGGCTCGGAGCATGCAGTCGCACAATAGACAGAGTCCTGATGAATGAGGAGCTTTACCTGGGCCGTGGACAAAATGAGGGTCATCTTCATCCAAAACGCCGGTTTCGTCGCAGCTTTCTCGCCTTTCTCGTGATGTTGGCAGTGTTTGGGACGACAGATGATGTGAACGAGCCAGAGCTAACCACAGCCAGATCATGCGAGTAAATTGAGGAGTAAGGGGATCGTAGCAATTTATTTAGGCTGTTTTATTTTATTTTATTTTATTTTAATGGGATAGAGAGCTTGCACATATTTATAGCCAGTATAGCATCTCTGAATCGAAAGTGTGCTCAGCTTCCGGCATGCTGCCTGCTGTCGAAATCTGAATAATACACTATATTTTTTAACTATATTGGCACTAGAATGAATTTTTAACCAATGATAGAGTATGTACCAGGTTATTAAGGTCCGATCCTTTTAGACTTCCGCGCTCATGTAGTAATCCTTTAGTATATAGCAATTATTAATATGAATAGGTAGAAGGAGAGATCTCTGGCCACTATGATCAAAGCCTATTGATCAACTGAGACAATCTGGAAATGTCAGTTTCCACGTGTGATAACATGACTGGCGTCGTTCCTTGTAATTTATTTATTTATTATTACTATTATTAGGCCTATAAGTATTATATTATCGATTTATTTTTTAGGTAGGTAGTGATATATTTAACAGTGGGAAGGCTGTTTTAAACCCTTCCCTATAGTGAGATGGAAACCGCTTATTTATCGTCGCACCGGGGGGGCACCCGTCCCGAGGCCCAGAAGGGCCAAGGCTCGGCGGGCAAACCGGCGGGGGGTGAGCCCTCCGCTGCACCTCCACCTTCAACTCCACCTGCCGGCAGCTCACCTGAGGAGACCCCGACGAGTGGTGATGGACGGAGAAACTCGGGCGTGAAGAAACACCATCACAAGCACAACCTGAAGCATCGCTACGAGCTGCTGGAGACGCTGGGAAGAGGCACCTATGGCAAAGTCAAGAAGGCCATTGAGCGGCACTCTGGCAGAGAGGTGAGCCACTTACACAAGCAGCTGCAAACATCTGTCACGATGCTTTTAGTAAACCCAGACGCTTGTAATTCACAATACTTCTGTAACGCCCTTTAGCAGCCACTACAAACAGCACTGGTCCCAAATTAAGTGGTTTGTTGCTCCCAGAGGCGTGTGCACGTCCTACCCCCGCTGGGAATTCCCGCGCCATGCTCCAAAAAGGCCAGTGGGGCCAGGGAGTTACGCTGCACACATGCAGGGCCTCACGACCGGATGCCGGAGTGCAATTCCGGCTACCGACAGACTTATGGGGACTTGTGTAACCCCCACAAGCTTTACAAAAGTTCCCCAGAAGTGTCCCGCTTCCACGCTCATTCATAAAGTCATAAAGTTTTTAATACATGCATTGCAAAGTTCAGATCAACCCCAACTCTTTTGCGAATGACCAGCATTTGACATAGTCTCAGTCTTTAAAGTAGTAGGCTACTTGTACTGTTTCATCACTCTGCACAGTGCTGTACAGTTTTTCCCTTCCCGTTTTGTTTCTATTTTTAAGGTGCCAAGTTTTTTTTTCCCTACATGGCTCAGTCTGCCACTTTGCGTTTCTTTTTTTAAAGTGATGAACTGTATATTTGTCGCAGTAAACCCACCATCTGCTGTGATGTCCTTGCAGACCGGCAGATCTCTACCAACTATTTCCACATGTGGCAAAATATGACCCCAGTGCCCATTCTGGCAGGGCATGAGGAAATTTCCACTGAAACTTAGTACAGGCCAACAATGTCCCCCAGCGGTTTCATAGCTCCTGGCAAATGCATGTTTAATAGGGGAAGGGGGGCAGCAAACCCTCTGGTACGACATTCCTGTTTGACCTGTCCCACTTGCCAGCTTCTCCTTTCTTCCGTTTGTTTTTCGGCATTATTGCCATGGTAGCAAGTGTAATATGAATTAATGTAATTTCACTAGCATCATAAAACTGTGCAACTGTACTAACTGGACAGGTCAAAGTGTATTGCATGATTGTTGGCTTTGGATATCTTGGAAGTCTTTTGTTAAATAATTGACAATGTTTGTCACATAGTTGGCAAGTTTATTATATTTTTGTTACTAAGCCATAAAGCACTACTTGCCAGTCACTAAATATATAAATAAACCCAATATACTTATGTGTAAGTCAAAAAACTATAGCCCAGTGGCTCCAGTTCTCCTACTATCCACAGTACTGAGCTGAGCTTAGCATTAAAACTTAAAATAGAGAAGTATTAATATGGGACTCAAGTTTGTGCACATAGAGTACTCGCCATCTCGCAGCTTATGCATATGGCACTACGCTGCTAGAGTTTACTTGACCTCTGATCCAGAGGGAGTCTCTTGTGTCCATTTGGCATGTAAACCAGTGTGGTGAAACTGTTATTTAACTCCCCTGAACCTTTTCCTGGCTTGTTCCACAGACCCAGTGAGAAGAACAAAGTGGAGAGATAAACTGATGAAGCCCTGTGTGTGTGCATGCACACACATGGGAATAACGAACGACAGATTAGATGCAAGCATATTCAGCATTTCAGTGAAAGTAGAGCTGGTTTCACCTGGAAGCCCATTTGTTGTACAATTTGCACGCTCAGTAAAAAACACAAACACCTAACATTAAGTGAAGTGCAGCAGATCACAGAGAACATGGTGTGGCTTTGTGGGATGTGCACAACCCATGTTTCTGTGCATGTGTGTGAAAGGTAAAAGGAGACCTGTGGCTATGTTTCAAATAGCTGCATTAAGTATTACCTGCCATCTAGAGAGGACTATAGTGAAAAGGTTATGGTGACAGTCAGGCCTATAATGGACACTGACACATGAAAGGCCATCCACAGCAGGAAATTAGATTTAGAAGGTAATGTTAATATCCTGTATGGAGGATCCATCACAGACAGGGGTTGGGGAGTTAGCACAGAGATACAGGGAAGCTCACCACCATAACAAGAGAGAAACCGCCTCAGTTAAAAGGGGTAAAGAGTCATATTAATATGTGCTTAAAGCACCAGATTACATCATTCCCCAACAATGGACTCAATGGGGAGGTACACAAGAGGGAAAAACATTGGCATTCCTCTGTTATACTCTATGTGGTACAGCTGATGAGACATTATGATTCCTGGCTGTGTTTGAGAATACACTTCTCTAGAAAAGTGTCGGGCCTCTTTCTCCCACTCACTCTCCCTCTCTCTGCCTCCCCCTAAGTCTGACTCAGATGCACAGTCAATACGACAGATGATCATGATCTTTAGACAATGCAGGGACGAGTGAGTTTGTGATGAATACTTCATCTATTTTAATGGCCTGAGAAAGCCCAGAACGATGTCAGGCTCCGCTGAAGCGAAACATGGACTTTCACTTCAAACGAGCTCTTTTGAGAACAAAGTCTGGACGACGGGAGGGGCAGACGAGGCCGCCCCATACCTGGCAGGGACCGACGTGGGCAGCAGTGCAGCGCCCGTTTACTGTGAGTGACAGTAATAGGGGGGTCCACTTGAGAACAAGCGTAGCTGCGTCAGCCAGCTCCGCCAGCTGGCAAGTAGCTGATCTGCGGTCCTGTTTAATGATCCGCATCAAGGTCAGGGCAAGGCAACATGAGGAGATACACAAGAGATATCTAGCTTTCTAGCCCAATATTGGGGAACTGTCTCGTTCTTTGATTTATCATGCAGTGTAGAATTAACTTCTCTACACATTTTACTTGTCTTTGTGTGTAACTTTTGTAGGTAATTTCTTAGTTCATTCCCTAATTTTAAAAAAGATCAGGTATTTCTTGCATCCATCCATCCATCCCACAACAACTGAAAAAGGCAAGCTGCATTCAGCTTTGTAAAGTCAAGTGTCAGCCACGTTTTGGGGATCAGTGATAAAATCCTGATGATTTTGATGAGGTAAAGGAAAACATCAGTGTTAAGACACAAACAACTTTTCCCAATTATGAACACAGCATGTGAACCCCCTGGACCCTGGCTTGTTTATTATGGTATCATTTCTTTAAATTCTATGTAATCAAGGCATGCTCTGGAAGGCAGCTATTCCGGTTTGGGGTTATTTTTATTGATGTACACGGTAATTAGCTTGGCACTCGCTACTGCCTGTGGTTTTTCGCTGAATGGAATAAAGCTGGGCTCCACAGAATACTGCAGTTTAGTCAGGAGGACAAAAGTTTAAACTAACATAATTCAGAGTGAAAAGATTCTTTACAGGCCTGATCAAAGAACAACTCAGGGCTCAATCCAGATTGTTTAGGCTACAAGAATGATGTGCTAGACCGTGGGCTCTCCGCTGGTTTATTTGGAGAAGGATGCTAACCTCTCATTTATGGAGTACATAGGTTAGTGGTTTGAATGCATCCTGTTGCGGCTGACTCTTAACTGAATTGGCTTTGCCATGACAGTGAAGAATCATCAAATCAAGTGTCATTGTTGACTGTTGAGCTCCTTTTAACGGGCCCATTTGGCACGGCAAGGAGTGAATCACTTCCTCAACCCCTGCTCGTTCTCCTGATACCTCCATAAAACTCTCAGCAGGCCATCTTTTCAGCCTTTTTTTAAATACGGGCCAGTAGCTGTGTTTAATCAGAATAACTAAACATACAAGGCGGGGGTACTGGTTAGGGTCTTCTCGGGGACTTTTGACAAGGGAGGAAATTTGCTTTGTAAGTTAATACTGACCGATTGATGGAGGATCACTCTAACCTTCAGCTCTCTCTTTCCTCCTCTTAAAATCGGTGAACACTTAACACCTTTCTCACTGCTTTTTAGCGATACATGGTGCAGACTCTATAGGCTTTTCTACCCCACGCCTGCTGTATGTGGTTGGGATTTCGAAAGAAATTTCTCCAGAGTTGTTGGAGTGGCAGTTAGTGCAGACATCCATGCACCAATTTGGATGAACTGCAGTACTTTAGAGGCTATTTGCCTAACCATTACCTTATTGCCAAATTCCTGCAAATCTAATGGCATTTCCATCAGCCTAAGCTGCACTGTGTGTTGTGCTAATGCACAGATGTTAGCTTGCTAACACAGCAAAGCAGAATAGCGACCATGACTGCTTAAATTAAACCTTATAATTATATCAGCATAGTTTTATTAGCATGAAGACTTTAGCATTTCACACAAAGCGCTACTATGTGCTAGTATGGCTGCAGAGTCCCAGACTGGCTCCGAAAACGCTCCCTGTTTCCAAGATAGCGCCGTATTGAGTGAACTATTGAGTGACCATTATATACTGATGAGGGAATGACTGAGTCAGGGGAGTGATTTTGGACACAGGCGATTAGTTAACAACAGCTGCTCCCAGAGAAGTCTTTACTATGGAAACTGCCATGTTGCACTGTGTGAGTCTGTCCTCTGATGCTTCTGTAATCATGATGATTGAATATCAAAACAGGCCACAATGTTGGTACTTGTGTTTCAATTTGCAATATTTTGACCTCAGCAAGGCTTCGTAAGGTCAAAGGTTATTCAAAGTCTCTGTAGGTGGACAGGGGAGGTTTGTTTTTCTTTGATAATGAAATCAAGCATTGTATGCAGACTGACATCTCATGATGCGCACCATGTACTGTGGATGAGCTGTACAATTTAAAGTTCACTGATAACAAACCGCATGTGACAGATAAAACTGTTGCACCTTAATCTCATTTCAGTGACTTTCTGCAGTCACGTCTCTTTCCAGATTAAATCAGCCTATTTTTCAAATCAATTTTCCTGGAAAAAAAGACAAATCTGCTTTTACTTTAAACTGTTAAATGTGACACATTCAAGATACTGTATATCTAGGTGGGGTTTTTTTTTGTTTGCTTGTTTGTTGGTTTTTTGCTTTTTTTTCCTTTGCTGCTGAAGTCACATGATTGAAATGTGTTTGTCCTCTCTTTCCAGGTGGCTATCAAGTCCATTCGGAAGGAGAAGATTAAGGACGAGCAGGACATGGTACACATTCGCCGAGAGATTGAGATCATGTCGTCCCTCCGCCACCCCCACATCATCTCTATATATGAAGGTGAGGGTCTTTGAATGTCTACCTGTGACAAATCATGGACTCTTATTTAATTTGAACATGCAAACAAAATCACACATGTCCAGAATTCTTCCCTCCATCAGCTCATTTAGCACTCGTGGCCGAGCTGTAGGACTGTCATGTTATGACATGCAGATGTCATAATAAGTCCTGGACTACAGCTCTGGGATGTTATTAATCTTCTCCCCGTCTGGCTGCCTGGTCTAGTAAAAGTTTGGATGACTTTGACAATTTGCATCTGGATTCCTCTCTTTGTGTGTGTGTGTGTGTGTGTGTGTGTGTGTGTGTGTGTGTGTGTGTGTGTGTGTGTGTGTGTGTGTGTGTGTGTGTGTGTGTGTGTGTGTGTGTGCGCACATGTGTGTGTGTGTGTGTGTTGCATTCACATTTGTGAAAGTTTGTGTTTATAAGAGGGGTGATATTCTAAGGGATTGCCTCTCCCACATCTAAGAGGTCACATCCCCTTGTCTTCTCTGGTCTTGATCTCAGGGCCAGACATCTGCTGATACTTAGAGACAACAGCAGCTGGGAACCAGACTATACTCGTGCATGTGTGTGTGTCTGCACATATGTGTCTGTATAAATCCCAGTATATTTATCTCAGTGTATGAACCTTTGTGTGTGTAGCTCAGGAGACTCTGGATTGGCCTCAGTCACCCGGGCTTGCTCCCCGTCTGACTCCAATCCAGTGCTATGCAGCAGGAGGAAAGACCATAAGCCTTCCCTTGGAGCAATATGAACATATGTCTACCCCAGGAAGCAGCTCTCTAAATATCAAAGACTTCAAGTCAGACATTGACAACATATTTATTGTTTTGGGCCTCCTTTTTTTGATGAGTCCTCATGAATGACCTTTACATCACCGGAAGAAAACATTAGATTAGAATTAATGGCGACTCTAAAGGTTGAACAGTTCCTACTGATTTTTTCAACATAGTGCTTGCAATTAATCATCTGATAATATGTAGTATGGACCTGTTTTCTGTCTCCTACATTCACAACGCACTGCGGTGTGTTTTTTTGTTTGTTTGTTTTTTTGTCATGTGATTTGTGACTCGTGACTCTTGTGTCAACATAGCAACAGTTTCAATGCCATTTTCAGGTTAGCTGCCCTGGCATAACGGCTGCAGGTTGTGTGGTACTTCCTTAACTGGCTTAGCCACTGTCCTTTGTTCAGTTCCAAAGTCCTTAGGTCATTATCAGCAATGTGTATATGCAACAAACATAACTATTTGTCATGGGAACGTGCCAGTAGTGGGTCAGAGGGCTGAATTACAGCTGAATTTTATGTGTTTTGCAAGAGAATGATTAAAGAACAGCCAGCTTTATAAACTCAGGCGAGCCTGCATGGTGTTTCTATGTGTGCTGCCTTCCTTTAAAAGCAGTCAGTTCTACCAACAAACCTAACCAGACTCATTGCTCTCGCTCTTTGGTGTTTCTCCTCAAACCCAGCGTTTACTGTTGTGGCCTGGCCTCCGCCCAGCCTTGCTTTAGAGATGTATAGGAGGCCTAAAGATTTGTGTATCCGGCAACACCCTCTTCAACAGCCCCTGCTAACTGCCTTGTGTGAAGCAAAGCTGAACCAGATGTGTGCGTGAAGATTGATTTTTACCACTCCCTCACATTCTGCATCCATCAGCATGCTGCGTGGGGACATTTAAAGTAGTTTTTTTTTTTTTTTGCTCTTTGCTCCTCAGGCGAAGCTATGCAGTGCCCTCCTTTTAAGAGAAATAGTCAACCCTACAAAATGCTCAAGCGGCATGAACTGATTCAGCCGGGGAAAAAAACCCCCAAAACCTTCAGCGTGAAAAGAATCTTAAGAAATGTACCTTCTTACAATAAAATAAAAAATGATCACTCTTCTTGTGTCCTCACAGAAAATACAAAGCTAAAGCCAACATCTTGCCAATTTTGTTACCTTGGCAGGAGTTCACTTTCTCAGCGCTGCTTCCAGATTTTGTGCTAAGCTACGCTAACGAGCTGCTGACTATATTTGCAATGGTGTTAAATTTGTTAGCTAAATCTAGGCAAAAATCAGGTTATATCTCCAAATATCCTAAGTAAACATGATAAACAAAGGGAAAAATACCCTACAGATTAATTAAAATTTGCTTGTTTATGGCCTACTTTAGAATTATCCCTCCACTCCTCTGTGTGACTGTTTGGCCCTTGTGCAAGTTTTCAACAACAGTCTATCATCAGTGCAGACACTAGGACAATAGGCGCTAATTAGTCAGATGTGAGGGCTTGACCTGTGAACAAAGCCCAGTGAGTGACAGCGAGGCTTTAGTGGTGGCTGGCGTGCCCAGCGGGCTGTAACAAACCCGAGTTATGTAAGCCAGGTAATTACCTCACCGCAAGTGCTCAAAGGTAAATGGGAGTGCAAGCTGAGAATTGGCTCCCCCAGCCTAACCCCATCAAGGTTCGCCGTGAATGTCACCCCAGGTCACCCCTCTGTCCACCAATCAGAGAGCTGAGTCTGCTTTTGCCCTCCCAAGTGCTTGGCTTACATCCCGTCTGTTATTTCCCGAGCTGCCAGACAGTCACAATCAGGGAGCATTACCATCACTCAGCAACTGTGTGTTTTTGTAGAGGATTATATCTTTAAAAGGACCCCAGGAGAGGAGGGGTGGGGTGCTGAGGAAAGTAGTGTGACAGACTGTGAAGGTGCTCACTCAAGAGTACAGAAAGCGGAGGCCCCCACCTCAGTGACCCTGCTGTGTGGGAAAATCAACACGGACAATATGTAGCAACATGGCTGACTGTGTTTTCCTAGCCTTTTTTCCCCTCTCTCTTCTTCTCCTCTCTCTCCCTAACCGCTGTCATACTCCTCATGCCAAGAAGCATGTTGCCAAACTGAAATTATATAGCGAATGGCTAAAAACTGACACGGAATGATATGTCTGGTGAGCTGTATTTCAATGGCGATAAAAATGAAACAGCATTCCTCTAAAAATCAGCACACGTGTCACCGGGTTTATTCATTTTGCTTCGGTTGTAATAAAGTTCAAGGTCCAAAAGAGAAAAAGCCTGCTTTGTAAGAGTAGGTACAGAAGATAGAAGAATATAGGAGTATAGCTTTGATTTCAGTTATGAGTTAAATATGAAGCAGTTTAATTACATTGCTCTTGTCAAAATAAAAGAGGATGCTTGTTGCTATGTTGAGTCATAAATCACTAATGAATAAAGCAGTACTTAGAATAGGTACTCATGAGGCCCGCACGTGGTTGTTAGAAATATCGGACTGTGTTGTGAAAAGTGGCAACATGATGCGAAGCTGAAAGCTGTAGCAGACCCTCCACCTGAGCCTGTGAAGGTAACTCTTTCTCCTCACTTTGGTTCGTGCCCCTTTCTTTTTTTTGTGGTCTGTTTTCACTGCTCTCCACTTGCTCTGCTCTCCGAGCAAGGCCTGATTGAGTTAACAGCCCCTCCCTGCTGTAGTGTTGTGAAGGAGCCAGGCACATGAGGTGGGGTCTGGGTGATGTAACCCTGGGAGAAATGTAGAGATGTAATGTGCTGCTTTGGAATTTGGATTCCCAATTCCCCCCCCCAAAAAACAAAGTAAACGTTTTTTCCCTGCTTTTTTACTTAATAATGCTCATTAATATTTTTATTAAGAAGGCAAAATGAACTTGGGCAGACTTAAGAAGTTGTCCTCCCATACCTCTATGTTTTCGGAAAGTCAGTAATAATGTGTTGCTATTTTCTTATCATTTCTCAGTGTTTGAAAACAAGGACAAGATCGTGATTGTGATGGAGTATGCCAGCAAGGGCGAGCTGTATGACTACATTAGCGAGCGTCGGCGCCTGAGCGAGCGGGAGACACGACGCTTCTTCAGACAGATAGTCTCCGCTGTGCACCACTGTCACAAGGTGAGAAAACTCATCCGTGCCTTCAGTTTGTGCACGCTGTGCTCTGTGTCTCTTACACACATAAAGACTTTGTTTTCAGTCCTTAATTTATCCTTCACCATTCCCCTCACACATTCAGACGTATGGCTAGTCAATCTGCCAGCCCTGTACGGTGTGCTGTTCTTGGCGCACTGGTGTTAGAGAGTCATCTGTTTCTGAGTGAAGATAGAATGCAGGCCAGTTTAATTCAGGCTTACGCTCCCATTACAGAGCAGGGCAACAAACAGGCCCTGTCTTTAAATCTGTGCTCGAATCTTGCCGCACACACAAGGACTGATGTCCTGAGCTACCCCCAGAGTCATTCTCCAGAGATTGAGTTTGGTTCACACCCACATCCACACCTCACTTACTCTGCTTAAAACCCCAAGATCCCATTGGCTCGCTACTTGTCACACTTTTCCCAGCTGTAGATAGGGATGATGTCATAGTTTTCAGCTAGGGGACTCCCAGACTAATCTCTATAAATACTCCCCTTTTCTTTTTAAAAAAAAAAAAAAATTTGCTTTCATTATCAGACTGTAAGTTATGGCCGCGGCGCTAAACAGGACGTCCTGGCCTGAATGTCAATTGTCCATTACCTGTATATCTTCCCCAAAACGCCAGCCTTTGCCCCCAGAGGCTAAGTTATCAGATGATAGACGATTGGTTAACAGATTGGTCCCAGACAGCCATGAATGATGAGTCATTACCACCAAGCGCAACCCCTTGCTGGGTGGGGTGGTGTGAGTCACAGGCACAACAAGCAACCAACCACTTCTTCCTTGTGTTCACCAATCAGAGTCATGTGAAAATGAGCACCGTGTTAGACAGTCACCAACAGGAGATGCAACGCTGAGCTGCGCAAACAGGCGGGGGGTGACGGATGAAGTCACTCCTCTGCATCTGAGCTGGGTTCTGTCTGTCTGCGTACCACATGTTAATTCCTGGATTTTTTTTCCCAACCCGTGCATTAACAGCATAGTCGCTGTTTTATCCCATGATGCTCTGAGAACATAATTCATACTGGGAGATAATTACAGGCTCATGTTTATGTCACACATTTGAGCTGATTTAAAAGAAAGTCCCAGCAGATGTCAGCTTGAAGATCTTCGAGGGGACAGGACCAATTAAAGAGTACTAAGCCAACAGGCTGTCTTGATTTCCTCAAGCTATCTTTGTCAGAGTAAATCACACATACATACAAATACAACGGACTGTTTATTGCTTGGACCCCTCTTTAATGAAAAATGAGCTGATGCATGCATCAATCTTTTTCTTTTTTCTCACTGACTTTCAGAATGGAGTAGTGCACAGGGATCTGAAACTGGAAAATGTGCTACTGGATGAAAACTGTAATATTAAGGTAACCTTGCCTCTTGTGATGGTCTGGGATGTGTTGGCAGCCCAAGCCTTGTCTCAAATGATCTTTGCGTGAGGGAAAAGAAATAATATGACCTGAAATTCTAACTTGGCCTTGTGTTCACAGATTGCTGATTTTGGGCTGTCCAACCTCTACCATAAAGACAAGCTGCTGCAAACCTTCTGCGGTAGCCCCCTATATGCTTCACCGGAGATCGTCAATGGGAGACCATACCGTGGCCCGGAGGTGAGTCTCAACGGAAATAGAAATTTAATAATTTATTGCCCTCCCTGAAAATTCATTTTGTGATGAACCGCTAGTGATTACAATCATCATGTAGTCCATATACAAACTGGTGGGTAGACTTTCTTCTCAGGCCCTTTGATGGGATTAGTCCATAGTCCAAGGGAGGTCTCTCTCTTGTGGGTCAGCATCCCTCCCCTGTCCTCCCTTTCCTACAATATTCAGGGGTCTTTGAAGTGAGGAACCAGGGGATCGTTTTTCTCACTCTGTCTTCAGATTAACTGGATTGGAATGAGCTCCGCAGCCTCAAAGCGCAAGCGCTGTCTAAACAAATACTTTTGGTGAAAGAAACAGTGAAAATGTCTCCCCAAAGCCACTCATTCTGCAAGTGCAGAGTCACTCCGAAGGGCGTTGTCACTACAATTACATCAGATGGATAAAACAAAGCAACAAGGAGGAGGGGGGATGTTGCATTTTTAGATTTCGTAGTCAAACCGTTCAATTTAGTGCGATTCACTGTAATTTACTCGAGAGTGCTAAAAACGAAATTATAGAACCACAGCTGGGATGAGGCCACAAATTACAGCGAGCAAAGACAACAAAAATAGAGCACAACAATAGTGAGTGGCCTGTCGCATACTCGGGAATGGACCAACGATGACACAAAGAGTGAAACATTTGCGATGCTGGTCATTGATTACATCTCAAAACTTTAGCTGCCCTCATTAAAAACACAGCCCACTGTATCCGCCCCCCAACTACAGTCCGTACACTTATTCTGTGCCATGCTCTTTGTTTCTCTGTCTCTCAGCTACACAAACACACACACACACACAACCCCGTTCAGCTATCTTAGTGAGGACCTTCATTGACATAATGCTTTCCCTAGCCCCTTATCCTAACCCTAACCATTAAAAATGAATGCCTAACCCTAACTCTTACCCTAAACCTAACCATAACCTAATTGTAACCCTGACACTAAAACCACATTTTGAGCCTCAAAAAGGCCTTCAAACTTGTGAGGACCGGTGAGTGAGGACCGGTGAGTGTGTCCTCACACGTGACTGTTGGTTCTCACAAGTATAGTAGAATGCAGATTTCGGTCCTCACAAATATAGCTAGACAGGAACACACACACACGTCAACTGCATGTCTTTAGCGACTGTCAGGAGCTCAGCATATCACAGTTGCTATCTCTGCTGGTCTCATTACACTCTTCCGCTCCCACCACTCTGCACCTCCTCAAAACACAAAGTCTTATGTAACATTTTTGAAAGCCACATTACGTTGTGAGAGAGTGTAATGTATTTGTGCACAAACAAGTCATGGCTCACCAAAATACCTGCCGTTGTCATTATGCCTTTGAGAGGCCTGCTGGAGAACCAACATCATATCATATTGCTTATTGGTGTGTAGAGTAACTCAAAGCTCAGTCTACTCAGCTCATTTCACAGCATCCATTTTTTGTAATGCCATGAATCACTAATCACTGTTTCCTCCAGGTGGACAGCTGGGCCCTCGGGGTGCTGCTGTATACCCTGGTCTATGGAACCATGCCGTTTGATGGGGGAGACCACAAGAACCTCATTCGCCAGATTAGCAACGGCGAGTACAAAGAGCCCACTCAGTCCTCAGGTACTGCTGGAACTTTTGGCTCAGCTTGCATTCCTTTTGGTTTGGGTCATGTTAGGAAACACACCTGATTTCAGTGCGTTGTGTAAAACAATAGCATAAACTGTAATTGGCAAATCTAATTCAGCTGTGCTGCAGATAGAAACCATGAGGACTCTTTTTCTCATAAATTCCAGAAGAATATGAAAGTCTTTAAGATGTTTGTTCATACGCTGTTCAGGGAAGCATGGATCAGAGCGCTCTGGATGTTCACATGTAGTGGATGCAAATTGCATTACACATGATAAACAGTGATGCTTTTATCCAGACAGCATAAGGAAACACATCTCAGCTGAGCAACAAGACATTATACTTTTTATTCATTTGCTGGTAACATGATTTTTGAATCAGTCTGTGCTGCATAAACTACAATGGAAACAAAATATAACTTTTTGTGCTAAAAAGAGCAACTTTTTGTGGAAAAAAATACTGTTGAAACATACTTAGTGATTCATGTTTTTGGTATAGGTATAACAGTCTTTGAAATGAAAAACCAATAGCATATAATTTTAGTATTTGTATGTCAAATAATGTGCAGCATGAAGCACTCAACAGATCTCTGTTTACTCCCAGATGCCCGTGGACTGATCCGCTGGATGCTGATGGTGAATCCTGAGCGTCGAGCTACAGTGGAGGATATTGCCAATCACTGGTGGGTGAACTGGGGCTGGAAGAACAGCGTGTGTGACTGCGAGACCCAACGCGACCACGGAGGCTCGCCCATGCTGGCCCGTTTCATTGACTGGCAGAACCGCACTGAGCCACGTGGTTCTGGAGCCAAAGCTGCGGCCATGCCCCAGCTGCTGCGCCAGAGGCCCAAGAAGTCCAAGAAGGAGAATGTTGAGGCAGGACAGATGCACAGTGGAGGCGAGGACAAGCCAGGTCTAAAGAGACCCAAAGGCATCCTGAAGACCAGGGTTACCGAAGAGCATCAATCTGTAAGTCCTGAAGAGGTGGAGCTGGGTCAGGTAGCACTGCCTCAGCAAACTGAAGGTGGAGAGGAGGCATCCAGCCCAGACCGAGAGGAAGAGGAGCCGACGCTGGGAGGAGTCTCCCCAGCCAAGATGGTGCCATCTCTGCCCAAAAAAGGCATCTTGAAAAACAACCAACAACGGGAATCAGGGTACTACTCTTCCCCAGAGCGCAGTGAGTCCTCCGAGCTTTTAGGGGGCGCCAGCATGTCTCTGCTAGCCACCTCCCCACCCAAGAGAGCCATGGGGAGAAAGGGTATCTTGAAGCGAAATGGCAAGTACTCCACCTACAGCGGGCCTCCCTCATCAGCGACGGTGGCCGGAGTCCTCGGTGAGCCTCCTCCATCGACCGACTCTGGTTTGTCCCGCAGTCAGAGTCGTCCCTCCAGCATAGTGGGGGAGGACAGCTCCGTCCTGTCCCTGTCACCTAGCTCCCTCAGCGGGGCCGAGTGGCATCCTTCCACACCCCACCTCCGCCCAAACATCAGGGCTTGTGTCTCGGCTGAAAACCTGCTGCAGCTCGCCAACTTTAAAGGCTTCCAGGCAGCCCCGCCAATCCAGGGACACAAATTCAGCCGCGGCCCCAAAACGAAAGGCTCCCCAGGGGACAATGGCAGCTTCTCCTTGTTGGGGGACCTGGAGGACATGACTCAGGTGTACCAGCAAGCCCTGGACATCAGCAGCAACCTCAACTAATAGATGGGTGGAAGACAGAGAAGAAGAGGGATTGTAACACGAGTGTGTGTTTGTGTGTGCGTGTGTGTACAGATGTGTCTGCGTGACACTAACGACCAGTGCGTTACTGGGATCGGCCTTTCGTAGCTTGTGGCTTTTTTAAATGGGGTTGAAATCTCGATGGAAAAGATGCGTCGCTGCACACACGCACTCACACACACGCAGGCACACTTCTCTGGCTAGAAAACATTTAGTTAAGGTTTTCTGTGCAGGAGAGAGACAGAGCTGGCATGAGAGAATGCCACCCAGTCTGCTCTCTTGGCCCGCCCATAGACTTTGCTGTGTTCAACATGTTTACATATTCAGCAAGAAGGCAAGTTAGAATCACAAATGCAGCGATCAGAAACTGGTTGGCTCTGCTTAGACATCACCCATTTCCATGTATGAGTTTACAACAGCACCTTAGAACTCAAAACGGAGCATATGCTTTTGTGATCTTTACTTCCTTTAAAAAAAGAAAAGAAAGAAATGAAACAAACCAGGGTCTTGTTCCAAAAAAAAAAAATAGCATTGCTGATTATTTATTAATATTTTGTAGCTTTAGTTTTAAGTGCAAAACTGGTGGGCGCTGGCTATTACTGGAAGAGTCCAAAGCTCCTTGTCTCCAACTGTGTTTGCGGAACTGACATATATAATTATGTTACTCGGTGACGAGAAACATCTATATACCCCAATATATAACTGTGTCTGTGTATGTACAACACGCGGGCAAGTATACCTTCATAAAAGCATATGTCCTATATATGTTTATGATACTAGGGAATATGTAGGAAGTGCCTTTTTTTGATTCATAATACCAGTTATGTATGTCATTTCCTTAATGTGGAGGGAAAAGCCAGGCCAACCTGTCACCAGTTGTGCTTTTTTGTATCATGTTGTTTGTGAATGTGGAGAGACCCAGGGCCTTCATAGCACAGCTGACTAACTACTTACTCTGGGGTTCAAAGGTCACCCCCCACCAAAGCCCATTCCTTCTACACAGGTAAAATTACACACAGATATACCAGCATCTACAGGCCAAGAAAAACAAAAAAACCTTCCTCCGTGGTCTTTGTCAGTGTTAAAGTTTGTAGTTTGGTTTGTCGGCAGTTTAGGCCTGGTTGAACATACTTTTGTTGGCAGGACAAGAGGTCTGTAGGGGCTCACCTAGTGGGACATCTAGTGAAGGGAGATAGCACAGACAACATCTCACAGTCCTGGAATGTGTCTGGCTATAGCCCTGGTTCTTTCACATTTTTTGGGCCTACCTGAAAAAAGTAAGAGGTGCTTTTTCTTTCTTTCTTTTATTTATTTATGCTTTGGGTTTTTTTTACTAAAGAAGATTAGGTGCTTTCCATTGCTGGGCTGGTTAATATTTTACCCCAAGCTCTTCAAAAGAGCTAAGTAAGGTGGTTTGTTTTAGCTCGCTGATGACGCAGCAAATTCCTCAGAGGAAGGCAGGAGACGTGCTGGTGCTAGAGATCTGTACTGGCCCCAGCCCGAGTCAGCACAGGTGGGATCTGCGGTCAGTGCTCAGCCCCTCCAGCTGTGTATACTAGTTCATTATGTCAACCAAGCACAATTAGCCAGCTATTGTTTTCATTTGAGCGTGAGAGAGAGGCGGTGCGTAGAGACTTATAGCTAGAGGGAGAAGAAAGGTGTGAGAAAGAGTGATGCATGGAGCAGTGGTGAGATTAGAGCAGTCTTTCCTGTAAAACGCAGAAAAGGTCGAGGTGTTAGAATTGTTTTAGTTTTTGAAGGATTTGTAACGTAGACTAGTGAAAGTAAAGAAAGTGAGTAGAAGGAGCAGGGAAAAGTTTTTGTTTTATGCCAAAGAAGTAATGAAACTGACAATGATTCAGGGGAATGGGTGAGTCAGGGGCTTGTCAGAGTCCTTGCATTCTTCTTAGGAATCTCCCCAACCCCCCCACGGTGTATGAAATCATCCCCACATTGGCTTGACCTTGATTTATTTTTCTTCTATTATTCCCTAACAGAGATGCTGGAGGCTGTTGATATAGCTTGTCTTGAGGGTCATTGTGTGATCCCAGTCTTCTGTATGGCCTTAGAAATTGCGATACACTTTTCAACAGCAGCAAAAGAAATGTAAAAAATTGGAGAACGATGACTGACATCATCCATTACGTTAAATGATGTGAGTGGAAAAGCATGTCGTAGAGGACCCCAAGGGAAAAAGATCAAGTGTTGAATGTTTTCAGTGGTCGCATGTGCGAAGAAAAGGTCCTGGGTTCTGACTCAAATGAAAGACCCACTGCGTATTATATTGCATTTTATTGCCTTTTGTATTGCATTATATTGTCAACTGGATTTACAGTGAGAAAATTATACTATGTTAGTATTTTGTTTTATTATGCTTCTGTTTTTGATTTTCCAAAATATAAGAAATGTTTTATTGCTTTATGTTATGGCAGAAAAAAAATACTTCCTTCCTTGAAGTGTCACAATTTCTCTCCAAAGGAAAAAAAAACACAACAAAAAACAAACAAAAACAGCCAAATCTGGTGTGAAATTGGTGAACTTGCACACATTTCCCCCTGTTTTGGAATACCCACAGGTGAAAGTGTTAGCTGGAAAAAAGAGCAAAAGACTGACATTTTTACTAATAGCTGACTGCAAGAAATTTTTATTTTCACATCTACTAAAGCAGGGGAGGCTAAATATGCTGGAACAACACCAGGAGGGAAAAAAAAGGAAATAAATCAATGGAAAGAATCTGATGATAAAACATTAACTCTGCCAAACTGGAAATAACTGGTGCATATCTGTTAGTTAGCAGAAATTCTAATCATAGGAAAACTTGACTGGATATTGTTATGACAATAATAATAAATTAGTATTTTTATGTTATTTAAGCATTATTTTGGTTACAGCTTTTTACTATTGCGGGATATTGCCAAAATTTCTTTTATTGGTTTTATTTGTTTTTATCTGTGGGTGATCCTGGACTGCCAAGGTATTGTAAGTTGCGTGCCTTTGGTGTCTTTCATGATTTTTTTTTCTTCTTTTTTAAAATTTGATAATGAAAATTATTATCAATGTGTTTTTTTATACTTGTATTTATTGATCAAGCCATTTAAAGTTGATGTCAAAGTACTTCATGTTCATGCTTTGGCCTGCTTAGGACTTTAGTGTTTTGTGTTCATGACGCACTGCACACAGAAATATTGTTGCTTCTTTAAAATAGAGTGATGTCATCTCATTGTGAAGGAGGTGGTCAAGTATCTGAGGAGTGACAAATCAATAAAAGTTCCTGAAATCCTGTAGAATGTCTTAATCTGTCAACTCGGGTCAACACGATGCCCCTGTAGTACTGTATCAACTCAAATAAATGGATCTTGAAGGTAATATGTGTTTTGTGTACTTTTTGCTATGCATAGTCTTTTTATTCTAGAGCTTTATAGGTTATTTAGTCAAGTCAAGTGGCTTCAGTCATTTAACATCAAGATTATACAGGATTCATGCAAGGAGAACCTTAAATACATCTAGGTATAGAAAAGATGGCTTTGCATTTAAAGTTAATCAGTAATTTATATAGTCGCCATCTATAGAGTTCCAAAAGCTCCCTTTAAAACATGAATGTCTTCAAATATACCTTTCTTGGCAAATTATTTCTGGTTTATCCAGTGGTTGAACTGGATATCCAGAGTCTTTTTTCTTTCTTTCAGTAGGACACATGTTAATTAAACTAGTGAGATGGCCTCATTTCTTTTTCCTTATTAAGAATGTGTGACCCAAAAACTTTCACCAGTGGATTTAAGATGTCAGCGGCGGTGTCCTGTTTTCATCATTAGCTTCAAGTTAATCAGTTTGAATTTGTGGGGTCAAATCATTGGGGTCAGAATGGCTAAAGTATACTTTTTTTGGACACAGTTTGAAAGTTTTTGCCAAAGCTTCAAGAGCTTTTCAGAGTAGGTTGCCAGCCTGTCAAAAGTCGAGCTACTGATGAAAATGGGCCATTCAGGGCACTGAAATCAGCCAGTGTTTCCACACAGCCTTGGCTGCTGTAGTGAAATTAACTTGATGGTTGTTAAAGTGATACCCCACCCAAAATCTGTTTTTCAGGCATTTAAAAGACACTCCCAGTGGGCTTCAGCTGTGCTTGTAAAATAGAACTGTGGTTCTAGTCAGCCTGAATTTACAATGAATTCCAATACTAACCTTTTTTTTTTTTTTACAGTGGAAACAGAAATCACATGACCAATAGGAAGATCACACACTAAATAAGGCTGTCTGGCCCATTAGTGGTTGTAGACATTGATTTATCCGCAGTACAGCGCCACATCCTGCTTTTACATTGTTCAGAAGAGCTCACTGTCTAGATGCTGTTTAGTTTCTCAAGAAATCAAGTTCTACAGTATCTCTAAAATGAGAGAGATTCAAGTACTGGGATGCCGTTTTACTTTCTGGTCAGTACTGGTGAAGTAATCTTGAAGTAACTATTAAGTATTCTGCTTCAGTGAACAGTGTTTACTGTTTTGTGCTGCAGACTGAGTAGTGAAGACTTAATTAGACTGACAGTTATAAACCAATTCATTACATATTTGTTCACTAATATAGGATCTCCTAGTTAGTCCTGTAGTAAATATTCTTTATCTACCATCCATACCACCTGGATCAGAAATTATTGGTTAGATACTGATGATCGTCTCATAACTAATAAGTGATCCCTGATATATTTCTCACTTGTACTATCTTTCTTCTTTAACCAAGGCACTTTTTTGTGTCTTTCACTCTATTAGAAGTGGTTCTCCTTTATTGTCATCAAGTCTCTCAGGTCTCTGGTTTCCATTATGATTTCCTGTTGTAAAAGAGATAATACATCTAGTCTTGTATGACTGATTGATTTATGAAAGAACAAGGCAAGTGATAACTGCGGAAACTCAAGTGTGAGCTCAAGCTATCCGGCCTCTTGTTTTGCCAACTACACACTGATAGCTTTTGGTTCCAGCTGATTTGGGTTGACGCGCAGACAGAAACAGACATACTTGTGGTATGAAGGTTATCATTCACTGTCCATCATGGTCACAACCAAAATGAGTTTCTTGCATGCCTTTCTTTCTTGACTTTCTCTGCTCTTTTGTCTCTTTATGCCACAAAAACCTGTATTAGATGAGACCATCTGCTTCACCTTTGACAAGCAAGCAGTAGAACAAATATAAAACCATGCGCTTGTGATCTGTCATCTGATGTCCCAGATCTGTGAATCTTTAACAGTGAACGAGGACTTGCCACATGTTGACGATCTTTGTACACTAATAAGGCAAATCATGCCAAATGCAGGGCTGGCTTACCTGAAAATGTGGAGGAAATGCATATAAAACAAATCCTCTGGGTAACTGTGTGACAAAAGTGTTGACATTACATGGTTAGCAAATAGTATTGTTCTTTTTTAATCCAGCAGACTTGGAAAAAAAAATCCAAAAAGTCTGTATATATATATAAAGATACAAGACAGACATACTTGTCACAACTATAATACATACATCAAAGTCCAGTCCAAGTACTTGGGAAACTGATTCACAGGATTTGAAACTGCTTTAACATGGCACAACTGAGGATTCTGCTGAAATCAGAGTGAGAATCTCCAGTGAGATAATGGGGCTAAACATGCACTATGCTCACCTTAAAATATTTAAGCTCACGCATAAACACTGAATTGAGCATATTCACACCATAATACAGTTTCTGCTTGATAGTTTGTCACAGAAACAATTTTCCTGTTTCAGTAAAGAGCTGAGGCAATGCAAGAGAAAAGACAGACAGTTTTTAGGTGAATATCAAGCTCACTTTGGGTTTCTGATGCTTGCTCAATAACCGAGGTAAGGAAATCCTAGTTTTCAGCAGGAGAAACATTTCATCACTCATCCAAGTAAATCCGTGAATGTGTGAAGAAATATTTCTCTTGCTGAAAAATAATACAGCCAAATGAACTGTCGATAAACAGAAACATCAGAATCAACTGTCTGGGTACCACTTAGAGTTATTTGTGAAAGAAAACAGCAATAGCAGTGAAGTGTAGATCCACTGAAAACAAAAGACATTGAAATATAAATTGTAAATACGTCATAGGAAGTGGAAAAAATAGCATAAGAAGTACTGGTGGTGCCACTTATAAAACATGCGAGGTACATAGAGGTAATTAGACTCACATTACAAATAAACACTAATATCAATTTTAAAAAAATGACCAAAATCACATCTGTATGTTCTATAAATCTTTGATTTTCTTACAGGATTATAATGTAATGTTATGCAAGCGTCCAATGGAACATCTTTTGCATGTTTGTGCTCCATCTATAGGAGCACAGTGCACTACTGAATACCACTGATCTATGTTATTTGTATAAAAAATATCCTAAGTGTGACTCACTAGACACACCAGGGACTTAGCATCAGTTGCACTAGTATTAGGTGTATGGTGTCACCATTTTATACGCCAAGATTTCACTCATTTCTAGAAAACCTACACAAACAACACCAATGAAATGAACTTACTATAGTTAGTTTCAGCATTATGAACACAGGCATGGGAGCAGGTAGAGGTGCAAAACCCAGTTTCGCAAATTGCACAAGAACACTAAAGTCTGAAATGCTCTGGGTGCATTAATGTCACTATCTGTGTAGTAGCCTTTTGGAGGGGTGGGGGGTGGGGGGCAGTTGAAAATTGACAGAGTCACAATAACACCAGACAACATGGAGTACGCAGTTCATGTCTGGCTCGGGGAAGAAACAAGAGTGTCTGGTTTTAGGACTCAATTGATTGTCAAGGGAGAACATTGCTGCTGCTGGGTTAATTTGATCCACATTTTGCAAGCGGGAGTGGGTGGGTAGTTGGAAACTCTGCAAGTCTTTCATGGCTTTGGTACTGATGAGTAGGACTTTACCCCTAGCTCGTGCTGGCCAGACACAAGCTGCAGGCACTGGAAGATGAAAAAAAATACATACATACTTCTACAGTACACAGCAGGATTGAGGCTTCCTCACACAGAGACACACACACACACACACACACACTGAAACTGTTGTTCTAAGTCTGAAATTTTCTTTGTAAGCACGTCTGAGCTATAAAAGCAGGAGTTAAACCTTCTATTTATAAATCCCTCCTACATCAATACGCATTTTTTTCATGCTGACAGTAAACTTCAGAAAATTGCATCAATCATTGTCTAAGGTCATTGTTTCTTTTGGGAAGCTTTCTCAGAAGGAGGAAGCTAATTGTTTCTGGAACAACCACAGGCCTGTTTTTTGTTTTTTTGTTTTAATGCAAATTCCAGTTGTCTAAGTTAAAGACTATGCAATACAATAGGGAAAACAATGATGGCGTAATTATGCAACAATTTGAATCCTTACAGTAATTAAGTGTCAGTCATATACAAAAACCAATACAGACGGTGGAATGAAAAAAAAAGAAAGTAAACTTTTGAAACCTCAACAGCTGTGCCTCTGATATTGATATGATCTGAGTTTCAAAAGGATTTTTTTTATGTCTTCAGAACAATTTCTGGTTCACTTTTCGACCCCTAAATAAAGTCCAGCTGCTAGGCCCTCTGAACTATTCCCTCCTTTACCCTCCTCCCTTCATCTCTAGAAGGTGAGCATGTTTGCCCCTGGAGGGCGGGGTGTGAGGGTTTATCGGTGGAGACCTAGAACTACAACTACACTTTCCAAAGCACCCCACAGACCCCTCCCCAATCCCCCATCCATTTGGTCTTTTAGCAAGACCCCAACTTTTTGCCCAGCAGTTATGGAAGTCTGCATAATGTTGAAGGATATAAGCTTTTCTCTACCCCTAGCTTGAGGCGCTGATTTGAAAAGATTCCTCTCCCTCTGCAGCCCCCTCGAGCTGCAACGGATAAAAGCCGTCACACGCAGAGGGATTTGAGACATAAAAGCTGGAGAATTTACATGCACTCCAAATCATTTTACAACTCCTTTTGTCTCTGGAATAAATGGCTTCATATGAAGTTTGGGGGGGCGGGTGATGGTGGCCAAAAAAAACCAAAACAGCAAAACACTTGGCAAGGTCGGTGCTGTACTGGCGCATCTGACTGCTGTTGCAGGCAGGATGTTCACCAGTGAAGGTCTAAGGTGGCTGTTGTAAACTGAGCTGCCCTTTCATTGCAGGAAAAATAAACAGAGGGCCAGGCCTGAAGAAAGTCCTGAGTACAGTGGAGCATGTGTTCCCTGGGTTAGCTGACACATTGTTTTAGAAATAACAGTCTGACAGGCCACTTTCCACGCTTTATCGCGACCTCATACACACAAATGCCTGAGAACACTCGCATGTGCACATTTTTATAGGCGAAGGTTTATTCTTTCTCAGTCTTTCTGAAAGGTTTCTAACTCAAATCTCCGCAGGACTCCTTTTCCTCTGCTCTGCTGAGATAACATTGTGACTGGATATGGAATGGAATAAACCACCCTCCTTTCCTGTTCAGCTTCCACTCCTCTATCACTCATCCTCCATCCAGCGGCCCCCTCCGCTAACCCCGTTCTTCATCCCTCTCCTGTCCAGATGGCTATTTTTAGCGGCAGTTCTATTCTGGAATTTGTTGCTGACTGGCTGCTGCTGGGTGTCTGGGCGGCGTTCTCTTCAGGAATGTCTGGCCCACTCTCAAACCACTCCAGAGTCCCAGCACAGGGTGGATGGCTCAGGGCTCTGATTACAACTTTAAGCCCACTGTAGCTGGAGCTCATTCTTTCTCCAGCAGGAACTCAAAGCTCCAGCAAGAAGAGCAATTTTCTCAGTCTTTTAACACAAAGGCATTTTTATGTGTTTATCTATACATGTGCCTTAGTGCTCATGATGCATAATGCAAAGCATGTAATAAAACAAGCTTTGAAGGAAAGAGAACTTTCCCCATCTGGTCTCGTGCTGAATGAGAAGTTTGACACCACTTTCATGTTTAATCTTAGCTTAACACAAAGACTGGAAACATGAGGGAGACCAGTTAACGCAGTGTAGCTGTAACTTTGTATAAAATCTGAAGTATAAATGTGAGATTTGACCCTTGTAATGTCCTAGAAAGTTGCTCACATTAGTGTTAGCGGGTGATGACCCATGACTTAACTTGGCCAACAGTTTTCATCCAATAATGTTTTTTCACCTCATAGTTAATTTAATATTCATATACATGTAAATACTGTTTTGTTGGCCCCAAAAGCCTTTCATCTTACAATATACCACTTGTTTTAATTTAGAAAACTGTTTAAATTTACTCATTATATTTCCTATAGTGAAGACAATAGGTAAGTATGTGATCTGATGCTCATAGACTAATATTCGAGCACACCTCCTAAAAAACGAAGGTGCTGGTGAGCGGATTTGATCCTACCTGGCCTTTCCCCCCATTTTTACTTATGGGCTTAGCTGAATGGCTGCTGGTGGTTAGTGCTGTGCTTTACTTATTTACTCGGTAACGAGCCAGTGTTGCCGATACCAGTACCGATGCTTCAAAGATATAAAGTTTAGTAGTGTGAGAGTAGTGTCTCATGAAGTATGAGATGAATCCTCACTAATTTGTCACAAAGTCACTGTGATTTTTACTTTAGACAATAATAAGTTAACACAACAAAGCACACCTCTCAGCATTTTGTGTATTTTGAAAGTGCTTTTTAAGGGAGACCTGGAATGTAAACATGCCTGTCTCTGTAGGACTTTGCATCCATCTGTTGTTTATAGACTATAGCACAGTCAACAGAAAAAGGTTCAGACATTTTTCATAGTGCATATTTGAGGCATGCTTTTCATTTCCAAAAAGTAATTTATTTAACACAATTTATATGGGCTACATACTGAACTTAGATGATAGAAACAAACTAGATCTGATATCAGTAACAGCCTCACACACAGGGATGGCCATGAAAGTTATATCAGTTTTCTTAATCAATTCAGAGTTCAGCATATCTTCCAAAATGCTGAACCAACTCTTTAAAGTAAAGGTTAGGGTTAAACGTAGGCGTGTCACGATTGTATTTAAAGTTGGTTGAGTCTCCAGGCAATGAATAAAAGACAATGCAATGCTGCCTTGCTTACAATTTCTGTGTGTTTGTGTGTGCTTGCTTGTGCGTGTGGTCTGTGAAAAGAAAATAAGCAGCACTAATGGGAAGTTTTTCCTGTCTTGGATCAGGCTTAAGGGGTTTCAAGGCAAAATTGTTTGCAGTCAAAAGAATTCCGTCCAAGCCCACCTGTTGCTCATGATTGCAGAGATCCGCTTGAGCTGGGCCTTTCCGAGAGGCATTCTGCAGCATGCCACTCAGTGACATAAATGGACTGGGCTAAACAATTTACTTGAAAGCATAGCCCAAGCAGAGACAATAAACTATGATAAAATATAATATAATATGTTCATTATATGCATTCCTGAACTGCTGAGCTCTGGAAGAGATTCACTCCACTGTACTGCACAAGTTTTGGGTGGGGGCTTTATCACCCAAACATTCAAAAATGACAGAGGTTATTTAGAACAATGCTGCTATTTGCCATTCCAGTAAATCAGCTCTGTAGATGCGGTCCCCCAGGCCACAGTCTGACGGGTGCATTTCACATACATCATCTTTAATAAAATAAACCCTGCCCTTTGAAATAGCAGCACAATTTCTTCCACTTAGTGAATGGTTTTTGGGCCAAAAGATTAGGGCATGAATGGGTGTGAAAATAACACAATGGGTTGCATCCAAATCTTAAACATCTTAATGCACTCTTTGCTTCTTTAGAAGCCCAGATGACGAAATGCCTCTATGGGATGTAATGCTTTGATTGTAAATCAGTGAACTCCACATAGTGCCAGTCCTCAAGCTGCTGATAAAAAAATTCCCGTCACAAAACATCTTGCTCTTATTAGTATTAGGATGTACATAATCAAGTATGAAAAGTGAACAGTCAGCAATGTAAGCATGGATGTAGCTAATTGGTCCTGGCTCCTAATAAGGGGATGTGGGTTTAGCTCCAGTACGGTCAGGCTGGATCTAGGCTGCGCAGAGGAAAGAAATGAGACTGAGAGGGAAGCCTGTGAGGCGCCGTGGCCAAGCCGTCCAACTAACTGGCCAGTCAGGTAATTAAAGGACTCTGTATGAGAGCTGTGTCTCTCTAGAGTGTGAAAGGCCAAGGCAATGGCTGAGAAGCCAAGTCCCGCCTGGCTGCTCGGGGATTGAATACCATGGCCGCAGGGTTTTAGCGCTGCTGGTTTTAGCCCATCCTTCAATTTGGCTTTTGTTTCAGAGACTTTCTTCTACCAACCCCCACCCGAATCAAATTCGCCCATAGCTTTAAGTAGAAATACAGCAGAAAGAGCTGGACGGATGGATGTATCCCCCAGCTGGCTTACATTCCTCTGGTTTCCACTTGTGTCTGCTTCTCCTTCTTTATGGGTCAGTGTTTCTGTGATTAAACTTTCTCTTTCCTCTCCCTCAGTTTTTCGTCTCTTTCCATTCATAGCTGTTTCCCCTCTGCCGTTTTCGACCTATCCAGTTTTTTTTTCATGTGAATTTAAATGCCCCCAAAAATCTACCAAGGAAACTCCCATGCTATTTTGTTCTTCTGCTGCTTCACCAGCAAAAGCATTATTGTATTCTACAAATACACCAACTTGAAAGCCCCGTATAGCAAATGTACACGTTCTCACCATTGGCTCTCTTTCAGCTCTTCACAGAGCTTTATCACCTGTGCCAGCTGACTGTCTATCCTCAAACTAACTTTACAGTGACTGATAGGAGCATGGGTGCGGACTCTGTGTCCTGCTTCCTCTTCCTCCACTGCTCTCCAGAAGTGCCCTTTTCACACGGAGGTGGGGGGAGTGTGGTGCTTGATAAAACTCCAGATTTTGAAGATTTGGTCTTTGTTTAAAGACATCACACAACTGACAATCACCAGGTAGAATATGTGCCTTAACATCTTACTAAATGTGGCTTGCAAAAGTCAAGCATTTGCAGCCAAACACAGTTGACATGCATGACGAAAAGCACTCTATTTAAGTTGTTTTGTTTTTTTCTGAAAAAATCTTTTACTCTCATTTAGCTTTTCAGACAGTAAGAAATTCACCCAGTGTCAAGTTTTGGCTGCATGGAGCTGCACACACAGTGCATTATGGCTACTTGGCTCACCACATCTACAGCACATATGACCATATATCAGCAGAATTACCATGTTTACATGACCTCGCTGAACCTTCAGCACATTCAGGTAACTTGGCAGTAAAACCTATCTGCCTGTCTACATTAATCCTTGTCAGGGTGGTCCATCTACTGTTGTCTCCCTTTAAAAGGAGGAGGGGAAAAAAAACTTCCCAGGAGTATGTGTGGCCTGACATTCACTATCCCATTACAGCCCACCTAAGACACAACCGTGCACATAAAACAACATGAGACACGAGGTAATGAAGTGCTAACCACTGAGGTAATCGCTCTCGGAGCACTGACCCTTTCCCCTTCCCTTCTCATCCCTACGCCCGCCGCTCTTCTATTCCATCCCTCCTTTCCTCACATGCTTTTACAACAGTATGTGACTGACAAGAGATTCCACCAGATAAATGAAAAGCATGTCTCAAGCATGCTTGTGGGGTTGAAGACAACTGTGAGTTCTTCACATGATGAAGGGGATTAAAAGTAGCCACTGGATAAATACGTGCCTCTTGAATTGATATGAGAAAAGAGGAACAGCATACTCAGACATTAAGGACTATATTTCCTCCTGAGATGAGGGGTAGGGGAGTTCTTTTCGGTGGGGTTGAATTTCAAATGAAAGCAACTACTTTGCGACCACAGGTGAGTCCCACTTGATTCTCATTTATGGTGACATTTGGGATGGGAGTTTGAACTTTTTTCTCCCAGGCAAAGATACAAATCTCCCTCTGGCAGCTGCAGTTTGTTAGAGTTGGGGGGGGGTTGGCAGTCGGGCTGTCTTGTCTTAACATGGTAGACAGGCTGGTGAGTCGTCCCTGAAAGATTCCCTTTATGAGTGACGGCCATCCGGGCCGTTCCTCAGTATGCGTGAGCACGTGTATGGTTTCCCTTTTTTCCCCCTCTCTCCTTTTCCCTTCCACCTAAACAGCAATGAAATGCAGAATGAAAACAAATGAAAAGATAGTGCTTTGAAAATGGATCTATCCCAGCAGCCCGCCACCACCTCCCACCTTAATTCTGACCCCCTCCTCCACCCACTTGTGCAGGCTTGATGAAAGAGTATACTTTTCTTCATCGCACGCAACGGAGGGTGGGAGGGTTGAGGTGAATTTTACAACAACAACAAAAAAAAATGTGAGGAAGGAGAAAGGAATGATGGAAGCAAGAGAAAATGAAGTGATGTTAAAGAATATCCATTTGTGGAGGCTTTTGATGAAAAAAGATAGAAAAGCTTGTCATCAGTACGCTAAAATCAACTGAGACACAATATATATAAACTGGAGAAGAGGGTGGCAAAAGAAAAAAGTTACATTTCTTGCTTTTTTGTAGATGAGGAATATGAAAAGGTTTAAAATGGCTAAACAAGGGTAAATGGGTGGAGGAGCTTTGAAGGACACGGTTGTGGTTTGCAGTGTGGTGGTTAGAGAAGGAGAGGATGTTTCTTTAAAAAAATGTTAGACATTCATGGGAATATGTATGTTTTGCTTTATTCAAAATGATTTTCACTTTTTTTTTTACTCAAACTTCTACTATTCTAAGAAAACAATTACTCTGTGATTACCAGGCAGCTGCCATAACTGGTACCTCTGACCACTCAAACCATTTACTGAGAAACTCAGTACCTGACAAGATCAAAGAAAGTAACGCACACATGCTTCCCGCACCTCGTCTCAAAACAGAAATCTTTCATACGCTAATGACACGCTATAGTGGTGAACTATGCACCGAGCAGGGTGGGAAAGATTAGTGAACTGACAGACATTCCTCTGAGGTGATGTTGAGGTGCTATCGCAAAATATGCTCCTTGCAATGTTGAGAACCAAAATATGAACCCTTTGGACAATATGAGAGCTGATATGTTTGTACGATGGTGGTCCCCAACTGGCTGACCCAGAGGTCAGAATCATAACTTCTGAGGTGGAAATTCCTCAGGCTTGGTTCAAGGAGAACGTTACAAAGGTGAGAGGCGAACCAGGATGCCTTTGTTGCTAGACTTCGGAAGCAATTCTAGCCAAATGACTGGTTCCCGGGCCTGCTGACCACAAAGGCGCATTCCAGACATTCTGCCCTCAGACAGTGAAGTCGTGGTGTGTTTACAGAGGGCAGATGGCCTCCTTACAATCTGTGTGGCAGGAGGGGGTGTCAGAGAGCGAGCAGACAATCTTTTGATATCATTGTTTTTATCCCACTTCCAGACTTTGTGTGGTTTGAACTCTGTTGAATCACTCTGTGAGTCAATGTAAAGCTCATCCGTCTAAACTCTGTCAGAAATTTTATTCAGACTCCGAATAACCCTAAACCCTGCAGGCATAGCAGCTTGTAGTTTCAAGGTCAGGTCATCTGAACATAGAACAGAGCACAAATTGACACGTCAGAAAAAAAAAGGCCCCTGGGTAACAAGAATCAGACCAAGAATCTGTAGAACCAAATTACAACTAGTGTCTGTAGTTTGCAAGCAAAGCAGTATTAATAATTATATGAACAGCGGTGTAGTATTTCCTTACTATAATGGTTATAACGTATGTATGTATGTCTGTTCCCCATGTCCTCCTAGACATTCCAATCAATCTGGATGAAACTTGGCATATAAACTGACTAGGGTTCCAGGATCATGGAATCATTTTTATTACTTTCAAATCCTTACAAATTATATATATTCTGTGTAGTACCTGATCTGAAAACAAATAACAACATTATGTATACATTTCCACGCATCTTTTAATTGTCTTCTTACAAATGACATATGTCTGCAGGGTGTATCAGAACGAATCACCTGATTTAAAGTGTTTTAATTTTGCAGCCGTTCACCAGTAATGACTGAAACATGAACTGTTAGAAAGAGGGGATTCTGGAGCTTCACATGGTTGCTGGTAAGAAGTAACCACGTCAGTACTTAAATATAACCTTTTGAAAATAGATGACTCAGTGTTAGGGCTGTTTGCTCATTACTTTTCTTAAATGTAATGCATTATGCATTGTCACATAATTACCATTTAACAAAATAAACCTTAGGCTACAGTCCCACACATCAACACAAACCCGTATTCTAATGAGGACACATTATTGATTCTTTATTTTTTAGGTATGAACACAGAACAACACACAACAAAGTTGAAAACCAGCCCAAAGACTTCACACTGAATTTCCTGTAAAATATGATGAGGTAGAAACACAGTCTTCAAGCCTGACTGCTCATCACTGCTTTTGTTAGCTGTTGAAGATCGGGCTCTGGCTGCTGGGCTGGGGTCGGCATTCATTTAGCTTTAACGTCCCCCTGGGTTCTTTGCGAGCTTTGCGTTAGCATGCTGTCTGTGCAGATGCTTGCAAAGAGCAAAAGCTGTGTTAGCTTTCCATATCTCTGCTGTACTCTGCTTCACCATTTTCTTCTCCCACACGGGAACTGAAATCAGCTGGTTGTAGCACAAATGTGAAAAAGGAAAAGCAAATGTGGGAAAAACATAAAAATGACAGTAGTTTTAATGCATTCTCAGTAACAATTTCTCACATAAATGTACCCAGTACTGAATTTCTACATTAAAAACCATTCAATTAGATAGCCAGTGTGGTCTGAATATTAACATGCCAACAGATTCCTTTTTCTGGCAATAATGCAGACTCATCCAAGCATTACAGATCTCATTTAGTCTCTCCATCAATTAAACTGAATTAAATTAACCTCCATCTATTGGAGGTAGATATATTCAAAATCAATAAAAGACTTATCAACATTGTCCATTTGGAATATTTTTTCCATGTTATTTTTGTTGTTTTTAGTGATTATTTTAATACCAATAGCTTTTAACAGGGTGTTTTCTGAATGTGGCTTAAAATAGTAGCGTTAAAATTAGTAACAGTAATGGTTTGTTTGTAAACTTTCATCTTTATCTTCTCATTACAACACAATCTGTGCGCATCATTGCAAATCTGACAATTCAATTACCTTTTGAATTTTTACTCAAAGCTTCAACACTGAGAAAGTTGTGACTAAGGTACACCAGGTGTGCATACAGTATTTAGACATGGTATTTTCCTTCATCTAATTCACATCCTCAAACGGCTCTTTTATCTGGAATTTTATCTCAATAAAGCAGCTGCAAAAACAGGAAAAAGCAATTTGTGTGCATGCAACGCTGCAAGGGTCAAGGCTTCCTTCGGCACAGTTGGCTCTCGGTGAAATGTCAAAGACAGTTTAGGGTTTCAGTCCTGATCTAGTTTCCCTCCCGCAAAGCATAGTGTTTCGTTATAGGAAGACAATCTTACTCTAATTAACCTCTACCTTCTGTGGGTGGAGATAAACATGTTGTGCAGCTAGTGTGACAAAACGAAAGCTTTGCATCCCCATTGTAAACATAAGAATCATTGGAGGGCCTTTTTGCACTGAGCCTTCTGCATCGATAAACTATGAAAGGTTTTCATCTCACTGGCGGCGTGTTTAACTTCCTTTCCCGCACACATGATTTGTCTTTCAGTCAGCCTCGACCACGGGTGGAACGGCTACTTCCTGTGCAAAGCGGAGAAGGCTGAAGGGGTTAAACGGGAGGCCGCCGACCCGCATAAACAAGCACTCTCATTCATGGCCTCTGTTACTCCCTCATTGCTTAAGTCTGACTCACAAATATCCAAACACTAGTGAAGTCCACCACCACCACCACCACCCCAATCCCCCCACCCATTACTCTTTTAAACTCCATCACCACTACCAAACTCTTCTTCTTCTTCTCCCACACAACTCACCCACTCTAGAAAAGCTCACATTGTGTTTTTTATTTGAAAAAAAAAAACAAAACAGCATTCATATCACATACACTTCATACACATAGTATTATGCACCGCATGTTTTGTGCATATATGTTATACACACTTGCATGCAGGCTCACACTCAGTGTTTCCTTTACACACACAAACACCCTGCGAGAGGGAGACGAGGTCAAGATAACTCTTCCCTCAAGAATGCAGAAGAAGTTTATGTTGCCATTGGAAAGGGAGCGAGAGAGAGGCATCTTGTGTGAGCTCAGATGAGCAATTATCCTTTTCAGCACGCAGACAAGAAAGGGCCCTTTTTCTGGGAACGTGCCTCCCACTGATATTTCTCCTTGCAGCCGCGGGAGCCCAGCAACATTTGGACTAAATGGGCAAATGTCGATCTGTCACTCGGCAGGAATGTGTTATTTTTACCGTGACTATTTTTACCTCCACTTATTTCCATGGCGCCAAGTAATAACATTTTGTTTGGAAACATAAAAGTGGGACCAGTAAAGTTTCTGGAGGCGCTGGTTCTTCTCTTGCACTTTGCATCTATGTTATGTGTACATTAGATGTGGTGGATACTGCCATCTCAATTATGAGCGGTGTTCATTTGGTTTGTGGCCCCCGCAGCTTACTAAGATGTGGTAACATAACATAAAGTAATGACAGTATAAATATAGAGTAAGATATTACAAGCACAAGTAAAACAAGGATCGCTGCGCATTAATTAATTATGGTTTATCTTTGTCTGAAGGTCTGCTTACAACTTTATGATTGCGGGTTCTGAGGGTGTATAAAACAAACTTCTGCACCGTTACCAATTATTCTTATAGGGACTTTTATGGAGAGTAGAAATAAACATTCAGGGTTGTAATCTTTAAAAAGACCTAAGGCTCCACGCCCATTCATCCACTCGCATGTGTCTGGCACCTCTAGCTGATCCTTCCTGTCCTTCTGCTGATAATGAGTGTTTACAAGTGAATTCCCAAAGTTGATCAGCGATTCCTGTCCTGCCAACATTTCAGCCGGTCCCATGACCGTGCAGGGGTGGCTTCTACGGCACATTTTCCTTCACAATCACTGTTTATATCTCCTCTCTCCCTGCGCGTGTGTTAATGTGTTTATCCTGTATGATACTCAGTCTTCCCTGTCCTCTGCCAAAGATTAATTGAATTGTTTTCTGGCATCTCCACTCACAATGTGAATAAATGACAGGCGCGCAAGTGTTTACACTTGATTTCTCCAGTTGGCAGCTGAAACCGAAAAGTTCATGTTTTGCTTTGCCTTCACAATCCCTAGAAAGAAAATAAGGGAGCGGGAGTGTAGTGTAGGGAAATAAAACAATTTCCTTACGCTACGCAGTGGGTTTGTGTTGGATTTCTGCACAGATAAATATGGGTCGTTTGTGAATAGGTCTGCACAATTTTATTATTTTTTTTAATTTTAAAACATCCCTGAAACTTTTAACACTGACATGAAAAGAACGAAGAGTAATTCAGAATCAGCAGCTTGGTCAGCAGCTTAATATGCAATGTAGGTTTCTGTTACAATAAGCATGTTCCTCCCTTTTGAGCTAAATGTAAACCAGGCAATAATGACTCGTGCTTTTTTTTTCTTTTCAAAAAAACAACACGACACAGCATTTTCTTAAAACAGATAGATTTAGACCATTAATGCCACACCAGGGAAATTCAGTTGTTACAACAGCACATGGGTCAGAAAGAATACGTGAATTATTGAGATATTAGAAAACAATAAACATAGAAGGATAAATAAGAAATATAATACAAAAAAGCCCAAAGTGCTTAAAATGCAGAATCAGTAAAATACAAAAATCTGCTATAGCCTCTGTCATCCCAAATTGGGGTCATGATCCTGGATGTAGATATTTACTCTTTGTTTACCCTGTGCAAGATGCGCTGCCCTTTTCTTCTGACCTTTCCTTATCTCTGGCCAGCCTTGTGCACAAAGCGGAAAAAAAAATCCATCCAGACAGGACGAGGACCTTTATTTACATTGCAGATAAGAATTGTGGGTAGTGGAGGGTGCAAGGTGTGTCTGCATGTTGGCTTGTTTTGGGGAAGCTTCTGGGATGTCTGTGATAAGAACAAAATGGGTGAGGTGTGAGGGGGGGAGAGCTATTTCCAAACATTTAAAAACAGGTCTATTAAACTTGCGCTGTCCTCCGGGGTATTTTTTTGCTCATCAAGCATTAAATCAGCATTGAATTCCACCTGGACATCACTATTACCTTTTTCCCCACTAGCACCTACTTGGCCTGACTCAGTTTCAGTCTTTTTTCCATTACAAACGAGTACTATAACATGGTGTCGTTATAGCAACGAATGCATGATACATGCAAATGACATTGCGTAATGTCATTTGCATGGGACACAAACACAACACAACATTGGAGGACATCGAGGTCATGGTAGACCTCTTGCTCTGTCTATGGCTTTTTGTCGGACTCAGGGACCTTGGTGTGGTTTTTGTGTAGCCATTTCTCTTGTTGGTTTCAAAAAATTTTGCGACTGGCATTGATTGGCCAGTCGGAGGCATGCAGTCTGCAGTCATGCAGTCTGCAGACATCACATTTTAGGATCTACTGTGCTTACTTGGAACCCTGTTGAGCAGATACTAAAAAGTACCTGGTATCCAGTACTACTACCTAATGAAAAACCCTAAAAACCACTTAGAGTCAAGTCGACCTGAGAAGGTACTAATGGAAAAGAAATATATGATGTCACCCATTGTTTAGGTAGCTCACATACTTCAGGCTGAAGAGGAGTGTTCTGGTGATGGCCTTCTTGGTGTTTTCAAAGCAAATGTGACAAGCAAGAGGTAGCTGTTACTGAGAAACGTAAGGACCCTACACACCAATAAGAACTTGTCAGTGATATGTCCACCTTAAAGCAAACCATGCTTTAATGTCAAATCTTTGACTCTAATGCCACAAATAACATCATGTTGTATTTAATGTTCATGTTTTTGACCAGTGATTGTGTTTACATACAGTCAAAGGCCAAGAAAGGTGAAGGGTCATTTTCCCATAGACTTCTATACAACTCCACTAACTTTTGAGAAAGAATGTAGGTTTTAGGCAATTTCCCATTGTCTTCACTTTTAAGACTAACAAGCAACATCCATCTTTTGTACACATCCTTCTGTCTGAGACTTAAATACAGTTCTTTCTGTCATTAAATCAAATTGGAGCTAACTGCAATCCCTCAAAGTCCTCAAGGATTTACCTCTCTTGACAAGTCATAATGTTTAGTCTCATTCACTTCATACCAGAGGTATTGTAGCCACATGTTTCCTACTTGGGCAGTTTCCTACTTGTAAACTAGATTTGTGTGAATATTCAGGTTATAATCATGAAAGGGATTATGGAAAGCCATATTTTTCTCAAAGCTCCTGAGGCACCCAAGTTAATTGGTGCTAAAATATAAAGAAGTTCCAGTAAAAGCAAACATGGATAAAAGGCTGTAAAACGCAACAGTTAATAGATGTAGTAGCACTTGATACAGATTATAAGATGTAATGAAATGAAGAATTTTTGAGCAAATGCATGATAGGTTGTGTAGAAATGTGTGCATACATGTAATATGTATGTATGTATTAAAGATTTTATAAAGGTTGAGTTGCATGTTTAGCAGTCAGAGGAAAAGCCTTTGAAGGGTAATATAAACAGAATTTTCAATTTTTACATTTGAAGGAAATGTCCCGAATTAGTTAGCATGACACGTTTTTGGGTTTTTTTGCAGATTTCTTTTTTTTTTAGCACTATATAGAATAAGAACTGTCTTTTTAGAGCTAACATGTCCAACTCTGCAGTGAAGAGTCAACTTTATTACACTTTATTCAAACTGCACACTTAAAAAAACCACTTGCCAAGTAGCCATTCGGGAGAAGCAGTACTCAAGTCAAGCGGTCTCATAGAAACATATGAAATTACCCCTAACCTCATTCTGTAATTTGAACATAACTTGCCACCACCATGGAAATAAAGCACAAAGAAAATCAAATTTGGTGGACAAAAAATGCCCCTGTTCACCTGAGGCTGCAGTGTAAATAAGTGCGTAGCTGTGGCGCTGCTTAAACCCGAGGCTTTCCCCCAGGAGTCTAGGTTCAGGTTTAATGGGCGAGGTATATAAAAAAACATAAATAAATAATGGTTTGGTCAGCACAACTTCACTGAGAAAACTAAAGCACTGATCGTTTTTTGAGGGGTTTAAAACGTTTATTTAATTTTTGACCTTTTCAGGTAGTTTTTATTGTAGTGACAAATATGAGAGGGATTTTCAGTGATGTTTGCTTTATTCTGAAGAGAACACAGATGCTTTTATGTTTTTTTTAAGGCTCTGCAATGTTTAATCCTCTTTACAGCTTATTGCACAAGCCTACTGTATGCTGATTAAAACTGACACCCTGCTTCAGAGTATTATACACATAAAATGTCTTCAGAGAGGAGGAATGTGGATCTTGTCTGTGCCAGCTGAGGGAGACCCAGAAGTGTAAAGTGTGTTGAGTGAGAATTATAGCCATGTGTGATCACTGTAATTATAAAGTTCAGGAGAGTTTGCACTCCATTCATCATCACTTGGAGGTGTCTCATATCGTTCACACGTTGGCTGATTCAGCTGATGAATGTGTGTGTCAGTGAGGTAAAGTTTGGGCACAGTATTTTATTTTTGTTATCTTCAGAGCTTAATATTCTCTCTAATCTTTCTTATATGTCTTTTGCGTGCAAATAAGTATGAGCGTTTACCTAAGAGTCTGGCAGACAGAACAAACTGCCTGTGAACGCTGTCGAATGAGCCGAGCTGTGAATCATGAGTTAATTTTTTTTTCTTATTTAATTCACACTCACATGAGTACTGGAGCATGAAGGTGTTTGATGTCCTCAAATGAGCCAGCTCCCACTCCAGCCCTCAAAAAAAGCCAATATCTGCTCTTTACCGATCCATAACAACATCATCATGACTGACTCCTGTGATGTTTCTCGACCCCTTCGCATTATTCCCGCTCATATTTACCTCTTAACATTAAATTGCTGCTTGGAGCGGCGGCAGGCATATCCATCACTAAAATGCATGAAAAGCCGAGATAACTCGATTGACGTGGGATGAAAACAAGGCTTTCCAGCATTCCCAAACATTCTGCCCAAGTCCACTGCATGTACATTCATTCATTCAATCGGTGATTCATCTGCATGTTGACAGAAAAGATGAGCTAGAGAGACAGCTTTCCACAGGAAGAGCTGTGGAAAGCCATAGCATGACGATCTTCACAGTAAGTTGGTTATCACGAATGCAGTTCATGTCAACTTTCCCCAAAGAGCATGAAGGCATGTGTGTGTGTGTGTGTGTGTGTGTGTGTGTGTGTGTGTGTGTGTGTGTGTGTGTGTGTGCGTGTGTGTGAGAGAGAGAGTGTTTGTAGATAAACTGGATAAACACAGAGAGGAGATAAATGAGATATAAGGAGAGCAATAGGTCCATCTGTCCTTGATCAGTTTCATCCTGAAAAAAAAAGAGCTTCCAGTTTACAATACGGCTGCTGTGCCCTTCTGCGAGGTAAAAGCTGGCCAGCAGTATTTCATTAACATCAAAGAGGCGAATCAGGTGCGCTGCATTTTCAACTTGTGTTGTACAACAAATCAGCAATTAGCTCATTCCTGTGCTTTGGCATCATCATCATCCTCCTCTCTGGTTTAATTTAGCTTATGTAAGAGTGTCCCCTTACTACACAGGCCTGTTTTATATGGATGCTTTAGCAATGACTATGAGGGTGAAACTGACATTGTGAATGTTTATACCCTGTTGTGTTTACATGCTTACAAGTGAGTGATTATGGGAAGGCAGCTGTCATTGCTCACTGGATTTAAGGTAGATGAAGGTGGCATATTTGTATGTATATGTATATATATATATATATACATATAGTATGTATATGTATATTTTGCTTAAAAGCTAATTGAAGCAGGATCCACTCTTAAAGGTGTGATAGGTACTATTGGATTGGATCTTTGCACAACATAACCACTCATTCCTTTGTTATATTCAGGGCTGTACTGTCTATACCCTGGATTTCTACATTCCCAAACCCCTTGGACTAAGCTTTGCTTACTTTCCCCCAAATTCAGAGCACCTTTGAACTACAGGATAGACATTAATAATTCTCTTTGTATACTTCAAACACTCTGACTGTTCATGGCAGGGAAAGCACATATGCAACTAATAATACTAATGATATTTCCATTTACATATACTAGTAAGCCTTGCCAGTGTTTCAGAATTCAGCTATTTCAGAGGCATGCACCTTCATTTAGGTCTGTGAAGGTTCTCAGTCATCCAGGTCATCGTAGTCTAAGGAGCTTGGAAAGAAAAGCGTCTGGACTTCTTAAAGTTGCTTGAAGACGTTTCACCTCTCATCCGAGAAGCTTCTTCAGTTCTAAGGTCAAATGGCCGAGAGTCCCAGATTTAAACCCAGTGGGAGTATCCCCCCAAAGAGGGACAAAGGACCCCCTGGTGATCCTCTAATCACATGAGCCAAGGTGTGAAAGCGGGTGTGGGACCTAATCAGCCAGGGTTTCAGGTGAGCTCATTGTTAAACCTGGCCCCACCCTATCATGTGAATTCCTGAGGTCAGATGGCCCAGAATGTGAGTGGGCGTTAAGGCGTCTGGGAAGGGATCTCAAAACTGGATTATAGATGGCAGACAATTGGTGTCGTAAACCACCGCCTCTGTTCAAAGATGGTCGCTCACAGTGGACATAGATGGCCTCTTTCACTCCTCTTTCAAACCATCTGTCCTCTCTGTCCAAAATGTGAACATTGGCATCCTCGAAAGAGTGACCTTTATCCTTAAGATGCAGATGGACTGCTGAGTCTTGTCCTGTGGAGGTGGCTCTTCTATGTTGTGCCATGCGCTTGTGAAGTGGCTGTTTGGTCTCTCCAATGTAGAGGTCTGGGCATTCCTCGCTGCACTGTACAGCATACACCACGTTGTTAAGTCTGTGTTTTGGAGTTTTGTCTTTCGGGTGAACCAGTTTCTGTCTGAGTGTGCTGCTGGGTCTGAAGTACACTGGGATGTCGTGCTTGGAGAAAACTCTCCTGAGTTTCTCTGATACACCGGCTACATAGGGGATGACAACGTTGTTGCGTCTGTCTTTCTTATCCTCCCTCGCTGGTGTCTGATCTTCTTTTCTGTGCATCTTTGCTGACTTCATGAACGCCCAGTTGGGATAACCGCATGTTTTGAGTGCTTCCTTTACATGTGTGTGTTCCTTCTTTTTCCCTTCAGGCTTAGAGGGAACATGTTCTGCCCGGTGGTGTAGGGTCCTGATTACTCCAAGTTTGTGTTCCAGAGGGTGATGGGAGTCAAAGAGGAGGTACTGGTCCGTGTGTGTGGGCTTCCGGTAAACTTCAATGTTGAGGTTGCCGTTTTCTTCAATGTGCACAGCGCAGTCCAGGAAGGGCAAGCAGTTGTCCTTTGTGTCTTCCCTGGTGAACTTGATGTTTTTATCCACGGCGTTAATGTGCGCAGTGAAGGATTCCACTTCTTGTGTTTTGATTTTGACCCAGGTGTCGTCTACATATCTGTACCAGTGGCTGGGTACTCTCCCTTTAAAAGAGCCAAGAGCCTTTCTTTCCACTTCCTCCATGTAAAGGTTGGCTACAATAGGTGACACGGGGGAGCCCATGGCACAGCCATGTTTTTGTCTGTAGAAACCCTCGTTGTACTTGAAATATGTAGTGGTGAGGCAGAGGTCTAACAGTGTGCAGATCTGGGTACTCTCTTTTAAAGGGAGAGTACCCAGCCACTGGTACAGATATGTAGACGACACCTGGGTCAAAATCAAAACACAAGAAGTGGAATCCTTCACTGCGCACATTAACGCCGTGGATAAAAACATCAAGTTCACCAGGGAAGACACAAAGGACAACTGCTTGCCCTTCCTGGACTGCGCTGTGCACATTGAAGAAAACGGCAACCTCAACATTGAAGTTTACCGGAAGCCCACACACACGGACCAGTACCTCCTCTTTGACTCCCATCACCCTCTGGAACACAAACTTGGAGTAATCAGGACCCTACACCACCGGGCAGAACATGTTCCCTCTAAGCCTGAAGGGAAAAAGAAGGAACACACACATGTAAAGGAAGCACTCAAAACATGCGGTTATCCCAACTGGGCGTTCATGAAGTCAGCAAAGATGCACAGAAAAGAAGATCAGACACCAGCGAGGGAGGATAAGAAAGACAGACGCAACAACGTTGTCATCCCCTATGTAGCCGGTGTATCAGAGAAACTCAGGAGAGTTTTCTCCAAGCACGACATCCCAGTGTACTTCAGACCCAGCAGCACACTCAGACAGAAACTGGTTCACCCGAAAGACAAAACTCCAAAACACAGACTTAACAACGTGGTGTATGCTGTACAGTGCAGCGAGGAATGCCCAGACCTCTACATTGGAGAGACCAAACAGCCACTTCACAAGCGCATGGCACAACATAGAAGAGCCACCTCCACAGGACAAGACTCAGCAGTCCATCTGCATCTTAAGGATAAAGGTCACTCTTTCGAGGATGCCAATGTTCACATTTTGGACAGAGAGGACAGATGGTTTGAAAGAGGAGTGAAAGAGGCCATCTATGTCCACTGTGAGCGACCATCTTTGAACAGAGGCGGTGGTTTACGACACCAATTGTCTGCCATCTATAATCCAGTTTTGAGATCCCTTCCCAGACGCCTTAACGCCCACTCACATTCTGGGCCATCTGACCTCAGGAATTCACATGATAGGGTGGGGCCAGGTTTAACAATGAGCTCACCTGAAACCCTGGCTGATTAGGTCCCACACCCGCTTTCACACCTTGGCTCATGTGATTAGAGGATCACCAGGGGGTCCTTTGTCCCTCTTTGGGGGGATACTCCCACTGGGTTTAAATCTGGGACTCTCGGCCATTTGACCTTAAAACTGAAGAAGCTTCTCGGATGAGAGGTGAAACGTCTTCAAGCAACTTTAAGAAGTCCAGACGCTTTTCTTTCCAAGCTCCTTAGACCACCTTCATTTAGCTTATGAAAGATTTGACAGCACTATATTTAGTAAACAGAAAGGCTAACCTGTCTAACATAGCAAATATCAGTACCACAGCTTGCTTACGTGGCCATGGAATCTTTGTGAACCAATGGGGAGAGAGGAGGATTCCCAGATGTGAGCAGTATATTCACTATCATCCACCCACATTCACTTTCATTGTTGATAATTGTATTGTAGTGTACGGTATATATGTCCCATTAATAGTTACAATGTAATTCCAAATCAGCACAGTAAGATTTGCTGTCACACCCGATCAGGGGAGGTAAAGATGGCTGTATAACTAAACACAGGAAGAATGATGATGCAGAGAAGTACACTTTCAACAACTGGGAGTTTTGGCTTTATTATGAGCACTGTTTCAGTCAAAGAATTGCTATCTGTTGTAAAGTTTGTGTCAGCAGCAAAATGCTTCCAACTACGGGAAATTTAACATGTAATTTTTAATGAGACAAACAAAAAAAAAACAACACAAAAAGCTGGTGTTTCAATCAGTGCTGTTTTGTCACAGCTGCTGGTGTGGGTTGATGTACCTGGGCTATGGTGTTAGTGACATTGGTCTGTCCCTCTCATTTGATCACTACCATATTTTAGTCTTTTTCTAAACCTAACCAAGTCACAAGTGTGAGCATATGTTGTGATCGCCTTGTTCAGTCTTGTGTCAGTTATCTGATGTTTGGTAAATGGGAAAAACTAAAGAGCATTATTCAGCAGCATCAACTGCCGCTGTCCCAGAAGAAAGTAAATGCTCTTAGCTTGTGAACAGGAAAAGCGTTTTCTTTCTAGTATATATATATACTAGTGTATATATATATATATATATATATATATATATATATATATATATATATATATATACATATATATATTAGGGGTGCAACGATACTCGTATTGATATTGAACCGTTCGATACAGTGCTTTCGGTTCGGTACGCATGTGTATCGAACAATACAAAATTTTTAATTTTTTTTATCAACTTTTCTTCTGACGATGCTGTCTGTGTTGAGAGCTCAGTGGATCTGCGTTCGACTACTCCGCCTAGGCTGCACTGTCGAGCGCAGATCCACTGAGCGCAGCGCAAGCTAGCAAGACAGAAGCTAAGCTCGTTGCAACATAGCAAATTGAACCTCAGCCACCCTCATTCAGATCTGGTCTTTGGAACTATTTTGGTCTTCATGTGAAGTATGACCCTGAAGGTAAGCGCGTCATGGACAAAAGTAAAACAGTATGTCGGATGTGCCACGCAATGCTCAGTTACATGGGTGGGAACTACTGCGTTAGCGCAGTTTGCTCGTTAACGTGTTGACGCTCGTTAACGGAGATTTGCCGTGTTGTGGCGTTAACGTTATTTCAGATTAACGCTGACAGCACTAGTGGGAACACAATGAATATGACTGCACATTTACTCCGACATCATCCTAGTGCGAAGACAAGTGGAAGCAGACAAAAACAACAAGCACGCATGCTACAAACTTTACCCGAGTCATTTAGACAGCCGTTAGCACATGATTCTCCTTATGGGGACCTGATATGTTTAATATGCTGCTGAGAATATACCCCAGAAGAAGGGTATAGTATAGCTTTTATTTTGGAAAGAGACATTTCTCTGTAATAAACTCTCTTTTCCAAAGATGAGGGATTTCTCGATCAGATATTTATTTTTTTATTACTTTGTCGTTTCAGCAACATTAAATTTAAAAACTGTACTTTTGAGTTAAAATATATATTTATAATTTTAATAAATGACAAATTAAAAAAGCATGCACATTTTTTTGTATCGAAAAAATATCGAACCGTGACACCAAAGTATCAAACCGAACCGTGAATTTTGTGTATCGTTGCACCCCTAGTATATGTGTATATATATGTGTATATATATATGTATATGTGTGTGTGTGTGTGTGTGTGTGTGTGTATATATATATATATATGTATATGTATATGTATATGTATGTATGTATATGTATGTATGTATATATATATGTATGTATGTATATGTATGTATGTATATGTGTATATATATTAGGGCTGCCACTAGGGGTGGGCGATATAAACGATATACGATAGAAACGATATAGATTTGGCCAACGATAGAGATTTTGACTATATCGCGATATCGCATGTTGATGATGTCATCAAGCTGCGCCTGTTTTGGTAGAAAGTATCACAGTGGCTACAAGCATTATCATCAGTAAATTATGTTCTCCTGACTGAAGTTTGGCCTGTGTATAGCATCCTGCTATGCGATTGCATTTGTCCCTGACCACCAGAATCCCTCACGTTAACTTTTATCGAGTGGAAAAAAAGTTGCCGTTCATCCTCCAGCTTCACTGTGCTAATGTTATGCTAACATAGCTGTGTCGCTAGCAATCACGTAGCACAACATTATATACCAGGTAGTCCAACTTCGGTAACCCTGCAAACGCCACTGCTGTTTAGTTTTCTGTTTTCATTTATGTTGGAAGTGGTAGCAGAGCTGTACGTTTTAATTAGTTTCAAAAATCTCTCAGTCAGAACATGGTATGAAATGTTTAGGTGTAAACTAGCGAGCTAACTTCCTGTTAACTTCTAACTCCGTTAAATTTAATAAATTCTGTTTTCATGGATGCATAGATGTTAAACTTAATTGTTACACCCGATAAAGCAGCAACGCTGATGATTTAATTAAAGATGAAAGAATTTAGACTGTTTTTAACTCTCAGTGTTCGTTTGACTTTGGGACCTGAAGGGGACGGAGTTTTGGACCCAGATTACTCCTCACTACGGCAGCCGTAATGCTCTGACAATCCATCAAGCAGTCCATCAGCAGGCTTACCAAAGTTGTACTAAAACATTTTTTAACAGATTTCTACACGCCAAAATCGGTTCAAGGTCAGTAAGCACAACCAGAATTCATACATAAGGCACACTCTGGATTTTTGAGAAAATTAAAGGATTTTAAGTGTGCCTTATAGTTTGGAAAATACGTTATACAGAAGAAAAGAATATATCGTGATATATATCGTTATCGCACATGCTTCAAATTATATCGCGATATGAATTTTAGGCCATATCGCCCAGCCCTAGCTGCCACAAACGATTATTTTGATAGTCGACTAGTCACCGATTATTTTTGCGATTAGTCGACTAATCAGATCATGCATCCATTGGACGTAAAACGTACAGCTTATTGCACCAGCATGCATCTGCTTTTATATAACTATCATTAGCTTACAGCTTTAAGTGTTTAAAGTATGTGCTAACTAAAAATAAAGACAAGATGATAGTTTATTAAATTTTAATGAAATTTGCAGATTGTTTCGGTGAAGTTTAATAAACTCCTTGCTATCTAAAATATAACGGGACACCGGAGTATATTCTCGAGCATCTCACACTTCTGATAACCAGTTGTCTGCTTGACGTTTATTCAGCTGTGTAAAAACTATAACTTTAATCTCAGGCAAACCGATTTACTCAGGAACAAATAAAATACTAAAAAAAAGCCAAACAATAACATTTTTAAGTTATCTAAGTGACTTATGCATGTTTAACCTGAGTAGCGAAAGACGGCGGTGGGTTTGAAAACGATTTGCCGGGAGTCCGGTGTTCTCAGCGGCTCTAGTGAGCCTTGCCCCCGGCTAGCTATCGAGCTAGTGGGTAACAGACGTCTCCGAAAACGTCGGAGCGCTTTTGAAAATATGTGGTGTCTTGATAAACTGAGCAGATATTTGAGGTTTACACAGCTACATTCTCGCCTGAAAATATGTTAAACGTTTATTTTGTGACCCAGAAAGAATAATAAGAGTAATATTAAAACTAACTAGCTGCCGCCATTGTTGACAACTGAGCTGGGCTGCGTTGTCAATTATTTGCTCTGCCCTTTTCTTGTATATATAATGTGTATATATATATATATATATATATAATGTGTGTATATATATATATATATATATATAATGTGTGTATATATATATATATATATATATATATATATATATATATATATATAATGTGTGTATATATATATATATATATATATATATATATATATATATATAATGTGTGTATATATATATATATGTGTATATATATATATATGTGTGTGTATATATATATATATATATATATATATATATATATGTATATGTGTGTGTGTATGTATGTATATATATATATATATATATATATATATATATATATATATATATATATATATATATATGTACGTATGTATATGTGTGTATGTATGTATTAGGGCTGGGCGATATGGCCTAAAATTCATATCGCGATATAATTTGAAGCATGTGCGATAACGATATATATCACGATATATTCTTTTCTTCTGTATAACGTATTTTCCACACTATAAGGCACACTTAAAATCCTTTAATTTTCTCAAAAATCTAGAGTGTGCCTTATGTATGAATTCTGGTTGTGCTTACTGACCTTGAACCGATTTTGGCGTGTAGAAATCTGTTAAAAAATGTTTTAGTACAACTTTGGTAAGCCTGCTGATGGACTGCTCGATGGATTGTCAGAGCATTACGGCTGCCGTAGTGAGGAGTAATCTGGGTCCAAAACTCCGTCCCCTTCAGGTCCCAAAGTCAAACGAACACTGAGAGTTAAAAACAGTCTAAATTCTTTCATCTTTAATTAAATCATCAGCGTTGCTGCTTTATCGGGTGTAACAATTAAGTTTAACATCCATGCATCCATGAAAACAGAATTTATTAAATTTAACGGAGTTAGAAGTTAACAGGAAGTTAGCTCGCTAGTTTACACCTAAACATTTCATACCATGTTCTGACTGAGAGATTTTTGAAACTAATTAAAACGTACAGCTCTGCTACCACTTCCAACATAAATGAAAACAGAAAACTAAACAGCAGTGGCGTTTGCAGGGTTACCGAAGTTAGACTACCAGGGGCCCGTTCTTCGTACCTCGCTTACTACATCCAAGATCAAATGACACATCCAAGATCAAATCATCGCGCTAACTTTGAGCTCGCTAATCCGGTTCTCCGAACACACCTGTTGTTGACGATTAGTATAGCTGGATGAAGTAATCTGAGATCACTGGGTGGCTTAAAAGGGGCTACGCATCGATAGTAGAAACATTGATCGGCAACCCTGTGATTGGTCGGCGAAGATGTCGAAGGAGCGCGCTCAGTATTTCACGGCAGCAGAGCAAGAACTCTTGATTGAGGGACTTCAGGAGTTTCAGAGTTTAATTAAAACGCAGGGGAACACTGCAAAGGCTGCAAAAGCAAGGAGAGAGGGCTGGCAGAAAGTTGCTGAAAAATTAAACTCGTAAGTGATCCATGATATTACATTATATCATGTGATATTATATTATACCACATTATATTATATTACATCATATCCTCTTTCACATTAGAGCCACAACAGGACCCACTAGAACATGGGAACAAGTAAAAGTGAAATATAAGAATATTCTACAGAATGGTAATATTTATCACTTATATTGCTTTTAGTCTCTTGAAAAGAGACCCTGCAATAATCTGTTTGTTTGTTTATAACAGCAACCAAGAAAAGGGCAGAGCAAATAAAGACAGGATATATATATATATATATATATATATACACATATATATATACACACACATATATATATATATACACATATATATATACACACACATATATATATATATATATATATATATATATATATATGTTTATGTATATATATATAAAGTGGTTAATGACATCGTTGATTCAATGGACTGCAAAAATACTGTGCTGTTCTTTTTCTTGACTTGTCAAAGGCTTTCGATACAGTTGACCATGCTATTTTATTAAATAGACTAAACAACATTGGTCTATCTGTAAATGCTGTAAGTTGGTTTTCAAATTACTTGTCAGCAAGAAAACAATGTGTCCATGCTGCTCGGTCTTCTTCCTCTTTTCTCCCAGTATCCAAAGGAGTTCCGCAGGGCTCTATATTAGGGCCATTGTTATTTTCTCTTTACATAAACAATCTTTGTGATAATTTGTAAATTGCAGCATTTCATCTTTATGCAGATGATACAATTATTTATTGTTCATCCCCTTCAGTATCACAAACCCTGCAATTTCTGCAGTCTGCCTTTGATGTAGTTCAGTCCCATTTAACTCAACTTAAGTTGGTGTTAAACCCAGAGAAATCCAAGTTCATGTTATTCTCAAATGGCAAAGAGTTGTTAGCTACGTCTCCTAAGATTAAAACAATTCAAGGAACTGAAATTGAAATGGTCACATCTTACAAGTATCTAGGGATCATTATAGATCAGAATTTGTCATTTAAAACTCACATTCAAAGGCTTGTGTTGAAGTTAAAACTAAAACTAGGTTACTTTTTTAGAAATCAATCCTGTTTCTCCCTCCAAGTGAGAAAACACTTGATTCATGCAACCTTTTTACCTTTATTGGATTATGGTGACCTGCTTTTTATGAATGCACCTGCCCACTACCTAAAGAGGTTGGATACTGTGTATCATTGTGCTTTACGTTTTATTACTGGCTGTGGAAATCGTGTACATCATTGTTCTTTGTATGCTGCTGCTAAATGTCCATCTTTGCATATTCGCAGATTCTCCAAATTGGTTGATCTTTATCTATAAATCTCTCCTTGGGCTGGTTCCATCTTATTTATGTGTTTATATGTGTAGAAACCACAACCAATACAGCCTTCGTTCTCACAATACAATACAGTTGATTGTCCCTAGGATCAGAACAGAATTGGGGAAAAAGGCTTTTAAATACGCTGCCCCTGCTTCCTGGAATGATCTGCAGAAGGAACTGAGATTATCGGAATTGGTTACTTTGGGAGAGTTTAAGTCTGTTTTAAAGGAACGAGAGAGTGGCTCTTTTACTCAGTGTGATTGTTTTTGATGTACTCCTGATTTGATCTGCTGTTGTATATTTTGCACATGTTGTTATGGGATATTGTATTTGTTTTGAACGTTGTATATTTATGTGGTATGCATATTTTGACTTTTGTTGTCATGATGCCAGGTCTCTCTTGAAAATGAGATTTTTAATCTCAATGAGATTTTTTACCTGGATAAATAAAGGACAAATAAAAAAAATATATATATATATATATATATATTAGGGGTGCAACGATACACAAAATTCACGGTTCGGTTCGGTTCGATACTTTGGTGTCACGGTTCGATATTTTTTCGATACAAAAAAAATGTTCATGCTTTTTTAATTTGTCATTTATTAAAATTATAAATATATATTTTAACTCAAAAGTACAGTTTTTAAATTTAATGTTGATGAAATGACAAAGTAATAAAAAAATAAATATCTCATGGAAAAAATCCCTCATCTTTGGAAAAGAGAGTTTATTACAGAGAAATGGCTCTTTCCAAAATAAAAGCTGTACTATACGCTTCTTCTGGGGTATATTCTCAGCAGCATATTAAACATATCAGGTCCCCATAAGGAGAATCATGTGCTAACGGCTGTCTAAATGACTCGGGTAAAGTTTGTAGCATGCGTGCTTGTTGTTTTTGTCTGCTTCCACTTGTCTTTGCACTAGGATGATGTCGGAGTAAATGTGCAGTCATATTCATTGTGTTCCCACTAGTGCTGTCTACGTTTATCTGAAATGACGTTAACGCCACAACACGGCAAATCTCCGTTAACGAGCTACCGCGGATCGCCCCGTGCGTGGGGCTGGACGTCAACACGTTAGCGAGCAAACTGCGCTAACGCAGTAGTTCCCACCAATGTAATTGAGCATTGCGTGGCACATCCGACATACTGTTTTACTTTTGTCCATGACGCGCTTACCTTCAGGGTCATACTTCACATGAAGACCAAAATAGTTCCAAAGGCCAGATCTGAATGAGGGTGGGGGAGGTTCAATTTGCCATGTTGCAACGAGCTTAGCTTCTGTCTTGCTAGCTTGCACTGCGCTCAGTGGATCTGCGCTCGACAGTGCAGCCTAGGCGGAGTAATCGAACGCAGATCCACTGAGCGCTCAACACAGACAGCATCGTCAGAAGAAAAGTTGATAAAATAAATTAAAAATTTTGTATTGTTCGATACACATGCGTACCGAACCGAAAGCACTGTATCCAACGGTTCAATATCGATACGAGTATCGTTGCACCCCTAATATATATATATATATATATATATATATATATATATATATATAATTTATTATTTTTTTTCATCTGAGCAAGATGTAATCACAAAATAACAACTCTGTATAAAAGTCATTTCCGCCAGCATTCTAAAAATATCCAGCTCCCTTGTTTCACAGTAGGTAGTTATACATTCAGTGTAATATGTGAGTTTCCCCACTGGCTGACTGTCATTATAATCTGCTTCCTTCAAGTCTCTGTTTCCATTTTAAGTGTGGAGGAATAACTGATGGCAACTGGCCTAGACAGCCACATTCATGCCAGTGATTAAAAGAAATTGAAAAGCTGAAACTTGAATGAAGCATGTAGGTGGGCCCTGTGCAAAATGTTCTTTAATTACGTGTACCCTTTCCGAACCACAGGATTTTAAACAGTGCTGCATGCTAGTTGTAAATGTTGTCTTTCTAACACTGTCAGGAAATTGAAAACAGGCAAAAAAAATAATATTTTTCCGGCGCTAAGGATGATGGATTACCATTTATCTGAAACAAAGCGCATTTAAATCCTTTATTCAGAGAAAACTGGCTTAAATATACCCCTTAATCGATCTGATGAAAGATTAACTACCTTGCATGAGTTCATGCTTTTGAGTTCTGTCTCTGCAATTATCATACGTTCAAATGAAGTAGGTTCATTATCGAAGGCAGATGTTCATTTAGCTGACATTGCTAATTGCCGGTCTCCTCCAGCGTACGTGTGTGAGAATAAATGAACGCGTGCATGTACATATACTCAGAACGCACAGTGGGCAAAAATCCCAAAGAAAACCAGAAGCGATCCAATCTGACTCCAAGCCATCTGTCTCTGCCAGAAGAAATGATAGAGGGAGCAGTGATAAATTATTCCTCTGCTTGTGATCTTCGGGGCAGCATTCTTCCCTTTCCACAAGCATATGTGACCCCTGTCTTCCGATTTTTTTTCCTTTTCTTTTTGTTTTGTTTTTAATATACTGCCTTCCTCTAAATACATGTTTTATCCTCTTCCAAATGGACTAGTTCCTCACTCTTGTTCCTCTGTGGTTAGCTCTGCGTGTTGTGTCGTGTGGCCAGCTTTCAGATGTCTCCCCAAGGCCCCCCATAAGTAGCAGATGGGTATAACGGGATCCATGAGAGTTTAGAGCACCATATCGAAGATCATGTGATGATGTGACACCCAAGGGACAACAAAAGGAAAGACTGATCTCATTTCTTTTCCATACAAGTCCCCTCCCTTATTTAGGCTGTGTAAGTCTGGAAAAAAAGAAGAAAAAAACAGATGCTGAAGCAATTTAATGTGGAGTTAGTTAAGAATTAGCAATGGGAATTCTCTGTGGTGGCTGCACCCTTAAGCCAGACCCACACTGGTCTCACATTTACAGACTTGTCTCCACACTGCAATTCACTGTGCCAATGCACAAGGAAGGGCATGCAGAACCCACTATCAGTGGTATTGTAAGTGGAAATAAAACAGGGTTTCATGGAGCAAATTTGAATTTGCATAACGAGTCTATAACTTTTAGGCTGAAGTTATTTAAAACATTCTTTCAAAGTTTAGAGCTTCTTTCCACTGAATAAAAATAGACCACATCTACTACAGGCACAGGTTTTAAGAGACAAAACAGCAGTGTTTATCTCCTTTCCAAGCAAGAGCCTCCTGTCATAGTTCTTTGTATGTTCAGCAAAATAGTTGGTGCAGTTTGGTGGAAAGAAACTTGGGGACTCATGCCAGAACAATCCAGATGAATAAATATCACCGCATGCTGGAGGAAAAGAATCCAGCTTTGATTTGAGGGGTGAAATGTCCCTTTATGATCCACAGTACCGTGCAAAAGTTTTGAGTCACCCCTATTTTATTTATATTTTGCGTCTAAAGATCCAGATTTTGCTATACTTTTTTTTTCAAGTGGTCTTGAGCAATAGTTCATCAGGCTTTCTAAAGTCTTTCTTTGAACATTGGCTGCTTTTTTACTCATTTTAAGTCGAGTCTTTGTGCCTCACCTTTTTCAGAGGAACATTTTTTTGTTTATTTTTTTTGTTCACCCACTTAAGATTGATTTCTGAATCATTTAAGCATAAAAAAGTCACATAACTCAAAGTAAAAACCAGTGCTTGTGTTTACACATAACAGACAACTTAGCAAAGAACCAGTCCTTAATTGTTACTTTAGACACGTGTGTTTATGCAACAGGCTGCTATTAAGCCTGTTGCAAAAACACACGATTAGTTTCCATGTCTTTATTGGAATCTGTGAAAGTGCCAAATATAACAGTTTTTTGTTCTTTTTTTATTAAATAGGAAATATCCAGCAAAAATCTGACAGGGGACCTCAGACATGCATCTGGTCCTTTAGTTTATCCATCTGCTGTTCACTGAAACCTTCTCAGAAATGGTTTCAGTGGAAGGTTGGCTGTCAAGAAGCAATTCATAAGGAAGGGAAACAGGGAGAAAAAGTGAAGGTACGCCAAATTTCACAAGAACTGGAGTGAAAATCTGTGGCAATGGGTCTCATGAATGCAAATTTGAGATTTTTTGTTTAGAATACTCTTTGTTATATCAAATATTGACTTTCGAGCTTGTTAGAGTTCCACACTCTACTTTTGTCTTATACAGTGTATTGTATTTCTATGTATATTTGCACATTTCAATAAATTGCTGCATCTATTTCCTATTTTCCTAGCAAAAATATAAACAAATAAGGGGTGGCTCAAGACCTTTGCACAGTATTATAGGTTGTAGAGTAACTACTGCCCAAGGAGACAGATGCACTGCAGTCATGAGGTATTTATGCAGCAATGTATTGAGGATGTGTTTGTTTATGGTAAGTAGTAAGTTTTAGGACCTATTCTACGTTAGTCCTTAAACAGTACCTAGTTCTGAGTTATACCAGTCATGTTTGCTTTATAACCTCCATGATTATCTGAGTGCACTTCAATTTATCTCAGTATCTCAACTTCTCACAAAAACATGCACAGTACATTCTAATTTCAGTCAATCAGTCTTTCAATCAATCTGCCCATCAAGTCATGCACAGCTGACACCTATAGACAGCATATGGTAGCTCGACTGTCTTGACTTATTCTCTCCTCCTTAACGTGGTTACGAGTCGCATACCTACATAAGGTCATTTGATATTTGATGTGAGTCTGTTGCCTTTGATCACAGTCTTGATGTTAGTGATGGAGTTTACATGGTAGCTGTCTCTGTCCAGCCTCATCTAATTCCCTCACAGCTGCTCCTCCACTTCCCCTGCAGCTTCCTCCTTAACTTCGACACCTGTGCTTGGCTCCACTACCAGGTAAATCATGAAAATGACTTTCCATAGCTCACACTGCACTACATAAACTACTGTATGCCACATTACCTACACACTCTGAGGCGGCATCTTTCACCACCATGCTATGATGGCCAGACCCTCCGATCATACCGGCGATGAGATGGTCTGTCCCTGCATATTAAGCACCCTGACTGGGAAAACACGTTAGGCCAGGGAGGACTGGGGACTTTCGTTTTTACACACAGACTTAAAAAAAGAAATTACATCTGTACTGACAAGTTAGAATTTAATAAGCTGTAATATTGGATTAATAAATAAAATAAGTAGATGTGTGTGTGGAAAAAAAATGCCTGCCACTATGTAGGGCAGATTTAGCAGCTGTGAAATCAAACATATAGGCAACAATGACAGAGTGCGGTAGGTAAATGGGTTACTCACACATCTCAAGTGTTGACACAGTCTGATTAGAGGCTAGAGAAGCCAAGAAGGTCACACACCTGCAAAGCACTTTCCACTTTATCATGTCTTCTGGTCAGCTCCTACTGTTAGCGTTCGACTTAACTGCTGCGAGATGCAAACAAGGTGGCAAACACAGCAGGGTCGTGAAAAAGTCTGCGTTCTTCACTGAAGATGTTCTCCGAGAGGCTCCATGCGTGCAAAACTTCCATTCATCTTTGTCAATAGCCTTGTGTTGTCTGGCCAACCCCCAAAAAGCTTGAGAATGAACCACTGACTCCTGTAAAAGTGTTTTCAAGTTAGCCAAGGTTCAATAAAAAAGGCCCAGTGCACTTAGTGTGCTGCTAATTACCCCACTTCAAGCGAAGCAAAACCTCTGTTAAGTTAAAGTAATGGACTCTGTCACCACCTCTTTGGGGGTAAACGACGGGTTCTCTTAGTGCAAACGGTTATTGTATACATAGCTAAGGATTATTTAGTGGTATAAAAACAGCTCATTGTTGTTTTTGTTGTTTTTTCTCACCATCAAATTTGTGTTTGCATGATTTTATAATTGATGTAATTATGACGCTAAAAACTCTTTTTTTAGGCTTTCTTGAAAAATCTATGTTAAGAATTGAATGGTTCTGTTAGGAGCAACAGAGACTTATTTAACAGGAATACAATAAGATAAAAAGATTTAAAAAAAAAAAAAAGAATAGTGATAATGACAAACAGAGCAAGGACAGATTATTATTTTTTCCCATCTTCAAGATTTAAGGTCTGTTAAAATGTCATTTCCAGCACTGTAGTGGTGCAATCACAAGTATTGGTGGGAAAAATCATTAGATTTTCTTAAAAACCATTGTCAAGTATGGTAGCATGGAACTGAAAAATTAGGATCACCAATTTTTTAGGCTTAACAGAGCAGGAACATGAGCAGGCTAACAGATACTTCTGTCCACAGAGGACCACCTTCACAGGCCTTAAAAAAGAACTGTCCTGTTTTTTATAATAAAAGCAGTGCGTATAAGGACTGACCCATCTCTGCCGTTTAGAGGTCATGAAAGCGCACAAACAAAAAGCAGAGGAGTGGAAACATTCGTTAGGCTGAGAATACCCGACCTAGTTCTGAACTAGCCCTTTCTAAACTGGTACACCTCACTTGAGAGCAGCTGGCCTCAATGTTTATTGGTCTTGTTTTTTTCCAAGACAAATGTGTTTCTGTAAATGTATATTTGCACCCTTGTGGTTTTCCATGGGACTTTGAATCAGATAATGTTGGTCCAGTGAGGACAAAAACACACGAAAAGTTTCTGCCTTTTGAATTTCAAGGAAATGATGGTGCAGCTACCAGCTGAGTGGTGGAGGAATATTGTAGAGTCAAATTCAATTACCATAAGTGGAGCAGATTCAAAATGAAGGTGTCTGTTTCAAATTGGAGATGTTTTCAATTCAAAACAACAATTTTACATCATTAATGTCAATGTAATGTGAGCTTAGTGGTGCCACAACTGATGTTAAGCCTTTTAATGCTAAGATTTAATGCTTATACATGAACACAGCAGGGAAATGATCACTAAGGGTCAATGCTCTAATTTCAGGACAACGAGATTTCCTGCAGTCGCTGTCTTACTTCAAATTTCACTTTGAACTCTAAAAGTTTGCTTTTGGCTTCAGATCTTTCAAAAGCAATTACAGCATAACTTTATCTGCAATAGCAAATAAGGCCCAGATAGCTCAAGGTCACATCAACTTCTAAGAAGGTCCATCTGACACAGGACACTCCTCCCACATGAAACTCTGTAGTGTACCTCACGTGAGGCCGAATTTCATTTGGCCAATCTTTCTGTGAATCTCGGTCTCTCTCTTTGTCTCACCTTAACAGAAAGTGAGTGCAAAAGAGAGAGAGCTAAATTACATAATGAGATCAAGGGCTGGAGTGTTTGTGTGGACCCAGTTTGACGAGCAGTAAGCAGACATGATCTGAGAACCATTATTCACTCTGACAGGTCCAAATGAATGGGCCATTTCTCTAATGCGGAACAGGGATGGGGGCCTCAGATACTTCAAATGTTTCAAATTCAGCAAAACAGTGACCTCCCTCCAGAGAGCTGCAAAATAAATCCCCAGTCACACACTTGGGCTGCAGAAAAAGAGAAAAATGGGGCCTGTCTACGCAGCCCACTCACTTGCCTTCTTACCAGCACGTGAGACAAAGTGGAAAAGTATGCTGTGCTCTGCTTGCATTGTGTTACATGGTTTTCGATATGTTTCATGGCTTTTTGGAGGCAGGGGGTGGGGGTGGGGGATTTTTGCACGCTCATTTTTCTCATATGTTTATCTGTGAATGGTCAAAAGCAGTGCTTTTGTGTTATCATTTTATGCATATGAGCGCGTGCCACTGAAAGACCATTTGTAATACTCTTGTGCACGAGATGCAGAGACTGTCTGCTTTCTCAGTTTTCCATTTCCCTCTCGCCTCTTGTTCTCTGTATCATCTCCCACTGTCAGTCTGCCCACTAGGCCAGGATCTCTGGACCTCAGCCACGGAGAGGCCATTTTCTGGCTCCAGTGGTGTGTGCCGAAAAATCCCTACTTGAACTCAGTAGAACCATCGGCTTCATGACTTTCCAGCTTCTCGATGGCGGTTGCCAATTTGAATCCACTTTGCTGGCTGGTAGAGGTACAACCATGTATTATAATAATAATTTTTTTTTTTAAAGGATCATATTCTTGGAGCACAGTAGACATATAAAAATCTGTTCCAATTTCAGACTCCAAAAGGCACTCGCTTATTATTGCAAACATGAAGGTGATGTGCAAGTAAACTGCTTCCACTGACAGTGGGAAGCTTCAGAGGTAAATAGTATCTCTGAAAATGTTTACAGCATCTTGGGTCTTGTGGAAAAAAACAGAATGCAAATTACAACTTTATATTTTAAGTCTTTCAAACCTTGTATCTTGAATCCATCAAAGCATCAACTGCCTTATAGCTGTACTGAGTCAAAAAACAAAATAATAAAGGTTTCAAAACTACACGGACTGAAGTTCAACCACACCACTTTCCTCATAGTCCAAACTCCTGCTCATGTCATACTTCATGTCACTCAGTGTGTGAGCGTGCCGGCAGAGAAAAGGAAGCCATAAAACCGTGAAGTGCTTCTTTTCCTTCCCTTCAACGCATTTCTCTTTTGACAGGGCTTTTTATGCACGCTGAGCAGGGAGGAGCGGCGCTAGGAGGAGGCTGATGGAAAGGGCCACCTGAACAAACCCAATGCGGAACCAGGCAGCCAGGATGACCAGGCCCAGCCAGATTTATGGCCCTCAGCCATTCTTTTCCCACAGTGAGGCCCCTCTCTGGAGCTTCTGGATGTATTATTCCCAGTCTTTTACTTTTTGTCACCTCTGTCTACCTCTCCTTCCTCTCCCTTTCCTGTTCCACATTCCCAATTCCCTCTTTTTTTTTTAATGCCTGTCGTTTATCTTTGTCATTCCTCTTTTTCTCAATCTTGGTATCTTCCACCGCCCTTTTCCTTTTCTCCCAGACATCCTGGCCAGCTGCTCACTCAGACAGGGTGTCTACAACTCTCCATGTAAGCTGAGTTGCAGCTCCGGAGGTATGTCCCATAGCCTGCAGCGCGGAGCTCTTTCTCAACACCTTTGTGTCCTCTCTTCGCAGCATCCATGACCTTGACAGCACAACTGCATGCTTTCTCCAAAACCACCCACACACACTACACAGGGGTTGTCTGCTGGAAGTAGTGCTGCAGAATGCGTACTGGATGAACACCAAAACAATGTACTGTGTCATACAGAAGCACACAATACACTAAAAATACATTTTGTATTTGAATAGTCCATAAAATTAAGTATTCCTTTGAGGGAGTACCATTTACAGTACAGTAAACACAAGAAACAAAAATGTGCTCTCAGCTTATTTTGCTCCCCCTCTGTCTTTTTTCATTTTTTTCTCCACCAAGCAACAGCAAAGCCTTGGCAAATGCTTCACATTAAAAATCAAACCACTGACTACAGACATCAGTAAAAGGGTAGAAAACTTCCCCAGACGAAGCTAAACTCTGTTACAACACCCCATGAGACAAGGGGTAGTAAAACCAAATGAAGTGTGCTGCAAATTAGCCCTGCTTTGCTGTAGATGTAGCAATAATTAATGTAGGTCTTGCATGCTTTTCTGCTGCGGTATTCTGCCCTGTTGGCCAAGTTAGTCTTAGATGAGGCAAATTTTAAACTATACCTTCATGTGTATTTGCCTTGGGAACTGTGTTATTTCTTATTATTTCTGAGAAACATCTTCTTAAAAGTTTACAGAGCTGCATTCCTGCTTTTTTTTTCTCTCCCCACCACCCTCGAGTTCTTGGGTAATTATACAGCATTCCTTAACAAAAAACATTTTAAATTATTGGAGGCAACAATTTTTTTTTAAAGGACTGAAGGAACGCTGACCTAAATTACAAATAAACTTCAACTGACAACATACTGTAACTAAAAGTTTGCCACCCAGTGTTGGTGAAACGCTATGAATTCTCCAAGCCTGTAAAATCATGGTTTATTACTTATTGGGGGGGCTCGGGTGTTTCTTTGTTGGTTGTTACAGTAAACCTTGTTGTCATCGGTGCTGCACGGTGGAGACCTGAGACCTTTGAGATGGACGTGTTTACTCTGCAGTTAATCACCATGTCTGATGCGGCCTCTCTGGATGTGTGAGGGGGAAATGCCGGCTAAATGCAGTCACCGCGACCTAATGAGGTGGTTTAGCTCTAGCAGCGTGCCTTCAGTTGTACTCTGTAATTCAGAGACACCGATTCCACAGTTCCCCTGACCAGTCTGCGTCACAAGTGCGTTCGTCCGTATTCGCCACGTTGCCCACAGCCCTGTGAAACATGTTGAACGGCTGCTTTAGGAGACTGGGGTCCTGCAGGCCGTCAATCAATGTGGAGTGTGTGGTTTGATAATGGGGAGAATGAGGAGAGCTAGGAATGGTTACAGAGAAAAAGGAATTATAGTAAGCAAGTAAGCGTCAGACTTCCCATATGAAAGCAAAATGAGTGTAAAATGCATCTCTCAAATGCAGAAGTAACTGCAGCAGGCCTTTCTTCTCCTCCTTGTCCTCGTGGCACAGCATTGCTGTTCTTGGAAGAGCGTGGGGCTGTAGCTCCACTCCTCGCTAATGGTTAAACAGCATGCCTATGCCATGCTCACTAATGACAGGCTAGGCTTATTCCACTGAAGTGGCGCTTTTCAGAGTCAACGGCGCACAAAGAGCATAGCGAGCACCTCCCAAAGCAGCTGAGGTGCTGTGAGGACACTGTCTACAAGAATGCATGCACGTATTAACAAAGATTCAGAGGGGTTTGAGCTAAGCTGTGCAACTGAGAAAGTGTTTATTACCTGGATGTCATTCCTCCTTTTGAAAGCATTCATTAGCTTTCCTTTTAGTTTACCATTAAAATCATCAAAATCCAACCTCTACATCCTGTTCTAATTTACATTAAAGTGTCCCAGAATCAACTCTCCCAAATATCCTGCGTGTTATGCAGGATATTTGTCTATACATGAAGATGAATTAGAGGTAAATGCTTCCCAGATTCACAGGGTTGGGCTTTTCGCTGAGCAATCAGCAGACAAGAGCAAGTAGATGTTGCTTGTTTGTCTGTCTCTGTAGAGTCCTTTGTTTGACTTTTTTGTTTAGACATATTATTAGGGCAGTAAACTTCCTAGCAGAGACTTTATGTGCACCACATGTTAAGCCTTTTTTTAAGCATTTCTCAAGACAGAGCTAAAGTGTAAGAGGACCTCCACCTATTCCCACTGTGAGGTGATGTAGGAGAGTTAGAGGTCTGAAATATGTTAAAGAATTTCTTGCACATCATCCATCATTTCCACTGAGCAAAGCATGAATACACATGTATGCATGCACACAAGAAAAAAAGAAAGACTTTGATTGCATTCTGCTTATGTGCCTGCGTGGGTGTCTGTGGATGCAAAGGTATGCGTGCACTCAAATTCTCTGGCTTTGGGATATTTGACTCTCGGATCCTGACACACTTTCCCAGCATCCATAGGCTATTCTGTTTCTGCCCCATGGCGAGCCCACTTAAACACTTCCTCCACAGAAAAGGTGGGAGCAAGAAGAACGTAGATTTTCATCAAAGCTTGTGCTGCATGAATATTTCAAACATGCAATATGATTCCTCTGTGCCACCCGACACAAAGGAGAGGTCTCTGGGTGAGTTCAGGGGTGGGGTAAGCGGAGGTGAAATCTCAGATTGTAACGTGCTTTGTAGACACCACCTGCTCACAGTGTCAGACATGCAGACAAGGGCCTGAAGCTTGTGCCGCGACAGAGGTTTGGCTAAACCCTATCCGACTATGTCTGAATGAGTCAGTGCCAGGCCTGCCACTTTGCTGTGGAAAACCATAAGTACAAGTCCAGGCGTGTGCTTGCATTGTTGATTGTATGTGTGGATGGAGAGGTTGGGTGTGCCTGTGGACATACCAGGCATTCCAGGCCAGCAATAAAGCCAAATTGAAGGTGGGGGATAAAGTCGGGATGTGCTGAATGATACCTGGGCAGCTGAGTATGAGAAGGTGGGACACTGCCTTAGGTAAAGTGGGGAAAGATTAAACTCGAGTGAGGATATTTGTGGTCAAAACCATCACTGACTCTGAAATAGACAAGTATGTCCTCAAGAGCCAAGAAGAACATATTAATTTCACCACAGCTGTTCCACAATCAGCCGAAGGGATTAAATAAGACTTGAGTAGTTTGTGTGAATGTTGTACCGACTGAATGTATAACAAACACTTATTGTGATGATTCTAGTCCTATATCACCGCCAACACACACTATGAGAATTTATTGTTATTGTAAATGTTCACAGTGGTGAATCTGGATTGGCACAATAACTCCAGGTGTTTAGGTTTAGAAAACTTTTCCAGGGTGTTGGTGACGACATCAGCTAAACACATGCTGTGCAGATCTTAAACAGTTGATGCTTTCCATAAAAAATACACAGCAAACAAAATGTTCTTTCAGGCATGCTGCAAAGAAATAAACTTTCATATTGCATTGATTTCAAACTTTTTGTCATGTGACATCTTTAAAGGTACAATTTGTAAAATCTCAGTGCAAGATAACAGTAGAATACAGACTTTTCTTACCCTTCCCAATATAATCCTCAATGTGGTGATTACTGTAGGAAAAACTACAGTTTTAGTCAGCCAAGCAAGATAAAAACATTAAATTCAGGCCATACTGTTTGTGTATACAATATATTATATTATATCTTGCTATCTATCTATCTATCTATAGATATAGCACATTGCGATAAGTTAAAAATAAAAATTATATATGTTTCATTGAAATATTTTGTGATTTTTTATGATATTACCCATAAGACCCCTCAAATACTATGGCAGTTGTTCATCTACAGTGAGTGAGTGAGTGTGGCTGTTAGTCTGCTGTTTCCCTCATCTATCAATATGCTGGGTGTCAACATCTATATACACTGGAGGAGGCTGTAAAACTCTGTGAAAGGAATCAGATTAATAAAGGGACTACAATAGAGAATAATGAGTTCATAGAGGTAACTTGCATGCTTAAAAGATTAGGCTGAAATGGGACAGACTAACAGGTAGTACAACAGATAAAATGTCAGTTTTGAAGTGGATGCAAGATAAATTGACGAAAAGCGGTATTTGATGCATTGTATTATATTCCACAAGGTGTGGTGTAAGTCAGTGATTAACAATTAATCGTGTTATTGTAACTGAAAGAGTAGATTTAACTTGTTCAGGCAAGAGCAGTAAATCACAGTTTGTTTTGGAGGAGCATGATACTGAACATGGTGACATAGGCTACCACAATGTAGTCAAACGCCCTCAGCAGGGGCAAAGTACAAATACTGCGGGACCTGAGAGCAGAAATTTGAGTGTTTTGTGAGAATAAAGGTAAGGACATTCCAGAGCTCTCAAATGCAGAATGGAAAGGAGATCTTGTGTTTGATATTAACAGTTTGACTGTCTGTCATACGTATTTCCACCTCAGATATTGAATTTGACTGCACTTGTTCAAGAACAAAATAGCCTACAGTTCTGTCCAAAAAAGTTTAATTGTTTTCATTGTTCAATTGTAGCATATCTTACTAGTAGGAGTTTATAAAGAGATAAAATTAATACTGAGCAGAACTGAGTTCAGTTTTTTGGTGAAACCCTCCACAACATTCCCTGTTTCTCATGTGGACCCTTGGGAAAATTCATTGCCAACCCCTGAGTCAGAAGGAAGGATAAAGCCGGCCAATGTTTAGGAAAGGCTTTGTGTTAGTAAGTCTCTTCTGCCAAACAAGCGTGAAATGTCACCCAGTCGCTAAACGTCACTCTCGAGTTGAGTCCATTGCAATAGTAAAAGCAGAATTTTTTTTTTCTTGCAATCCGTGCATCATTAGGAATACTGCACAATACTTGTTTTGTTTGTTTTTTCCAAAACACAGTACATTCATGGCTAGAAATTGATCAGTAGTCTGTCCATAGTTTATTTAGCGAGTCACAAATACTCAACAGTAGCAGCACAGATTAAAGATTTCGCAGTTTTATGTTCCGTGCTGCTACCTCAGATTGTCAACTCATGTAGGTGGGGCTGCTCCAACTTTCCTGGTTGCAATTCAAAGTTGAGAATGTTTCAGATAAAAATTCCAACTGGGAGCTTGGTAATTCCAACTTCATCTGGATTGCAATAAAAATACAGACAGGACAACAGAAGTGCTTGAGGCTTCATAATGGCACCTCTCTAACCAATAGTAAAATGATGAAATGCTATATTGTGCAAAAGGCAGGTAATTACTACTTAGTATATATAAAATATTCTGTCTGCTTAGTATGTCAGGGGACTATTTTTGAATCAGGCCTCATTCACACACAAGTAAGCCCAGCTTGAGGTCTTGTATGTCTTGATTGGTGATCAACATGTTTTAAAATGGGCTTAATACAGTTTCAGGTAGCTGTTGGTGAGTGCAAAGTGCAGCTGAAGGCATGGTTCATTAAGCCACAACACTGAAGCAATTAAAGCCAATTAAAAGCCTGTTAGAGTCCAATGGCCTCCCCGCTGAGACAGCCTGTGCAACATGAGACTTGAGAAGAATGTAGGAGGTCCATGCTGCTGACATAATTCGGTCATCAGGGCTCACGGGAGTATAATGTGCTACAGTGTTTGAGTGGAGTTGCATTGACATTAGACAAAACGTTCAAAACGTTTCCCATGTTCAGACGTAATTGAGCTAATGTGTCACCTAAATGCTTTCATCTGGTGCTAACCTTTTAATTTAACTCCAATAGTGGACTTTACAATACTGAAAAACCTCCATTGTTCTTTTGATATACTCTGCATTCCCTCACTCTCAGACATACTCTAATCTCTGTTGTGGCAAAGACATGGAGTTCTGCTGAAGCCCCAAATAATCCTTGGGGTTTAATAATGAAGCAATTTCCAGAGCTGTGTAATAATAACTCAATGTCCATAGTTAATGGCAGGCTGCTCTGACTCGAGTATTTGGACATCTGGATGCTCGGCAGATAGTCTCCCTAACATGGCATGGTCAATTCAAAGAGGGGTTGTGTTTCAGAAAAACAACAGAATGGGCTTTTGTCTTTTCTTGGTCAGGCCTCCAAGCAACATGTGGACAGGGCAACCATTTTACTCTTTAGGTATGCCCTGCTGAATTCAGGGCTCATTCTGCTCCTGGACAGGCTAATGCAAGCCAGATTGTTGGTTCTTCGGGGAAAATATAGATCTCATGATTACCAACAATTGAACAATTCATTTGACGTGGCATATGTGCAGCTGCATTTGAAACTGTGGTTATAGGGTTTGTGTGTGTGTGTGTGTGTGTGTCTCTGTGTGTGTGTGTGTGTGTGTGTGTGTGTGTGTGTGTGTGTGTGTGTGTGTGTGTGTGTGTGTCTCTGTGTGTGTGTGTGTGTGTGAGAGAGAGAGTGTGTATTTAGATTTGATCACTCCCACAATAATAAATCAAAAGAGGCTGGTAGCTTTTAGATCACGTTGGGCCTCATGTTTTGAAGAATGGATTGGCACAGAATATGAGCACTGATTGAACCACTGAGAGGTTGTTTGGATTAGAATGAGCCTATACATTACACAGATGGAGTTCAGTTTAAGTGTGTGTGCATGTGTGTGTTAATGTGCCAGCACACAGCAACAGTTGTCTGATGAACAGTTTAAAGGCTCAACTGAGATCGCCAGCGCTTGGATAGCTGGAGCCCAAATAGCTTCAGATGGGTTGCCATAAAATCATTTTGAAATGGCTAAGGGAGGCAACAGAATAACCTTATTGGCTTAAGATGAATACTTGTCTACAAAGGAATTCCAGAAATGCCAGGGGAGACTGCCGCTGCCAGGTAGCTTTCCAAAACATCCTCTTGCGTTATCACGAACCCATTCACAGCTGGCTTACACCTGCTTTTTTGCAGTGTAAGTAGCAATGATATAGCACTTATATGCACATTAATATACTGAGCACTGCAAGGTAAGTCTGAAAACCCTCTACCTGCATGCTAACTGAAACTGAATGTTATTGTCCACCGCTGACTAGTTCCATCTCTTTAGTCAGTTTGAAAGCAGCAGCAAGAATAACAAAAAGCAAATATACAAATAAAAAAGCCATCCAGTTTTATCTTCATTTTAGGAACTTTTTTGTCTTTAGCAGAAGTTAGTGTCTGCCACTGCATGAAAACAGTACTTTTTTGTTTGTAGTCTTTAAATAGGTGGATTAAATGTTTTTTCCAGTCACGTCATCAAATCATGCCTTATTTTGATTCCCGTGTTTATTCTTTTGTTGTGTCCAGGGTTGGCAGCAGACCGTATGAAGTGGACAGGAAATCAACATTGACAGGGGGGCATTCAGCTGAAATCACTTTGTTATTCCATTTTTTTTTTTAAATGTACTCACACGCTATGCATAATTACAACCATACATGCACAGTACACTCACAAAGAGATGTAGCCACAGTTATAAAAGTGCAAAAATATCTCTTTGTTTTTAGATTGCAGAGGCAAAGAAGGAAACAAACAGGAGATTTTCCCTAGGTACAGAAGTGGATCAATGAACTCACCACACACTAGGACAGGTCACTGTGAGCGCACAGTATCCACAACACATTTCCATTAGTTTTGCAATTTTCAAGAAGAGTCATGCTTTAAAATTAGCTGTGCAAGTTAAAGAGTCTTTTTACTTTCAAAGAGACTGGGTGCTTCCCAAAGTCTGAACTGTACAGGCCCATCCACTGTCTTCCTCAGTGACGTTAGTTACCACGTTTGATGCAGAAGCACCAAACTACTGTTAACAAAGTAATTTGATTGCGCTCCAACTGCAGTAACTCATCAGTGACATGGGTGTTCAAGTATTTTATTGGGACGCAGTATGAATTAATGTATAGCTCAGTGCGTTGAGCGGGCGACAGCATGCCATACGGCTGAGAGTGGCCAACCTGGGTTTGAGTCTGACCCACAGGCCTTTGCCGCATGTCTTCACCTCTTTTTCTCCCTCCAATTTCCTGTCCTTTCTTCACTGTTACTGTCAATAAAAGCTGAAAAAGGTGTAAAAAAAAAATTTAAAAAATAACGTGTATCTGTAGAATTCAGCTAAGGGGGCATGGTGGCTTTATTGGGCGAGCCTGGACCCACAAGGCTTGCCTATAATGCTGAGGCTGGTTGTGTGCTCCTTATGTGGTTTAACAAATCTGTGTGTATGTCTTGCTTGCTCCCTACCTAACCACAGGTGAGCATAAAAGGTATATTTTTAATGTTGTTACTTAAATGTCCCTCAATAATTCAGTTTTGTGTAGCTCTTTAAAGCTTAAAAATACATATTTTACTGGCAGTAAACAGGTGTTTTGGTTGCAGGTTGTAGCTGGATAAGCCCCATATAGGTCGAATCCGCCCTAAATCAGAAGACTGACTGATTCAGAAGGTTAGCATCTTGCAATTCTAGATTTACTTTAGTTATTATCTTTGATGCTAATACATTTTACTCATGCATCATGGGGACAGTAGCAGCTATTCTGGCCTGTCCCGCAGTAACACTGCTGTGTTTCTTTTTGTTGCTTTACTGTTTTTCTTAGTTTTGGCTTATTGTATGTTCCTGTCTTTCCATTTTGGCTCGTGTTTTGTTCTTTTTATTAATTAAATGGGCACCGGCTGGCATTACAGTTAGCTTTCTTCTTTATTCACAGCCGGTTTAGTTATAAGTGGTGACTCTGAAACATTTTATTTAACTTAGTATAATTTGTCTGGTCTCTGAGCCCTTTTAAATAAATCTACGTGTGTGGTACATAAAAGGTTGTTTCACTCTCAAAGTATTGAACTGTTTACTGTTTAATTTAGAGTAAACGGTGTGCAGTTAACAGTCTCACATGCCTGAAATTTGGTTTTGTTTTGTGCCAAACCGAAAATAATGTTTTTGTTTTGCATATTTTATTTCTGAGTGATTATTTTTGACTTTTGTTGGTTTCCTTTACACCATTGGAAGACGTATGTAGCCCAGTAAAAAAAAAAAGGTTGGGGGGGAGAACTGAGCTGAACAAGGGGCTACCTCTGTGCGTGGACATTGTTTGGTTCTGACTTAGAGCAGAAAACGGCAGTGTGCAATATATGCAGCAAACCATCTCCCACCACAGACACTACCAAAACAAACCCCTTCTACCACCTAAGCAATAATCATGTGAAAGAGTAGTTTATCAATGAGTAGCAAAACAGAGCCATCAGGTGCTCAAAAAGAGTCACACATTAGATCAGGCTTTTACCCGCAGCACGCCATAAAATAAATGTCATGAACTGGCTGTGTGCAGGCAGGTGAGGACCCAAATGCAAAACTCCCGGAAACAGAACTGAACTCAAAAATCACTGGTTTATTGCAGGCTTAACAATGAAAAGGAACATAATACTAGACTGGGAATGATAAACAGACACAAGGAACCACAGGGAGAAGGGAGGAGAAAAGGAAAAAAAAAAAAATCACACAGCTTCAGGGAGGAGACACTGATGACACAACACTAAGCACGGAGAACACAGGGCTTAAATACAAAAGGCAGTAACGAGGAAATGAGACACACAAGGGGAGCACGGCTGGGAGCAATCAAACCTGATGAGACTGAGGGAAGCAAAACAGAATACGTTAACCTGAGACACTGACCTTCAAAGTAAAACAGGAAACGCACAGACTGAACTTACAGACGCAGACTCAGGGGGGAAACAGAGACATGGGACCAGGGAGGGCACAGAGACACAGAACAGAAGGAGCTCAAAATATAACCAAAACCCAACCGTAAAGAACATCAAAACAAGAATTAACTTCAAACATAAGACAATAATAATCAAAACCGCTGAGTCACAGACTGAGGACCATGACAATAAAGACTTAGCTTAAGCTTATATCTATAAATGTATGGTGTCATGCACTCCAGGTACATAAGTACATGAGTTGCCTCGTTTATATTACAAGTGTTGGGCAAACATATTGGAGGAAATCTGCAACATAGCATACTATGCTGCAACAACAGATATGTGGACGAGCTGAACAACGCATCCCTTGGAAATACTTGGAACACGGCAGAGAAACTTCCCAGGAGTGGCCTGCCTAACAAAATTAAGAAGAGCACATCAAGAAGGTCAACAAAAGAACCCAAAACAACATCTAAAGAACTCCTGGCCTCACTTGTCTCGGTTAAGGTCAGTGCTTTTATGATGAATCATGGCACAATTCAACAATAAGAAAGACTGGGCAAAAATGGGAGATTCTCTCCCCCCCCCCCAAAAAAGGCTTGCCCCACATTTGAAAAAGATCTTGATGAAGAAGGCTTTTGGGAAAATGACTCCTGAGACAGAAGTTGAACTTTTTGAAATATTTGAGTACTGTTAAAACTAGTACAATTTCATAAAAAGAACATCATACCAACAGGCAAACATGTTGGTGGTAGTGTGATGGTCTGGGGCTGCTTTCCTGCATCAGGATGTGGACAACTTTCCGTAATTGATGAAATCATGAATTCTGCTCTCTACCAGAAAATCCTGAAAGTGTCCGGCCATCAGCCTGAAGCTTAAGCACCTTTGGGTTATGTAACACACCCAAAAAGATTCTAGGTCTGACCAAGTGTCTCAGCCGTGGGCAAAAAGATGACAGTCAATAAAATTCTAAAAGATAATTTATTGACACAGTAATCAAAAGATAAAACAGTCCAGTGTCCCATTTGCGGATCAAGTAAAAACACACAGTCCCAAGGCCAGAGCCAGCTATGCCACAACGCCAGTTGCACTCCACACATCGACTTCAACAGGGTTAGCAGTTGTCCTCTGAGACCCACCACCCTGCAAGTAGATAGTCAGTGGTCACTCCAGCCTCTGCAACTCCGCTGCCTTTAGGCTGTGGCATTTAATAGGCCCTGGCCTGCACAGAGAGACAAAATAACACCTTCACTATATAATTCACAGTGCAAAACTCATCCATCCCAAACATATCAGGTTTCATCACATTACATACCTGCACAGAGAGACAAAATAACACAGCAGTGTTTGTAGTGTGGGCTATAAGTAGACCAGTGTATCAGTGCAATCAATTACACCTGCCTCTAATTAGCCAATTACAGCCATTGGCTCACCAAAAATGTGACACACACACAACCACTCCCAACCCAGTGCGACTTCACACAATAATATGGAGCTGAATTAATACAGGCACATTAGTCTACCATGTTACAGTTGTTCAGCTGGACAATGATTTAAAACACCAGCAAGTCCACCTCTAAATGGCTATTTAAAAAAAAAGTTTTGGCATGGTCTAGTCAAAGTCTAGACTTAAATCAGATTGAGATGCTGTAGCATGATCACGCTGTTCATGCTGGAAAACCCCTCAGTGTGACTGAAAACTACTCTGCAAAGAAAAGTGGGCCAAAATTCTTCACGGGAAGGACTCATTGCGAGTTGTTCCAAACACTTGATTGAAGTTCTTGCTGCCAAGGTTGGCACAACCAGTTAACAGTTTTAAGGGGCAATTAATTTTTCACAATTTTTTCATAAATCAAATCATTTTTTCTAACTTACTCTGGATATTTTTGTCAAATGTTATAATTTGTGAGATGATCTCGGGAAAATAAATGAAAAAAAGGAACTCAGGAAGGGGGCAAATACTTTTTCACAGTGGTACATTTTCTCTGAATGTGAAAAGAAAGTCATATCTGCAGTCATTATATATATCAAATTCCATTCACCCCAGAAATATTTTCTACCATTTTAACTCAGAGATCAAAACCAAACGCTGCCTGTTAGCGTGCAATTCCATGATCCCTCTGTAACATGAAACTTGTGTAGCGAGCCGGACCACATGGGGAGTGCGATGTTGTGAGGTGAGGTATTTTTCGACTGGGAGACAAATATGTAATGCGTTCCAGACACTCTGGCCGCACACGGCTTTTTTCCCCTGCTACCTATAGCATCAATCCTCTCCCCTTTCACTAGAACAATAAACCCACTGCCACTAAGGAAGAACACTTTGCAGATCCCAACAACACAACTACCTTCTTGAGGCCTGTGGAGAGGGATCCCACTACAGTCTCCTGCCTTACAGTTGGGCTCTCAGCAGTACAAGCTCTTTCTGACTCACAAACAATGGCAAGACCTCATACCAATGTCCACCCATTCTAAACTTGCTACTAACTTTCAGCTCACCCACAGAGTGAACCAGGACACCAAATCTCACCCCAAAAAATCTGAGGTGGTTAGCTGAAGCATGACCTCTTGAATGATTGACTCATACAGAGATGTTTCTGGTGATTCTCCAACAAGGAAGCCTAAGGTGGTTTAACTGAGTTGCATAACTGGGATGATACTCAAGTTTATCTATTCAACGAGGGCCAGATGGAAGATGTGTATTTTAAAAACAAATCCCATTGGCATCTGCTTTCCCCCACCTAACTTCCTACTTTCACCTCTCCATCCTTCCCTCATCTTCTTCACAATCAGGTTTGAGCCTAAAACAACAGCAATGTGCTCCACGAAAGCCTCTGTTTTCACGTTGTCAACACTGTGTGGGATACAAACATTGATTATCAACTGGCATACTCTTTCTTTCCACACTTTTCTTTTTAAGCGATATTCAGCTGCAACTTCCTATTGTCATTTTTGGTCTTTTTCTTACTCTCTCTTTCTCTCTTTATTAAATCAGTTCCATTCAATGTTATTATGTTGGGACTGACTCACCAAAGAGAGCCAGAGGGGAATGGGGGTGGCAAGGTAATTTGATATATTTCTTATTTTAGTTAAAGCAGATCCATCTACTCATGCATCTTCAAACTGCCGCCAAAGAACAACAGACTGACAGCTCTCCCTGTGTGAAGCGAACACTCCTGCGTGGCCTTCATTTATTAGGAATGCACAAGTGGAAGTGTGTCTGCGTGTGCGATGTCTAAGCTTCCCCATGACTCTCCGATGTTCTTTTCTCTTTCATGCCCTCTTTTTTTTTGTTTTAATTCCTCTCTTCTGAGGCATCTGATACTGTGGACTTTCTGACACATGAGAGCTCATGGAGCGTACCTCTGAGAGGCCACAGAGCTTTGAACTGAGCTGCATGAAACAAGAGTTAACAAGGTCAAACTGAGCTCTGCTGGTCTGACTTTTACCTGTGACATACCTGTGTATTAAAAAGTCTCTATTGATCTATGAAGCCTTGCATATCAGAAATTGGGCAAGATATAGGCTAATGTAAATACTGCATGTTTGTGTTGATTTCTTTATGTTATGTCTCCATGTAACCTGTAACCATGCTTCAGTTGAATTATCCAGGTAGTTGCTTACTTTGTCTTACATACTGAGGATTGAACAGTGTTTCCCACTCCATGCTACAGATTCTGCTGTTAATTGTATTTATATCTGTCTACAAAGTAAGTTCACACTGTTTCATTTTCAATTTTTCAAACCCCTGTTATACAGTACCACTTCATTAGGTATATCATGCTTGTACTGGGCTGGACCACCTTTTGCCTTCACAGCTGCCTTAATGCTTTGTAGCATCATTTCTCAGAGATTTTTGTCCAATTTTAGCATGACACTATCACACAGTTCCTACAGATGTATCAGCTGCACATACATGAAGTGAAAGGTGCTCTGTTGGATTGAGATCTAGTGACTGCGAAGGGAATTTGAGTACAGCAAACTCACGGTCATGTTCAAGAAAGCATGGGTGTCAGGACGCAGTACACCGTGGTCATAACGTGATGTGGATATCACCAGAAACAGTACTATCTGAGTTATTGTTACTTTCCTATCAGCTCCAAGCAGTCTGGCCGTTCTCCTCTGACCTCTTAGATCAACAAGGCATTTTTGGCCAGAGAACTCATTTTCAGGCCATCCAATCCCAGTAGATCCGAAGTTTCTGAAATACTCAGACCACCCCATCTGGCACCAACAACCATGTCATGTTCAAAGTCACCTTTCTTCCCCAATCTGAAGCTCGCTTTGAACTTCAGCAGGTCATCGAAACCATCACTAAATATATTGCGTTGCTACCATGCGTTTGGCTGATTAGATCTTTGTGTTGAAAAGAAAAACCTAATGAAATGCAAATTCCAAGTAACAATGAAATCCTTTCATGTCTCAGAAGGAAACAGCAAATTGAATCAGTGTCAGTTCTCATGGTGTTCAGGTCTTAATTCTTCATTTTTGTGAGCGTAATCGGACTGGATTGGATGGTTTTAAACTCAAGCTGTGTGGGGTATTTGGCCACGAGAAAAAGTTAGGTGGAAAAATAGAGCTGTAAGCTATGGTGTAGTCCTCCACATACCTTAGAGCGACATACATCTTTGAGTTTTAATAAAAGTAAACACACAGGGTTAGTTCTCTGGAAACTGCATACCACACTGGGTCTGCTTTCTTTGCAAGGCTGCTTACCTGCTGCATTTTTGCTACATGCTGGTCAGTTTGTGTTATTGTGAGGTTCATTTTCAATTGGAAATGAACATACCATGGGCCACAATTCACCATAACTATGTAATAAGGCAGACTTTTTGTGTGCATCTTGTGGTGCTGCAGTGTCTCAGAGTTTAGAATTGACATAAAAGTGTCACAAACTTTGGATAAGAAGTCCTACATATTAAGTGTTTCCTACGTTAAGAGGATAGCCTAGAAACATGAATGCCACAGGTCATGATAACTGGCACATTCCACACTCAACTACCTCTGAGACCTTGTCCTCTTTTTGCTTTCTGAGAATCGCACTCCAAACTCTCCTTCATTGACCTACTTTCAAGGTGGTGCATAGATGATATATGAAGCAGGCTTTTTTTTGGAGAGCAGGACTAACCAAATGGTGGGGGTTGTCGGGGGCTGAGTGGCTACATACTTCTGCAAATGTACAAGTAGCAATTCTTTTTTACCTCTTGGCCTCTGTGCTACATTTGTCCTTGTAGAAGAGAACATCACCACAAACTGAAAGAAATAAAAAAGGAGGTGAAATAAGTAAAAGCTGGAGTTTCATTCTCAAAGTGAGAGCCAATTCACAAACCCCACTTCAGCCCCTATATGTACAGTATGTGAGTGAAGAGGCCACTTATGTTCAGCCTACAAATCATGCAGGCAGCTATAGGAGTTGGGAGTGATAAAGAGAACATAATAAAACAAGAGAGAGAAAAATAAAATGACTAGCATATTATCTCAGGTTGTAACTCTAATGAGCTCGACAGAAGACAGGAGCCAAGACAGTGAATGTGCAGCCTTTAAACGAAAGCCTTGGCTAATGTCTCCTGACTTGTCAAACAAAGGTGCAGCCTAACAGCATTTCCTCTTATGGTATTGACCTCTAACCTTTGACAATAGTAGGTCAGAATGACTGGCATGCACTTATTTTAACAGTAAACAGAAGACAAGAGTTCTCTCTGTTTTAATAGCACAGACTCACTTTTTACTACAACTGCTTTTAGACTTTAGATGAGAAAGAAGAGTTTTAGAAGAGTTAGTTCTATGATAAATATTTGTTGCAACAATTTGCTGCAGATTTGTGGCATTTTTCTATAAGGTTAGAACTTAAAGAACTTACTGGTGAAGTGAGTAGGATTAGAATAAAATAAGTCAATTGAAACATGGCAATAGAACAATTAAAAGCAACAACAGTTTGGGAAAACAACCACAGAAAAATAAATCTATAAATATGAACCAACAAATTAGTTCACATTAACATTCCTGTTACAGCAGACCTCAAATCTCATCATTATCTTTATCTTTTCTTCTCAAAAAACATGTGAATTCAATAGTCCTTTTACCCTAACAGCAGCAAAACACCATCATCTGAAGAAACTACTTAAACACATCTCTGTGACGTACAGATCAGTGACAATAGAAGTCAGCAAATAAAGAAAGAGTAAAGGCAACAGATTGTTTTTTTCAAGTTGCAAAACCTAATTGAGATGCTTAACACTGATGTAATATACTTTATTACTTTACGTAATAATACAATTTCAGATTATTCAGTTGGCATCAGCTGTTTTTTAATCATTTTAATAATTTTTGGCATTTTTTTCTATATTTCAATTAGATCATTCCAGTAACAATTTGTTATTCAGGGTTACTTTTCTATTGAAACGTGGAGCCAGCAGCACTTAAGTGCTACAATGCGAAGTGTACCAGAAAAAAATTAATTCATTACCAAAAAAGGTTAAATCAGACTGAACATTTGCACGCCAGCTTTAACCCGCAGTGCTGCATGGCCACAGATTATCTATGTGTTTACCTCGAAATCATCATGACTAAGATAAAATTGTTTTGCCATCTTTTTTTTTTTTTGTTTACACAGTTGGAAAAATCTCACCTGGAAACCTTTGTGCTGCATTTTTGGCATCTGATAAGCCTTTAAATACACTAAGTGGACTTCCTTGTATATCGTGTCTTACTGATATCTTAAGATAACACCCCCTTATCAGTCAGGACAACAACCCTGACTGTTTCGACTGTTTTCAGTCCACAGTCCACAGCTATCCTAAGTACTGATGTCTGCTAATATGCTCCCAGTGGTGATGTTTGCATGCTAATGGCCAAACATTTGCATTGTTCCTCATTTGAATCTAGTAAGTATACACCTTAGGTTGTATTAAACTCCACATTCAGCACTGTGCAATCTGAAGGTTGTATAATGGTGAAATAAAACAAAAAAACACAGTCATGTAATCTAACACCTGATCAACAATAAAGTATGCAATGACCCAGCTACAGCCACAGCCGTCATTCTCAGAACAGTGGATTAGAGGTGATGATGATGCACACATTGCAACCAAGAGCAACATGTTCCAACAGGTGTAGGTCCTGTACATCAGGAGATATTACATGTTGTCCCTGCGTCATTACATAAGAGGTTTCAGACCAGGGCAAAGCATGCTTTCATGATGATTCACGAGAGCAAAAGCATTATAAAACATTGAAATGAGTAGTCTGATCATTGATTCTGGGACAGGGAAGCAAACAGGAGACCTTAAATCAGATTAAGACCTGAACAGGACAGAGACAGGTGTGAGCAGTTTCCCAGGTGCACCTCCACAGGCCATGCAGTGCCAGTAATCAGCAGTCGAGGCTGTTAATGACAGGGTGCTGCTGTCAGAGAACTGCAGACATATACACGCACACTCACACAGAAGCACACGTAGTCATAACTCAGAGGCACGCTTGCACGCACACAGTCAATTAAGCATTCAAAAGGCATTTTGCTTTCTCAAGCATCTCACTCATCCTCCATCCGTCTGTCTGTCTGTCGCTGTTGACCACTCAAGCATTTTAACACCTTTATTCCAATCTTTCAGTTGCTGTTGCACAGGTCAGCACACACGCAGTGAACTTAAACTGCAGCTGCGCAGTTACATAAGCACCTGCTAACCTGTCTGCAAACCTGCTGACCTCTGGCCCTTTTATTACCATATCAAAAGTCAGCCAGCAAAACAGAACGCTCTTCAAAACAGAACACAGAATGCAAGCAACAGTGTTACTGATAACATGGAAAACAGCCCAGCATCATAAGTGAAATTTGGCCTCTCTTTACTTTATCTGCAAGTAAATAAATAAGGTATTCTAAGCCTGATTCTTTTGTGTAGTTAGCCATTTTTCCATGATAACAGTATAACAAGACACTGACATTCAAACAGTGTAGGAGGTTTCTGACAAACTGTATTAGAGCTAGAAAAGTAGCTGACAAAGCAAAATGTGCTGCTAATTTCTCATTCAGCATCACAGTGATCCTATAGCTTTAGGTTGATATTGCTAAGGGCTTAAGAAGTCCAGATAGTGTACATATATCTGTGTGTATAACCGTCAAAACTATGCCAAGTATGTTAGTAACATAGTTAGCTCAGCTTGCTAATGTTAGCAGTGGCTTCAAATTCTGGTCATACATACAGTAGGTGACCATGCGTTATAAAAACAACATAGGTCCTATTTTTCTGTTCCTTGTTTATGGGTTCATGTAGCTGATGTGATCCTGTAGAATTGTGTGACACTATGATTTAAACAATGACATTTGGTATGGGGATGCTATAGTTTTAATAGTCTAAACAAAACCTATATGAAAGTTTGTATATTGATTTCTCAGAAAAAATACAAAAGAATTTTTGTGAATTTTAGGCTACAACTTTTTCAGAATTTGTGAATTTTGTGTACATCTCCATTCTGTCAAAGTAAAGCTTTATGGAGGACAGATTTGTGTATCAGCATTTTTGAAAGACATGATGAAATAGGCCACCTGTGCGCTGCTGATCCCTTAATCTGATGGGGGCTCCAGGTATGTGGGCCATGCAGCCGATTCTGTCTTTTGCCTTCCCTCACCGGGGTGTGGTGATGGTGCTGCTGGCACATTGTGTCCTCGGTTCAGAATGCGAATGCCAATGGTGCGTTCAAAACCACACCACACTCAGCCCTGAATACATTTCAACTAGTGGTGCATGTGTTTCTCCTCAAAATTTCCATGATGGTGATTACAGACGTACAGGGAAACAAACACTGCACTTTCCAAAAGCAGCTAGGATGTCACTGTGAGATACCAATGACACCGCACGCTATTTTAACCTCACAGCCTGACCCTGAAGTCCAGTCAGATATGAAGTGTGTCACAGGGTTGTGCAGCTTGTCTCACACGCATCTCATGTATACCTGCTGATTACAGGCTCTGTCAGAACTTATTCAAAAGCGCTCAGCATGAAAAGCCTTGAGGGTATAACCATGGTGCTCATCCTCTTCGAAACTGCTGATGGTAAACACGCACCACGAGCACGCTTCAAAGCCTCCTTAAACTCCACACTAACAGAAACCTTGACCCTGTGAGTGTGCTGTGGCATTAATGGGCTGACATATCATGTACATGCGAAATATACTTATTGGGCTTTTTTCATGCCACATCCAGCTTTATTTGTTTTTTTACATGACAACATAACAATTAAAGAAAATGACATGGTTTTGATACTTACTGTGATGGAGTGAATGACTCAAACACATCTGAAAGCTGAGTGTTTTTTTCTGTCATATTAGTAATGAGTAAACAATCAAAATAAACTGAATTATTAGACAAAATACTACTAATTTGATCTGATGACTATATAGAGTTGACCTATTATTGCCATACTGTACCATGTGTTCTTTATATAAGACTCACATACAAAATCACAGTACAATTCCAATAAAAGCTAATTAAAATAAACTGAACTTTCACCATAAATATTTTAGGAGTGAATGAAAAGGACAGTAACACCACCCATGCTTAATTAAGGCTTTTATCATGGAAATGTTCAACAGATTTTAACAGTGAAGTGCAGATTGTGTAATGCACATATGTGTGTTCCCGAGGAAAGCCTCCCTTCCCTCCCTGCTGACAGGTCTTCAGCAGCTCTTCGTGCCACAGCTGACACTCACTTCAGATTGGCATCGCTGATCTTACATAATCTCCTTCCATTCTCCAGCCACCACCTCCGCCTCAGAGCTCAGTACAGAAAACAAGCTTTTGTCTCCAAACAAAGCCAAAACACCACATCTATCAGCAACTCTCATTTGTTTTGAATTTCTCTTTATATCCTTTTACATCGATATCAAGCATGGCCAGGACTGGTTTAATGACCTACAGCACAGAGAAGAGAAGTCCGTTGCCAAGCAGTTGTGTTTGTATAGGCTGTGGGTTTTGCTAAAGGGAAGCTATGGGTGGTGAGAGGAGGAGGAGTGAGGTGAGAGGATGTGGAGAGGACAGGAGTGGCTTGGCACAAGCTACCGTTGGTGAGCATCAGGCCTCTTTGGCTAATGGATAGAGAATATTGTGTTGTATAGCAGTGCACTAAAGGGTTTTTATTGAGTGAGAGTGAAAGAGGGAAAAGGGTGATTATTATGGCTCCTGGAATAGCATAATTAGAGGAAAGCACTGTTCCACTGTCTGTGGGTGTACATATAGGGGTAGGAGTGTTGTTTTTCTCTTTCTCGGGAGGATAAAATAGTATGCCATGCCTGGTACATTTCTGTCACACTTTTCTATATTTTCTGACTCTTCACAAAAGTTCTAACATTAGGCTGCATATAAAAGATGTGTACTGTTTCTAGAGTCCAGTAGGGGGGACTCCTGGTCACACTGGTTGCAAAAAGAAATCAGAGTTGCTGATTTGCAGACTGTATATAAAAGCTTGAAAATTGACAGCGCTAAAGTGGGTTTACTTTCGTTACCTCTAATCGACCTCTGGTTGCAATGTATCTGATGGCTATGAGAGAATGAGCCTACTGCTAAGTGATTTGGGGTTGCTATCTTTTTGATATAGTCTATGCTTTTAACAAATATGTAGCCAATTATTTTTAAAGTGTCTGACAAGAACTCATTGAAAAAAACAAGACCATCATGTTTTCCACCTTTGGCTATGTTCCTCTGCATAATTAAAAGCAGCAACCTGCCATAAATGCATTCTTTGCAGCAAAAAGAATAAACATTAATAAACAGCAAAAACAATTCCTAAAAATACAAAATTTGAATATCACCACCTGTCAATTTAGCAAAATTTGAATGTATAATTACATATGAAGCAGACAGAGCAACATAAAGCAGTCCTTTTTACTCAAAGTCTAGCTCTGTTTTGTGGAAATTCTTGAGGAAAATATATGGCTTTTTAGTTGCTCCATACTCCATAATGTGGGTGTGATAGCAGTTAAGCACACATCAAGGCTTTGTTCAGGAAATAGGAAGTGAACACTTAGCGTAGTTCGGCTGTGAACGGCAAAATGATTTTCTCCTCAGAACAAAGGCATAATCATGCTGTTTCCAAATTTAGTGCTCCAGCATTTCCTTCAGCAAAGAGCGCATTAACCACAAGTGCACGCGCGCACACTCCCGCATTCGTGTGCAGACACACTTTTACACGCTCTGAGCTAATTGCATACATGCATGTGTATGTTCATACACATGCTGCCATTCCCCACATCAGCTTGACTTGATTAACAGCTGCTTGTGTGTGGAACTGCTGTGCTGATGAAAGACAAGAAGCTGGTTCTTTCACTGCTGCTTGGGCATTACAAGCACAACAATTTACACAACAGTGGAGCACTAAAGTTGGCCTTCATTAGAGGGATTAGGAGCCTAATCTAAAACACTGTTTAAGTCTCTCATCCCAAACCCTAAACACTCTCTCAAGGGGGGCTCTTCCCTCCTACACCAACCATAACATCTCAAACTTCAAACACTCCATCTGTAACCCCAACCTCTGGGTGCTATCCCCTCTCTCATCGACCCCTATCTCAGAGTGAGGGGTTGCAGCGGGTGATGGAACCCACGTGATGGTGCAGCTGTGGAATGATTTATTGCTAGGTTAATTGTTGGGTGAGTGGGAATTGTGCCTGCAGGCTGCTAGCTTTTGTGTGATTACAGGTTCACCTGCTATTAGATTGAGCATACATTTCATTATCTTCTTAGAAGGGCTTGTGTATCCTTCTCAGCCTGTCTTTGGACAACTGAGGCCATGGAGGGAAAGGTTAGAGATCAGGGAATGGAGGCTACACTGGAGTATTGCAGCAATTAAACACAATTTGTTTTGAGCATTTCCTGCACTGACCAGCTGCACAGGGTCTGTCCACCATAAAACTGAGTGGAAATGCCCTGCAGGCCTAACAGCTATCTGATCTCTGTTTATACAATACATGTGTGAATATCAGGCTGTGTGAATATCAGGCCAAGACACTGAACCATCCACTGGAGTGTGTGCACAATGGGTAGAAAGAGTGTAAAGGCATAGAATGAGTCAATATGGCAGTGAGATACACTGAAGCTCACTTCTGTCCAATGACAGTGATACTGAGATGAGTTTCTGCTGCTCACCAGTGTTAGTTGAACTTTCTCTGAAATAAATGTAACAGTGTTGAAGTAAATAAACATGTACAAATATTCGACAGTCATATATAGTTTGAAAGAGCTTTTTGTGATCTTTAAATTGCAAGTAACTTATAAGAAGTACTACGTCCATAGTCTGTCTTTAGCCACAAGCATAAAATGTCCTTAGGTGAAACAGAAATGTCCATCTGGGCCACTGTATCCAAAACACAAAACAGTGTCTGCTCCTATGGTTTGGGGGTTTTTTTTAAGGATAAATTCTAAGTTTTTCGCATCAGTTTGCTGACAGACACAATTAACTATATGTTTATGAGTACAGCATAAATACATTCTTTATTCTATTAAATAACCTCAGAAAAAGTACTTACCTCCCCTTTAAAATGGGGAAACTTTATGCAAAGGTGCACTGGAGCCTACAGTAAATGACAAGTTTAATTTTTAGCTGTATTAGACATGTTGATTGGCATGTTTTGGTTAAGTATTTTCTTTAGGATACTAATTGTATACCATCTGTTACCCCAATAATCCACAATCAAACTTCCATCCGACTCAGTTGTTTGGTGTTGGCTGAACTTCAGTTCAATTTTCCAAAAACTTGGAACATAAAACCACAGATGTCTAAGTTACATCTTTGTGAACAGCGTGAGGTAGCTTTCAAGCAGACATAATATAAGAGAATTTGTGTAGCAGAAGTCACGAGGAGAGAGAGCGAGAGCCTTGACAGTCAGGAATGGGCTGTGGGATGCGGAATGAGAGATGGTATAATCAATCCTGGGGGATCAACCTAATGGACTGAAATCTTCTGTTTCCTGATATTAACTGCAATCAGTAATCAACCTGCACAGCAATTTGTGACCTTATAAAAACATGTTTCAGTGAAGAATCTGTTAGACACGCATGATAAACACTACCAATCTTGAAAATAAAATAAATTTTAAAAAACAGATTTAAAATACCAGAAAACAAAAAAAAACAAAAGAAAATCTTGCTCATTAACAGAGAATACAAATGAAGTAAGAAATTAATGTCAGAGTTAATTTCTGTTCTTAGCACATGAAGGCCTGAAACTGAGTATGGATGGAGGGGAACCATGGAAAATCAGCTGCCACATTTTTTAATGTGTGACTGGATTCATTTTCCCATGGCTTTTCCAGCACCACCTTGGAATCTATACCTTTTTTTTATTAATTCCCACAATATAGGTTCTGGCGGAAGCATGTAGGAAAAGGTACGCCTCTGAAAGCATGTGAGCTGTGAAGTAATCACCCAAATACGCCTTGTTAACTCGAGTCCAGTTGACACTCACTGGGCTTTTATGCAAGCTAAAAATATTTCTCCTTTTCTTTCATCTCCCCTCCTTTTTATTCTGCACGTGAGAGCTTTACTGGGTGCTGCTGGTCCATCGCCTTACTGAGCCCTACAGCCGCCCTCCTGTAAAGTAGTGGGATGCCAAACATCCCTTGATTTACAGCTTGGAGCACACGCTATGCGTTTGCTCCTATGGGCTATAAAAGGCAAATGAGAGCGAGATGTCCAGATCCCACTTGCTATATTAACCTAAATTCTTTCCAATAGAGTAGAGTGGTTGCATGAACTGACTATTACCACATGCTGAAAAGAGGAAAACCTTCCAGGCCCCAACAGAGAGCTCACGTGAAGGGCAGATGGAGGGAAGGGTCTGATAAAATCAGCTGCTGACCTTCTCTTGCATACTAGGGCAGTCAATAACATGCCTTTTCTCCTACACAACCCTGCTCCACAGCCTTGTCTGGCCTCAGACTCTTTTACTCTCTAAAATATGACAAATATCACAAGAAACTCAGTGTCGGGATGTGAGGATTTTTTATTTTGCTTTTGTTTATCATTTTTAACCTAATTTTTGAGGGTTTTGGGCTGTTATTCTGACAAATCAGATCATCTCAAGATGCCACCTTGAGACTTTCTGATAATATTTAAATTGAGATGTGAATGATGAATCCAAAAAACCCAGTGCAATCTGGCAAGAAATCAAAGAGGCATGTAATGTTTAGAACTAAACCTAAACAAGACCAAGAAGAATACAAACTCCAAGCTTTACTAAGTCTTAGCCTAAATAAAGAGTCGGGATTGCCAAGTTATTGCAATTCATCATCAGAGGAACACGACTGTCTCTGTCAGATTCTGCAGCAGTCCTTCAGACATTTCACTCGTGACCGAAGTTCTGGTCTGGCTGACAGCGTCATCCATCGACCCATGCTGCTAACACGGCTCAGGATCAGGAGACTAGCAGAGCCAATAGAAATCCAAGGTAACATGAAAGGGGATGAATCTATCAAGTTCACATACTTCTCTGAATTCCAGGACCTTTTGACCAGTGTGAGCATGTCCTTGTTGAGGTTGGCTCCAGGACCCTCAACTGCCTTTACCCCAGTCGTTCCTCTCAGGATTAGCTTTGCTATGATTTGGCGCTGATTCTCACTGGCCTCTGGAATGCGACGGATGACGGATCTATTTTCCTACATTGTTTCACCTGCTCTAAATGGAACCACATGCTTCACAAGACCGCCTCTCCTTTGTCTGTAATTGGAAGCACATGCACTCTGAAGTCAAAAGTAAAGCGAAGCCGACACAGCCGACAAGGCTCCCTTCCTCTGCTCCCGCCCCACTTCCCCTCCCTTTGGGTCTCGGGTGCCACTTTTTGGTCCAGGCCAAGTGGGAGAGCACTTATTGAACTAACTGACCTGGCATTACACGTCAGACTCAGTTCAGTGGGACGACTGTATCATATGTCCTTTGTGGCATTCGAACCTAAGACTTAAATGTGAGTGACAGTTACGAGTTTGCTGAGGAGGGAGACCTTGACATTGGGTCTGACATGTTTTCAGAACACAAGCAGCATACTGTACTATTCATTTGCTACGGTCTGTGATGTCTAAACGGGACAGGCCATGGATGCAAGAAACGAGCATCATCAGCTCTTACATAATGTCTTTGTGTCAGAACAGGATTGCATAAGAGAGGAATTTATGATATTTGCTGAAATCAAAAGTCACGATGATGCAGCATATCTATCACAAATGTAAGGAGACAAAAACAGCACTCTGTATTGCACATAAAGCTCTTTGGCAAGTCTAAAGCCAGGTTCTTTTTTAATGATTTAAAAGTAAATAGCTCCAACACAATAGACAACTATATAGATTCAAATTCTTGGCACCTATGCAAAAACATGAAGGTTTAAATATTTTCCGCCTTCACACAAAATCACAAAGGTCTGCAGACAGCACTGTGACTATTCCTACTTCAGTTGGATGTTTAACACTAAGTTTAAAGAACTGCTTTCACACCTCACCATCTCACGTTAAGATTTGCCTCCAATATTTGGAATATTACAGGAGAACATAAGGCCTCGACAGGGATTTTTAAAAAGAATCAAAGACCAGGTAGCTGTTCGCCCCGCCCCCCATTTTAGAGTTTAAAAGTTATCATAATAAAAAACTTTGAAATTCTAGAATGATCTTAAAACTGGCTGTATACACTTCAGGTTAAACTCAGGGGTACGTAATTGGCCTCACTGCCCTGAAAGCTGGTACGACCCCCCCTCCCCCTTCTGCAACCAAAACAGTAATTTGCACCCTGTTGCATGTACTGGGCTTGATTAGCAACTCTGGTGCCAAGATTAGTGCAAACCTCTGGCCTCTCAATTTAAATGAATAAGATTGTTAGAACTGATAGCTTGCTTTAACGATTTTGTCTCTTTGTAGACCTCAAAGAAGCTGCAGAGGCCTTGAGGGCGGGAAGACATACCTCTCATTTTTCATGGCTATTACAGAGGGAAAGATTTTAGACAAAAGTACTGTGAGAGTGCACAAGATTTTTGCTGCTGTTGCCACAATTGAAGCTAACGCTGTGCAGCAGTGACATCTACTGGTAAAAAGGATGACTTACAAATACAATTTCAAATAGGTGGCAAAGTAATATTTTTTTGTCTGAATAATAATTCAACAGTGCCAAAACAGTGCATAATATTTAATCGAATAGGGCTGTTTACTGCATTTGTCCTTTAAGATAAGGGAGACCTTGAAAGGAGACAAGTCTAATGGACCATCTTACTAATAAATCACTGTCTTCGTTTTTATTGAGGATCACAAAAAAACAGTCAAAGAAAGAAACGGAAGCACACCCTTTTTAAAATTCTAAGGTTTTATATATCAGGACAAGTGTGAGAACCTCTGTTAAAGAAGAAGTTTTTGCAGCTTCCTGGAACATTCAGGAGTTCGTTAACACAGTGCCAAAGAGGAAAAACGCAGGAATGACTTTAAGCAACCAACTGCTGCTCTCCATCAGTCTGGCAAGGGTTATAAGGTGGTTTTCAAACAATTTGAAGTCCATCATTCTACAGTGAGAAAGATTATTCACACTTGAAGAACATTCAGAACAACTGCAAATGTTGCCAGGAGCAGACAGCTGAGCAAATTCACCCCAAGGTCAGACCATGCAATGCAACAAATGAAACGAAATGAAACTGCAAAAAAAAAGAAAAATGTCATAGGCTACATCTCAGTTTCTACAGGCTTGCGCTCCCTGGTGGCCCTATACACATCTTAAGATATCCTTTCTTCATGAATTTGATTATAACACACTGTACAATGTCCATCGTCTATGCCATGAGCCAAAATAGTTGTAACAACGAACCAATGTTTGGTCCTGTGCAGCTGCTCAGTGGCCATGAGAACAAAAAATGGTAAAATTAAGTATACTTAAAAAACACTTGATTTTCAAGTGTGCCATTGATGCTGCTGCTATCCTCTACTGCCCTGCTGTGCAAAGCACAAAGAAAATGGAGAGGCTGTTGCGGCAAAATTAAATTAACACTGTTAGGTCCAGGGTTAGGTCTGATGCTAGCCTTATGCGCTTTAGAGAAATTTAAAAACTGACATTTTTGGAATAAATGTCAATAGTTTTTGTGTGTCAGTTAGTGCCCTATGATTGCCACGGCAAAAAGGATATATTTTGATACCACAAGGTTAGACTTTAGGCATGTTAGAGTTGCAGTTGGGTTGCAGTTTAGAAGTTGCAATTATGATTTGTCAGAGGTATTTCTTTTAATATTCACAATATATCAAAAAATAGATTATTGGGTGTAGCAGTGAATTAGTTTCAATTAAAATTTAAAAAGTTAAGTTTATATTTTCTATAATAATTCCTTTTTTAAACAAGTAAGTAGGTGTGAGTAATTATGCTATGAAGTGAAACAGATACTGGCAGACGCCAGTGTTTACTAAAAAATGTAAGCTTGAGAAAGAACAGCTGCTATTTCATGGTGGGCCAGATGCACAGATGATATGATTAAGGACCTGCTCTCAATCACGTACCTCTCACTGTTCACACAGAGTCAGATCTCTATCTGTGCATGATACATATACATGATTACCTCAACACAAAGACGGGAGCAATTTTGTTCAAACCTTTTTTGTTGTGTTTGATGTTGGTGTTCTGTTGAGTGGGACGTTTAACTCAGCTTGTTCACTTATATTACCAAATACAGACTACGGTATTTTTTTTTCTCCTGTCTCTCATGGTGCCCAGTCTTGTAGGTGGCCTTGGTTTTAATTGTCAGTGCTGAGATTTCTCTGACTTAAATTCTAGTCTCAGAACAATTTAAGTACTGAATAGATTTTTTTTATTTGATTTCGTTCATCTTAAAGTTAAAAAATGCAAGGTAATTAGTCTGTGACGTAACACAAGGGACACATTTTTCAATAGACAGAGTTCAAAAGTTCAGTAAATACTAGAACTTATAATTTTTGCCCTTTGTAATTTGGAAGAAATAACTCTTTAGCAGAGCTTGTGTAACAAAGTATTTCAACTAACACTGCATGTCACAGAGAACCACATCTGCTTCTTTGGGATGTTTTATATGTGCATGAAGGCTATTATGTATATGACAATATATGAGAAAAATGGAATATATGATAAAAAAAATTTATTCATATGTGAGTCAGTCCTATATGCTGCAGATATATGTCCCTTGATTACTTATTAGAGAAGTTCTGTTTTTTTCTTTTTCACGCACAGCTTATATTTTCTAGTTTCTGCACCAGGAGCAGAACATGATATGTGACCAGTGGAGAGGCTCAAACTGTTTGCATGCAATAAAAGAGGGGACAGTGAACCCAGCCTGCTCCTCTTTTCCTCTCCTCATGCGATCTCAGCACAGCCAATTATCAAGATGAACTTGCGATTGATCTTATTGCACAAAGGCCCACGGCAGTTAGCAAACCTTATTCTATTTCTTCATGCAGTCTGGAATATTTACTAAGAACACTTTTAATCCCTCAAGTCTGAAGCCTATTGATTACAGGAGGCAGATACGTTTCAGCAAAGACCACAATCAATAAACACAGCTGTGTGCGGACGATATAAAAGTCTTTAATTGTTGATAATTCAATCAGAAAATTGTGGATTTGTTGCACAGAGGCAGTCACATTTTTTTTAATCTTCAGCATCATTGATAGATTAGGTTTAGAAAGGAGTGATGAGTAAATATTATTTATGCGTGAAAGACAGACATGATAAATATCCCATAAAATGTTTTTTAAGCATAGAACATCATTGAACAACCCAAGAACCTCACTTATTACCTCTTGAATCATAAAATTTTACAGTGGTCAAACCACCACTTCATGGGGTGTTGGAATAAATAAAATATTTAACAGCTACTTTGACTCCAGGTGGTGTCCAGAATTTTCAGCATCATTATACAACTAAACCGTAAGAATCTTTTATTTAATACACAAAAGGAATAGTATTACAGTTTGAAGAAAGGCATTTCATTCCTTTCTTGCTTGTATCAACAGACGTGTCCTTTTAAAACTTACTTTTGATGTTACGTGTTAAATGGTGACCTTTAAAGGTAGGCTGTTTCCCTGTTTCCAAAGTTTATGCTAAGCTAACAGGCTGCTGGTAGCTAGCTTTGCTTAGCATTTAACGTCCATAGCAGTTCCTCCCCCAAAAAATCTTCTATAAGCACAGCCCACCTCTACTACATTCAACACGCTGTACTGCAGCAACTACAGCAGCATTTTAATGTAGAGGACATCAGACAGTTATATTCATCCACATTCTGCCCCCTTGTCCCTGTTAAGCTAAGTGAATAGGGCAAAGGCAGTGACATTCATCATATACAGGAGGAACAACCATAAAGGGCAACGTGAGGCTGATAGAAGAGGGAGAGGCAGGCAGCACAACACGCTGTAAAAGCCAAAGGCCTCCGGTGGGGACAGCAGTAGGGAAAAAATGTAGACATCAAAGAAAAGGGACAGCAAAAATGCAATGTCTCAGGTGGGTTTGCTGATCAAATTTGTGATCTGGCACTGTAGGCACACTTCAGCTCCTTTTATTATTCGCCATTAACTACAAAGTACATGAAGCAGCTCTTTGTATCTGCAGTATAATCTGTCTCTACAACAGGTGAACAATGCACACACTGCAACAATGTGAGTAGACAAATGGCTCGCAATTAAAAGACACTACACGAAATCCCTTGGTATCAGCTCGACTGATAACTGGCAATGCAGCTTGGCAGCTAGTGGGCGTCGATGTGAAGCGCCACCCGCAAGAAAAACTGATAAAACAGTAAACAGTACGCTTGTGTGCTGGCAGGGTGAAACAATTCCTCATTTTTATGAGGCTGGTCAGTTGAGGCAGTCAGAGCTACACAGACAGGCGTATAAAGAGCTTTGTGTAGCTCAGACAGAACATCTCTTGAATCTCAAGTGTTTAAAGTTGGCCTATTTCCACCCTCCCCTAAAGTCTTGGTCAGTGGAAGATGTTGTACATTCATTAGAGGAGAGAACTGTCAAGAGTCTGGCTGACAAATGACCTTAGACCTTAATGCTCGCCCAGCTGTAATGTGTTTTTTCTTTTCTGGGAACATCGTAGTGCTTGATGAGGTTTTACTGTTAAAGTATAAGGCTGATTATATTGTGTATTTTTTTCTCGAGGTCAACAAACTTCACAAATGGACCGATCCCAACAACGAATTGATCTACTAATGCACCATCTATTAGAATTCATTTGTTCCTGCAATGCCCAAATTCTTTAAAAAGAAATCTCTTAACAATATGGTGGAGAAACACATAGACCCTGCCTACACTTGATTATAAATTGCACCTTCTGGGATCAAATTACACACGGACAGTGCTAAAGATAAAGAACAATCAATATCATGCAATCTGATCCACTTACTCAAAGCGCTTTCTGTGTTGGTTTGAGCCACATATTTATTGTAAGGTCAATGCTTTCATTTTCTGAATTGCCTAAAACAAGAAAAAACCTGGAAAATTGTTATGAAGCATTGTCCTTGTTGCAGACAGAACATTTCCTTCATTTTGTCTCACAAATTACAATATCAATAGCCGGAATAACTCGTACACAAATATTAGTTCTCGTTCTCTTTGCTAACCTAAAGTAAATCTGGCACTTGAGTGGCAATGAAACATCTGTGTTCAACAGTAGCAAAGACAGCTGGAGACACATGATTGTCACAGATTCGCAGATATAAAACAGCAACGTGTCTCTGTAGTCCAATCTTGATCCAATCGCCCAAGAAGCATTTTAGCATTAAGTGTGAACAGGGTCGCAGAGTTTATTTCAATCTTAGAGTGGACTGAGCAAAGCCTAAGTTAGACACAAGAATCTTTGATTTCATTTTTTTTCATTAGGACTTGTTGACAGTCTAAAAAAAATACAAAATAACACATTTCATATAAAGATAACAAAAAGCAAACAAACATAAAACAACTATGCTTATACAGTATAAAGTAGAATTATAATAAATTCAATGGAGTTGCTACAATGGCAGTTTCACAAAAGAGAAAAGAATTCACTTTTTTGGGCGGCTGTCTCTAGTCTTCACATTTTTTTGTTATTTTTGTTTTTCCTTTTTTTTTGCAAATGAATATGAAATATTAAGACGTGGTTTTTTTTTTCTCTTTTTTCAGTTGTGTGTAACATACGTGGATGTTGTGAGATTTGAAGAAACTGTGTCAGTTCTACATCTGGAGCGAAATTATAAGAATTATGTGAATGAGCCACAAGCAGTATAAACAGGGGGAACAGGAAAATACAATCCTGCAGACAACTGAGAAGGACGGAAAGAGAGAGAGAGACGGGTGGACGGGGAGAGCTCCTCTAAGTATCATGACTCATATGCTGTGGTTACATAATCAGTCTGGGGCCAAGCTAAGTGATAACATCAGGTACGACCTGCCTGCTGCACTCGGGACATTTAGGAACATCATCTGTGAAACACTCGACTTGACTCGTCGCTGTTATTAACATTTAGAGCCATTGTTAAAATCAGTGTCATTTCAGACTTTTCTGTTGCAGCAGCAGGACCCTGATTGCAATCAGCACTATTTTCAACAACACTGAGATGTTCCGTTATACGTTAACAGGAATGTGTGTGTGTGTGTGTGTGTGTGTGTGTGTGTGTGTGTGTGTGTGTGTGTGTGTGTGTGTGTGTGTGTGTGTGAAACTCTGGTTTATCTCTGTCTCTCTATAACTCTATCCCTGCCACACAATGAATCATTGATGGCGTTTTAGAGAAATAACTGAGCAGTGATTATTATTGCAGAGGGCTATTGGGAGTGTGTCAGCCCCCACCCAGTTATTTAGTAAGTTGGCTTGATCATCTGTCTCCTCCTGAGAAAGAGAAATTTCCAGTGAATTGACCGAGAAATCCAGATGACTGTCAATAAGTCCGGTGCCGCTGTCCACAGCTGCTAGTCCCAGATTGAGTGCTTTCCTAGTATTTGCAAAGTAAAGGGCGATGATACAATCCACTTGCAGGCCTCTCATGTGCACCTCTGTTTCACTTTGCCACCCATTACTCCGTGAGGGAACATTCCCCCAGCCCCAGCAGGCCGTCCACATCTTCGTAGAGTACTAGTGCCTGAGACTTTGTTCAGTCTGTGGTGGGGCAGAATCAGAGGGCTTACATGCTCTTTGCTTGTAATGTGACTGTTTGTACGTAAATTAATATGCAGGATCCTGTCAAGACGAGAGAAAAAAATGGAGTCAGCGGCTTTCACATGAGTCTTTTGCACTGAATAAGCAATGTTAAAAGCCGAACAAAGAGGCTTCATATTTCAGGTACCTCTGTTGCGTTTCCTTGAATGGTTGTTAGTCTGCAAGACGGAAGAAACAACTGAGTCAGTGTTCAGATATTTATAGGACAATTATTTGACAAAAAATGTTTTTATTCTTCTCTGGTGTTTCTGTCTCACAGTCAAGACTGTGTTGAAAAACACCCACACACTCCACCCAGCAGTTTGAACATCTTGGCTTCAATACAAACAAGAGCCAATACTTCTCATGCCAGAGGATACAAAACTGAATCAATCCATTATTATATTTAACCTCAATGAGCACAAGGACATGTATGCGAGAAGAAAGCCCTCAGGGCCGCAAAACGCAAGAGCGAGGTGAGTTTACTCTAAACTCTTAATTCAGGAGGCATGGCAGTTTATCACTTATATTTCCCCATCAGAAAGTCATTTACATACATAAAGATGTTTTACTTTGTAAACAGAGAAAATGAACAACATTTAAAATATGCACAAAAATGTGGCTCTCTGTAAAGCCCATGTTGATTAAAAATACAATTTTTGGACAGAATAATTGTCGTCAACTATATTTAACTTTGCAAATATCAGTACCCTGTTGGGTATAGCAAAGTAAATGTTTATCATTAATATTCAGTAAAAATAAAGGTCAAATAAAATCGAAGACGCTGCTGGCGACGTGGTTCCACGTGGTGGCGTGGTTTCATGTGGTGAGATGCCTGAGAGGCTGCCAGATGTCGGCGGTATAACAGCTCACTGTTCGCCACACCGAGTTCTGTTTCTAAATGTGAGAGATTCGTGTACGTAATGCGTGCTGCAGTTCACCTTTACGTGTAGCTTTGGACTGACTGGCAGCCACAGTTGTCAGGTCTGCTGGCAGACCTACATACACACCACCATAGTTCCTGAGAGGAGAGCAGAGGAGAGGGGAGGAGAGGTTTTAAAGACCAAGTAGCAATTAAAAACCATAGATGGCATTGATTTTTGTTTTAGTGGATGTTTTTAATAGCATTACCAGTATCCCATCAAACTGACAGACCTCTAAATGAAATTCATTTATCATTTTATTCATTTATTTTTTGAGTTATTGTTCATTTACTTGTTTAAACCTTGCACTTTATTATGAGAATGCTGCAAAACTAACTATTTGACATTTTTGCGATAAAAAATTTATTTCAAGTATATTTCATTTCAAGTATAGCCGTCTTAGCAAAATGCACTCAAGGGCACTGCAAAGTACCTTCTTTTCTCATCTTCTGCTGAGGGATCTTCTGTCCTGATTGAGAGAATGGGCACAGGTCAGGTCATATGGGAGCAGAGAGGAAATAAAAAAAATCACAAATATACAAAATAGAGAGAAAGTGCAAACATTGTTCTTTTGGAGGTTCTTTTGCTTAGCCTCAGAAATCTTCGGTATGCTGCTCAAGCCCTGTAGGGAATACTTCTCTGTCAGGAACTTCTATAGACCAAACCGCCAGTTTTATTTCAGGCCTGCTGAACAACAAACTTGAAGTGGTCTCAGGTTTGATGTGGTGGCTGATCATTAAGATCAAACATGGTAACAACATGAAGCCGATGTGAAGGTTTATTCACTGTGTGCTATCCCTTTGCAAGCCAAGCTGTATCACGCTTTTTAGTTTTGTGAGTATATTATTCCCTTAACCTTGTGTCTTGCTCTGTGAGTGTGTGTGTTGGTGCATGTGTGTATGAGTGTGTGTGCACATGAGCTTTTGTGTGGTAGTTTGCTGTGTAGTACAGACCTAGATAGCTGTGATTAGCTTCACTGAGTCAATGCTTTACTGTCAGCTCTCATGGGTCCTGTGCTGGCTGTTCAGATGGTTATGAAGGAGAATACACACACTTACACACACAAACACAAACTACAATAAAGCACAAACACACACACAGACACACAGTGTTTCCAGGAAATGCTTTGGAAAAAGCTGCCCCTCCCAAAGCTTTTTACTGTATTCTAGATAGCAAAGAAAAGTATATCTCCTGTATTTCAATTAGAATAAATTTAAAAAAAAACCCAAAGAACAGAACACAAAACTACTATTTGGGGGCCAAAATAAATAATTTTTAACCAAAAGTATATACAACAAAAGCAGAGTGGTTAGTCTGAAATTAAAATATTTCTGTCACTGTCAACAGGGACAATCCATTTTTGGACCCACAGTAAATTTACTTTTAATTTTTGCAGTTAGCAAACTACGCAGTATTAGGGCCACATTAGGGGAAAAAATCATTTTAACAATAAAGTCGTAATTCTATTTTGAGAAAAAAGTCCAGATTACAGTTATTGTTTGACGACAAACTGCCAAATTTGCTATAAACCTCTACAAAATGACTTGTGTAAATGACCTAATGAAACAAACTGATCAGCTATCTTGTGATACAACGTACGTCCTCTTTATTGCACAACGGTGTAACCAACCATACTCTACATTATGCTGCCTAAGATTTTGTTAACTGTTCATCTTTGACTGTAGGAGGAACCCACACAAAAACAGGGAGAACATGTGAAGTCAACACAAAAGGCTCCAGCCAGATGGCAGAGTCGATCTCAGGACCTTATTGTTGTGAGACAACATTGCTAACTACCACTGTGGTGCCCAACTTCACATGTCACATGTAAATTTCCAAAGGTTGATTCTGTTCATCTGGACGTAGCGTTTTCAGTGGGAGAAACGTTTTGTCACTCATCCAAGTGACTTCTTCAGTCTCAGCTGACTGCAGGGTTCCCTAATCTTATAAACAGTCAGCTGAGACTGAAGAAGTCACTTGGATGAGTGACAAAACATTTCTCCCACTGAAAACGCTACGTCCAGATGAACAGAATCAGCCTTTGGAGATTTTCTTACCTGGATGATTGAGCATGCATCAAGACACATGTAAATTAAAAAATGTTAACAATGATGATCTTTACTGTCAAACCCTTGCATATTTACCATTGTTAAATGACCCTACGTGTCAGTGTTAATATACAGTATTGAGGTATAAAGCTAATTTTGTACAGTGTAGCATTTGATGCAAAACTTCAAGGCCTGGAGGCTGCAGATGATGAGTTTTAGAAATACTTTAAATAATTAGAAAATGGCTTATGTACTTACACATCTTTGGAGGCTTCTGCTGGCCCTGAGAACAGATGACAAGCCAAAAGTTAATTTCATTCCATTATGAAATGCACAAGCGGTCAAAGCAGGTGTGTTTTACCAAACTGATAATTAATTTCTTTGCATTTACGATCAGTGAACTGCACAGCAGGTTTTTAATCAACAGTCACTGAATGTGAACTACACACTCACTGAGCACTTCATTAGATACACCTATGCACCAGCGTCATTCATACATCATTCTCCAATCTGTCAGTCTTGCTGCAAGAGTGCAGTGCAATGTCTCAAGGGTAAAAATCCATGCACCCAATGTGCTACAATGACTTGATTCCTTTATGCTCCCAGTATATGTTCCCATAAAGTATGACAGAACACCACATCACAAACATTGTCTCACACTGGTCTCATGACGAGTCTGGTGGACCTGAGAGTATCTCAAGTCAGCAGATCTGCATTCAGCATAACACTGCTAATATGTCCAGTAGCACAAAGGGAGCATGAATGTGCAGTTGACGATTCTACAAGAGTGATGTAATGCAAATATGTCATTCGAGGAATCCATGCCACAAAGAATAGAGGCTGTTTTGTGAGCAAAACAAGGCCTTGCCCAGTATACTGGCTACTGTATTTTTAGATACTTCAATGTGCATAAACAATGCCTACACTACTTCTGTATCTGCCACACTTATCAGACGTACCTTACAAAAATTCAACACTTTATTGGCTCCTTTAATTGCTAGGGGTGACGAAAGTGAACTGTTAACTGGCAATATTTTTCGGAAGGTGTAGAACTAACCCCTCCCAGTGTAATTATCACGTTCGGTTTCGACAAACATGAAATTCAACCAGGCATTACAATTGTTATTTGTTGAAGCTGAATGAACTGTTAACCAAAACCACAACTTCTGCCAACTATATTCAAAATGCTTTTGTTGCTTAAACTCAAGTAAACACTGCAAAATTCTCGCTAAGTATCAAAGTCCTGTGTTTTGTACACCTGGCATTCACCCCGACTACCTAACTGCAATTCCCCTCAGTCACAGCAGATGCATTTCCTGTACTGAGAAATGTTGCTGCTGAACAACAGGATGGACCCAATTTAGTGCACCCTGCAGTGACTAAGATACAGGATTTACAGAGACGTGGTCATTTTCGGAAATGCTTGAAAAGAAATAACGCACACACACACTCAACTCATATCCGTCCATTAAAATAAAAAGCTGCACGATACAGAAGGTACTTAGCTTCATGCAACGTGAGACAGTTTATTTGTTTGTTTACTAGTTTTTAAAGGCAACAAAATCCACCTAATTAAAATGTCTAATGTCCAATAATTAACTCAATAAATACAATTTCTTTATAATGTTAATAATTGCACATTTTAATTAGGTGGATTTAATTATCCCAGCCTTTATTTTAAACTAGATTTAGTCTAGTCTAAAATTTGCGAATGAGACAACCTTTTAAGGTACAAGAGACGTTTTTATTTAAAGTCGTTATTTGTTATCAGATGCTGTTAATATTTTCACTACATTTCAAAAGGTAATATTTGATATTCATTTCTAATGCCTTAGAACATTTTTCAGCAGCTAACATTTTACAGATCACACATTAAACCTTATACACAATGTACAGCGTTTAAGTACTGGGACAATAACATATATCCAGGAAATGATAGGATATCTCGGAAACACCTGGTTGGAAGTGTGTTAAATCTGGGATACAAGGATCAACTGACTAGAATCTGGTGGTCAAAGATCCTCACTCAACATATTTTTGACTTCCACTCAAATTCATATGCAAATTGTGACAACATTTCATAGAAATGCTTAATATGATAAAAAAAGAAAAGAAAAAAAAAGGTGATGACCGGTGAACTTCTGTGACCTTATAATGTTCTGTAAAAATGCTTTTCTGGCCATTACTCAGCACCATAATTCAGCAACACAAGATGTGATATTGGCCTTATTTCACATTCAGTTGGATACTGAATTGGTGACACTAATCTTTGGTACTCACAATAATATTCACAACATCACTGCAAGCTGGTGTTTTATTTATTTACTTACTGAAATCTTTTTGTGGAGGTAGTTGCACACCACCTCAAAGACTTAGTGACCAAAGTTATAGCTAATGCTGGATTTATTCATTCATTTTTTATAACGGCAAATACACAGCATGAACCATTCCCAATTTAACAGCATTTACAGCCTATGTTTGAGATGCCTGTGATTTCTCATAGCCTTTAAATGAGCTGCTCCAGAAACCAGTTTGGGATGATCTGAGCTTTGTGACATGGTACGTTAACAGGTTGATAAGAACCATTGTGATGACTTGATCTACAAAGAGGAACACATTGTAAAATAACTTTGGACATACAGTGTATGATGCCTCAGTTGCAGATACTCACTGAGCTCATCTCCATGCTGTTTGACTCTTTTATGGACCGACAACACTTTGTGCTTTGCCAAACTGCAGGCAGTCAACTGAGCTTGATTTGAATTGTAATAACATCATAATGCATTCTGCAGGAGGATAATCTACTTTTTTCTTGAATGTACAGTCGCACATGACAACAGCGGTGGAACAAAAGCCTCAGTTGTGTCCTTCAATTGCTTTTTCATGTTATACCTTATTTTATAAGAGTAGAAATGTACCTTGAAAAGAACACCACAAGAATCACTTGCAATAGTAGAAAATTGGATAATCTACATTACACACAAATAGGCTACAGCACATTTTATCCTCGTAGAGGGAATGCTGACATGACACAGGGGCCTATTCAGTGGCCTGACAAAAGCTCATTCATATCCAAGGCAGCACATCAGGGTGCATAAGACTAGGGACAGGCAATGTGATATAGAACCACTAAAGCCGTCATTTTGAGTTTTATAAGACCATATCCTGAAATTAGAGCATTTTTTGTAGGACTCGACTTAATAGCTTTCTAAAAACTTGGGTTACGGTCAGGACTTTGTTGCCTTGAAGCAAACAACTTAGATCGTACAGTAAATATTGGTTTATAAAACACTATAAAGTCATTATATAATGAGGAAGGTTTAGCTTGTTTTTAATGTATTCATGTCTCAGTGCTACCATTTAGCAAAATAACAGCTGTACATCAGAGTTCTTAAACTTTATACCTGAAAATGTGCATTTGTAGGTTTGACGTTGTCCCTCACTAAAATCAAATCAAAGCAAAGTTAATTTTATTGAACTTAATGTTCTCTGTGATGAATACTTGCAGGCTAACTTTCCAATTTGTGTTCACTGAGTGGAAATGGTGTAAAACAGATTTCACTACAAGTCAGAAATAAGCTTAAAAATATTTATATATTTATGCATTTTTCCACATCACCATCTGGGAAAGTGACAAAATACAGTTCGCACCATAAAGTGTTACTTTATGGCTTTATTCATTGGCATTATTAAACTAAGGTCAAACAGCTATGTATAGGTGTGTATATATGCAACTTATCACTCACAGAACAAAGTATAGAGACAAAATAATTGTTCATAGATTAAAATAGTAGGAAATGTAAACAAGAAATGCTTTTATCTTTATTTACAGAAAGCGAAACACTTGATTCTGACCTGGTGTCAGCCTCTATGGACAAATGAGTGCAGCCACTAGTCGAAATTTATCAGAGTGACAGGATGTCACATGCCCTTGACACTGTGCTGATTGCTGACCTCTAAGAGCAGAAAAAGTGGCTAGGGCCTGCCATGCAGAAACAAACACAGCTGCTGTCCTTCATAGATAAACAAACCACAGTTACAGTACACTCACACAACTGCCGAGATGCTGTTTGTGTACCTCAAGGTGGATCTCATTTAAAGCATGAAACAACACTGGACTGTGTTTCCCTGTAGCTTTTTGAGCTCTGTTAAAGCACCTGCTAAGCACTGATTAGGTACCTGCAAACACACACACACATTTGCAGAAGCACAAACACACACCGTGCTTTAATAGGTAGTGGTGGGTGAGGTAATCCTGCAGATACTTCAGGAAAATAGTTACCTCAATTTGACTCTGGAGCCCAGAGATTTACTTTGCAAAACTTGAAACATGTCTAAAATCAGCCTACATCGACTAAGAAAGGTGTTTTATGAGGAAAATAACAAACGGAAAAGCACGATAGCCCAGTGAGAGTTGGTAAAATCACGCGATACAGGATGTTTTTTTTCCATTCAAATATGTCCTCCAGGCTTTATGAATGAACCTGGCTGTTGATTAGGTATTTTTAGTGTCGCCTGCTTATAGGGCACAACCAACATCAGTCAAGCGGGAAGACAAAGATGGATGGATGTGAGTGAAATTGCTTGTCTTCCATCCTCAGCGAACCCTTTCAAACAAGCACTAAGATGCTGAGAGAGAAGCTGTTCACTTAGATGGTAACGCCACATTTATGGTGTCAGGAGCCGGGATCTGCATCAAAGCGGCACATTCTTCAGACCCAGGTGCCTCAGACGAGGGAGATCCTTCGTGATCGATCTGCCACCCATGGCTTCGAGAGACCACCACGGGCATACACACGCACAACCCCGCCCCCAAACAAACACACACACACACATTCTTTTAAACGCAAGGGCAACCCCGACACACTTCATTGACATTCAAGACATCTTCTCCCACCGCTGCAGATACAGTGGCAACTCTTTCTTTCAACCCCCCCGCCTCACACACACACACGCTCACCCAGTATTGCACACACAAACGGATGTACACAGAGATTCCTGAAACACTCACCCCCTCCTGTGGTGCTGGTGGCTGAGGAATTGCCACAACCCATTTTGCATCGATGCAGCCACCGTCCAAGCTGAGCGGACACGTTTAATGAGTGGATGGATGGGGAGGACAGGAGGGGAATGTACAACTCATTGGGAGAAGAGGGGAAAGTGGGCAGGAGAGGTGACAGAGGCACAAAGGGAGGGAAGGTCAAAGGAAATGCCTAGCAGGGACCTCCATTGGTTGTATCCCCTCCCCTGTCTTCAACCCTTGCGCCTGCCTACTGCGATGCAATGAAGAGCTCAGAGTGAAGTGAGAGCATGGCGAGAGAGGCTTTTATACACACACACACCACACTCACTGACAAGAGAGAACGAGGGAGAGGGGGGAATGAGGGGGGAGGGAGAGAGAGAGAGAGAGAGAGAAAGATGCTTTACCCTCACATGATTTGCTCTTTTCCTCCACCCTGACAAGGTTGCCCAGGAAACCAGGGGAAAGGGGGCGGAGGGTGGAGTGAGAGCCAACCAATAAGAAGCTTCCTTTATATATAAAGGTGTAAAAAAACTGGAATAAATTGAATGGCATCAATATATCAGCATGTTTGTGTGGCATACTGTAAAATTCCCAAAGTGCTCTGAGTATGCTAAAATATAGAGAAGCAATACTTGTGCTTTTTTTACAGAGGCGACGCACGCGTTCATGCTCACTCATAACCTAAAGCTTATATACTTGAGCTGCTGGCAATCAGTGAGAATGAGAATATGGAAAAACCTTGAACAGTGAACAAGTGGAACCACAAAGGGTTGTGCATAGGCCTCTTTATAGCCCCGAGTGATTCTCAGAGCATCTCTGTTCTTCATGTCACTCATGATGTATGCGCTTAAAATGCAAGAGCAGTCACATGAGTAGAGTATGATGGCAAGAAGCATTACATTAGCACTCTGCACCAGTCAAACCAATTCACACTTTCTGTTAGCTGTGTTATCTATATTATAATGGGAGTCGAGATTTTTAAAATTCAAATGAGAAGTTTCCAGAGGAAAAAAAAAAGACATCATGAATTCTCTTTCTGTTTTATGCTAGATGGACTCATTTCCAAAGGCCCTTAAACAGGCCTGAGATGCTTCTTATGTGTAGATGAATTGATGTGTGAGACTAATTTTATTCAAATTTCTAGAAATGTCTAGAACAATAAGAAGACTTTGTGTACAGTAAAGTCAGTCTTAAACTGTTGTGCACAATCCATTGCAATCTGAAGTAAAATGCATTATAGGAAAAATGCTTTTTTGCCTCATGCTTGCTCTTTATGTGCGCTGTGAGAGGACTGATGACACTGCCATCTGTCAGTTCATTGTAAAACTGGCAGCTGGTTAGCTTAACACACTGACTGAAAACGGGAGGAAACAACTATACTGGGGCTGTATCCAAAGGTGGGCTGCAAAAGTCAGCTTTGGACCTGATTCACCTCCTTACACAGCAAGAGCTGATGGCGCTTGTGAGGACGCAGGGCGTAAGAGATCCTGTGGAAATCAGCGGCCACTTGGAATGGTTTGCTGCTACCACAATGAAGGAGTGCAGAATGCCACGGAGCCCCCCCCCCCCCACAGCAACTTCCACCTGCTTGGATGTACTTCCAAGCTTTGGTGAGCTACTATCAGTTGCAGCTCAGTTTGTGCTAATGAACAACTATTCTCTCTAAAAGATCATCTTTCTGTACCTGTCACTTTTAGCCACCCACACAGAGAATCATAAAAAGGTGACCTTGAGTGGTAAAGCATCTGCATGAGATTCACCACGTCCAGTCTTTATGGCACACAAGAGCAGGACAGAAGGCACATTTTAAACGTCTGGGGGTGAATTGTCAGAAAAAGTCTCAACACAATCTGATCAAGAGATCATCATGAATGGTTGACCTTAGGCCATGTAAATAAGTAAGCATTGTCTAGTTATATTCCAGTGTTCAAGATCAAAAGTCACAAAATAAGACATAACAATTAAAACAGGTGGGTCCCAATCTCCTCTTGTCTTTAACTTAGATCTAGGTGCAGCCAGCAGGCTGATCTCAGAGACCTAGCAATTGCATGTGGATGATGTAGAAGACTAATAAATCCAAATCCAGGACATCTGATTATGAAGCGCTCTAAATGTGATAACCAAAACTGAACCCTAAATTTTACCAGCATGAAGAAGATCAAATCGGCGTCACAATGGACCTTATAGAGGACCCGGTGAGTAGTTTCGTAGTAACATTGAGAATCGATTCAGGAATAATTTCCTCAGGCAAAGCAATAATGAATTACATTAATCGAGATGTGAGAAACAAAAGAATGAACGGCCATTTCCAAATCACACTGAGACACAATATATGTGTCAATAAATGTGACACAATATATATTAACACCCAGGCGTTAGCTAAGCAATCTGCTTTCTTAACAGCTGTTTGAAATGTATATGAAAGGATCTGTATGACTAGTCTGTGGGACTATATGGTTACTGGGCAGAGGTATGAGTTGAAAGCAGAGGATCTTCTGGATAAAAATGCGTCAGTAAAAAAAAGATGTCTGTCATCCCCTTTATGTTTGTAGAAGAAGTTCTAAAAGTTTTGGTGCTCGTCTGACTTTTGCTTTGGCACCTTGACAAGGTTTATAACTGCATTATCTTTGAGAAAGGTTGACAGAGGGATAGTGATCACATTTACCTCATGAACATGAGTATAATTATTTTATATCAACAAAACTGAGATATTCTCAGTCTATTTTGCATTTACACTTTGTACTTATCACTATTTAGGAACTGTTAGAAGGCTAACATGCTAAAATTAGTATGGCTAATACGACTTTTAAGGTATGTTTTGACTAGGTGGGCTTTACTTTAGCCCTGGAAAAGCAAAAATTATTAACTGTACGCCAGATAATCAGTGGCAATGCAGCTTGCTCCTTTCAGGGTGGTCTTTGGTTAGCTGAATCACTCTTTCATTTAAAAGAGGCTATCCAGACATTATGCATTGCTGTTTTACCAGACTTCAAGCATAGTTCATTATCAAAGTTAGAGCTGAAAAGCTTTGTCTGATTTACAGCCACAACTACACCAATTAAACAAGGCAAGTCCACTGGGGAGCGAAGAATGATCTCCCACTCAGGCCGCCTGGAAGCTTGATGAAGAGGCACTGCTTGTCACAGCTTGCCTAGATTATCGAGGCACAACACAACATGACATGGCCATCCTAACAAGTCAACAAGACGGTTATTCAGATTGGAAAAAATGTAAAATACTACACGAGTGCATATTACATGCTGTCTTCTTACTGTGCCACAGCCTAATATAGCCGGATTTGTTTTAGGTTTTTAAGTTTTAGGGCTGATGTTAATACAGATTTTTACAGAGAGAAAAAAAACAGTGAGTACTCTCATATTCATTATATCAAAGCTATATAAAGGTTTAACTTTGCAAAGGTTTATTTCTCAAACTACCTGTTAGGACAAAACAGTACATATGTTTTAGTTGTTGTTTTTATTTTACTTTGTATAGCCTTTGCAGTAAGTGCGATTTAATTAGAGAGCCAGAAACTCAGCACATCACATGCTCAGCCAATTTCTCAGTTGCAATTGATGCAAATCAAGACAAGAGCTTCTGGTCCTGATTACTTACCAGACTAAAATGTAATTTTAAAAGGTTTGTGCAACTCATCACCATCCATTGGTTTACATCCATTTATCTCTCAATAAGTACTAACTGCTTCCTCATATCAATCAATAATATTTTTTTGTTGTTGTTCTTGTTTTGTTTTTTGTTCCTCAAAGTAAAGGAACATTTTATTTTGTCATGAGTGGAGTGAGCTTTTCCAGGGTAATAGTGCCTCCATCCATATGGCATGAATTGCCACTAAATGGATTGATGAGTATAAATTTTATAGAAATGTTATCTATACCCAGCTGAACATCTATGGAAGACATTGGTCCAATAAATCAGACAGTGCTTTCTCCCACCACTTAAACAGGACTCCAGTAGAATTCAGTGGCGCACTAATGTTTTTCTACTGGCACATGATGATCCATTTAGAGGTTGGTGGATGGGATAGGTATCAGATTGATACTTTGTTCCTATCCTCTAAGTTCAGTACGGAGCATAATGAATTGGGATACATTATTTATGTTTTGCTTTGTTTTTTCTTTGCTTTTTTTGGAAATGAAAAAAATATCCGCTATGAAAAATGTCTGAACCCTTTTGTGTTGACTGTCAAATCTATTTTTATAGCCTATAGCACATTTAAACAACAGTAAATAGAGAGAGAGGAACATTTAGAATTCTGAAAACCCAAATTTCAAAATACATGAATAACTGAAATGTGTGTTTGTTTTATTAAACTCATTAAAATGTGTTCAGAATTTGTCAGTTAAGGAGGCTTTATCTCATACAACATGACACATGCTCTCCACTCCGTAAGCTTTATAGCTTTAAATCGTGGCTCTCAATATTGGTATCGGCAGTAGTGGCCCTTTATTTACTTGATATTGCATCGATACTAAAAATTGTAGTACTGCATAGCACTACATTCCGTCACCTCACGAAGAAACTTTGTGTTGTTTTTCCTTTAAATTTGTTTAAAGCCCTATTTGAAAAATCAATGCTGCAATTCTTTATGTAACCACACGGGGTCACTGTTGACATTAAAATCTCCTAGGATACCGGGCCATTATCGCCGACTCTTTGCCGTAAATAATTCAGAGGACAAATCAACTTAAACACTGAACTATATATATACATATATATCTATATATATGTATATATCTCTATATGTCTTTAAACAACCTCAGAGTTTGAGAATGTTTACTCTTACTGGTCACCGGCTGTTAGATGACATCATGACTGGGCCTGCTACCAATTGCATACGGCTTCTCTTTCGCGCAGTAGTGTCTGGGAAATTGAGTCCGTACTCTAAATAATTCAAGCCCTCGTTCCCTTCTCCTGCACAGCTAACAAGATGCCGGCCGTACATCACAAACTGCTCCTGGAGGACGCTTTACAGGACAGTCCTCAGGTAGGCCTGCGTCTCTTTTCTCATGTTTGCGTACCCAGCTGTCTCATTAAAGGCGTTACGAGCGCCGAAGTTAGCTTAGCCCAGACAGTATCCAGTACCCGTTGTAGTCTGTTTCCACTGGTCGATGACAGTTCTCAATTGACACATTGTTACAAGAATTGTAATCCCCCTGTGAGCAGTAGCTGCACCTTCCAGTCATTTCTACAGCATGTCACGGTTATCTGTTTTTTTTGTGTGTCTCTGTTGTATTTACAAAGCTACCGCCCTTCTTAGGGATTCCATCTCTCTGCCAGAGATGATTTATCTGCTGTACATCCAGACCTGTGTCAATCACAGCCATATAGCTCCACCAGACTCGGTGTCCTGCAATCGTTTTATTTTCTAATGCCTTCAAGTTATTTTGATCTAAATTCTGTTCTGTAGCCCTTCTGGGCCTGATTCCCAGGATGTGGGAGGGGTTTCCATTATCGGACTCCCCTGGAATTAGTCAACAGTCTGCAAACAGGGCAGTGTTACTGCAAAAATAAGATGCCAAATCTTTACAGGGTACAAAACGCTTACACTGTGTACAAGTTATTCACCAAGTTCGGCATTCATTTTCATGCACGACCGTGGATGATGAATTCCGTCCTTGCTACATCTAATGCATCCTGTTTTCTGTAGTCTGTTGCATCACTCTTTCCTAAAGAGGGCTGACCTCTTTGGAGGTTCTGCTTAAGTGTAGCCCACGCTGGAGGGTCACTGTCTGCTTAGTGGTTTGCTTCCTCAAAACAAGAAATGGACCTGGCATCTTTGTACAGTAACACACATACAGCCAAACGTCATAATGTCTTGTTGGTGTGAAATGTCTCATGGTCCTTTTATTGGATAAGTCCGCTTGAGTGAACTATAAACAGACTTCACTCTCTGGGTGTGTTCCATTCTGCTTGAACTGCCCTACCTTGCTGCACCTGTTTATGGAAAACACTTCACCAGACAGGATTTTGTCTGTTTGCATATCCACCCTGCAGTAAAATACGTATGCCTTTAGTTTAACTTTAAGTTTTGCTTGAGTATAATCCGGCTACCCACATTTCTTGAGCTCAGTGACTTGTGTAGATTTTTATCTGACTTAAGGTTAAGACCAGTATTTATCATCGGAAGTACTTGTTTATTTACAGTATATCTGTTCTTCAAAGTTTTTTTTTTCTTTTTTCTTTTTTTTTCATTGGTCAGAAAACAGTTTTAAAAGTTTCCATTACAACATTCCAGGATGCTGGGCTTTCATATGGGTTTTCATGCAAATCCACCACAACAAAAAGTCACAGTGATATTTTTCACCTTGTGAAGTAACTGAGATCAGTTATCAGAATATTTAAGTTCTGTAAGTTAGTGGGATAATTGTTGGATAAGGTTTTTCTAATTATTTCACTTTGTGTTCAGCTATTCATGCCATTATAGTGTTCATCAGAAGAGTCTGTAATGTTTTTGTTTTCCCCCCCCTACCCACAGACTCGCTCTTTGCTCAGTGTGTTTGAGGAAGATGTGGGAATGCTTACAGACTACACCAACCAGCTGCTACAATCAATGCAGCGGGTGTTCGGAGCACAGGTACCAAAACAAATTACTGTCAGGCGCATGCTTGCACTCCTTTCCATTTGCTGTTTGGAACAGAGCCACATGTTCAAACACATAATAGGAGATTTTTTCCCCCCCTTATGTTTGTAGATGAACATGAGTTCTAATTTAACTTGCTGATTCTGGGGTTTTGCATCACTGAACAGCAGCAGAGTGTTGTGTTTGATTTGATTTGATTTAGGATGCCATTTGAGCTACTGTTTTTGATGAGAAACATACCAAACTGTAACACCATACTCTCAGCCCCACACAGAAAATTTGTCTCCTGTAGAAATGGAGCAGAAAACATTTGGTGTACAAGTTTGTTTTTGGCCTATATTTACTTTGTGGTTAAAATGTTGTGTTATTAATGTAACCCTGGTTCTCTGAGGTATCTCATTATTGAAGGAGCCCTCTTGTGTTTTTGCCAGCTTTTCAACAGATATTGAATCACATTGCACCCAAAAAACGTTTTTTATAAATGTTCTCAGTAAGTGAAAAAATGCATGATGTTAGCGCTTGAAGGAGTAATCAGTCCTTTTTGTTAACATGTATTTATTTTCCTTCTTTCGTTCCACCACAGAGTGAGATGGGACTGGCCACAGAGCAGCTCTCAAAGCAACTTTTGGAATACGAGAAGAAAGTAAGTAGGGTTCATATGCTTACTTAATCGTGTGATTGCACAAAAAAGATAGAAGTCTGTGTTATGACTACTGTCCATGTGGGCTATAGAGACTTTTTTATCATTTTGATCTGAACTTTCTGTCCGTGTGTGAGTTTGCATGTGTCCTTCCTCCTGTGTGCAGCAAAAAAACCCACAAATCTATTAAATCATTTAGGGAAACATATGTGGATAGTTGACCTTTGTTGGTAGACTTTGTTCTGGATTGCAGGGTGAATGTGAACACTTTAAAAAACAAAAGCAGCAGTGATCTGTAACTGCAGAACTTTCTTATCACTCTTATGATTAAAACTCAGCATCTTGACTTTAACTACTGGCTTTATTACCATCTTTGACCTTGTCTGTGTTTTCTACCATGACCCGGATGACCGAGAACCTACACAGATATCTTTGGCCTTGTTTAATGAAAGGGATGTGCCAGAAATCCTGGCAGAACAGGGTTGTTATTTAAAATGTGTCTCACAGCGAGAAGATTCTGGGTTTGAACCCCAGCTGGGGTCTTTCTAAACGGAGTCTGCATGTGCCTGCATGGGTTTCCACCAGGCTTTCTCTCAAAATCAAATGACATATGTGTTAGGTGAATTGGCGATTCGATGTAAGGTAGATAAAGTGCTTAGAGTGTTTTAATGTATGGTTAAATGTGGCTTGTGGTCTAAAGCACTTTGAGTGCTCCATAGGAGCAGAAAAGTGCAATATAAATGCCAGCCCGTTCCATTTCCTACACATTAAATAAATCTATGGCACATTACACAGTTTCATGGTCTAAACTCATTGCTCTTCCTTTTCTGTCTAGAATTTTGCCCTTGGAAAAGGTGATGAGGAGGTAATCACCACGCTGCAAAACTTCGCCAAAACTGTAGTGGAGGTGAGGCCCGCGATTGCAGTTTTTCTTGCTCTATGAGTATTTTTACACGTGGTGTGTGCTTGCACAGCAAAAGAGTGAGATGATGAACTATCCCGGAGTCTGTAGTTGCTTTTTTATCATGTTACAAAGGGTATTGCACCTGCGTTTCCCTAGCATGGCAGAGAAAATGAGCTCAATGAAAAGACCAGAGGACTTTTATGACTGTGCGACCGGAACTGATTGATAAGTGTATCTCACCGGATAGAGGAATACAGGGAAAGAGCAGTGGGCGGGTGGATGGATGAGTAGATGATGGAGTGGTGTGCCGGCTCACGTATATAGACAAAACGGATGGGCCTGTCACTGTCAGCCATGGGGGTCCACAAGCCTTGCCCAGTTTGCACTTATGACACACACCCATATGCTCAGAGGACACACGTTGATTGTTTGCTTGACCTTTTACCTTGTCATGCACAGGAAACAAATTTCACACTGAGATTAGGCCTAAAACTGCACCTAATCTTGTGAACTTTAGAACTTGCTAAATCGTCATGTGGCTTGTTGATAACCACAGGGAATAATAGCTGAATTTGTCTGATATGCAGCCCTGTTTCCAATATCAGAGTAAACAGTAAGCTTTATTATTCTTTTTATGAAATGTACTCTTCCACAGTATGGCTTTATTATGATGTAGGGGGAGGCATTGTCTGCCACAATGCCCCCATTTCACTGAAAATGCAATTTTCCAGCTTGCTGGCAAGAAATTTTACTGTAAATATTAAACCGAAATCCCTCAAGATGTTTGGGGGAGGCTCATCTTCTGTTTGTGTCCTTGCACGGCGCCTCATATGTGTAATCTGTTTTGTATGGTCCAGCTGAATGCACTCCACTCCGAGCTAGCTAACCAGATGGCTGACAGCATGGTCTTCCCCTTGATCCAGTTCCGAGAGAAAGACCTCACAGGTAGCTTCTGACAGACTTGGATTTTTTAAAAAAAAGCCCTCATCATAAAAACATAAGCAAAACCTACGTGATAATGCATTTTTAAATACCTGTTATAGATGTATCTCTAATAATATTTGTCAATTTTGCAGAGATAAGCACACTGAAGGAAATATTTGCCATTGGAACTGATGGTAAGCACATTCTTTTGCCAGTCTGAGAAAAGAAAATGACAGGAAATAGTTACTATCTGATGCTCACGGTCTTTCTGCTGTTCTGTGCAGAGCATGAGGCAGCTATGGTCAAGTACAGTCGATTGCCCAAGAAGAAGGAAAATGAGAAGGTAGAGTAACTGCCAAGTGCTTTCTTAGCTTCTCTTTCTCATTGATCACAAGCTGTAAAACGAGCACGCAACACTGTAATGCTCTCATTAATGCAGTGGGAGTCTTTTAAAAGCATTTGAAGTACAAATGGATTAAACTAAATAATCCTCTGCTTCCGTGCCTCCTCGTGGGAGTATGACTGTAACTACACTGCAGTGTATGCATTATAATGGGTGCAAAGATAAGACTCTTTTTGCTATGCTAAACACATCAACGTGTTTTCTTGGATGTATGAGATTGTGCTGCTGTGCTGCTTATTTGCATGTCCCTCTCCTGTCTGAATAGTTGAAGGCAGACTTGGTGAAGGAGGTGGCTTACACCAGAAGAAAGCAGCACCAGGCCTCACTGCAGTATTATTGTGCCCTCAATGCCCTGCAGTATCGCAAGAGAGTAGCTATGCTTGAACCAATGCTAGGCTACACTCAGGCACAGGTACTCAATCACCCCATCCTGTCATCATATCAGCATTCAAATTAAGTGCTTAAAAAGAGAGGGAAGTGATTCCTCATTAGACCAGATTTAGCTTTAAAGAGATGTACAATTTCATCCTTTTTAATAAATGCCCAATCTATGGGCACGTGAGCTGCAACATGCATGTGCAGTATGGTACAAAGTGGCTCAGTGTTATCTTTGATTTCGCAGATCAGCTTCTTTAAGAAAGGCTTTGAGCTGGTGTCAAAGAAGATGGACAGTTTTCTCGCTTCTGTTTCCAACATGACACAAAGGTAAGTCATATCCCATTCACAACTGTTTTGGTTTTGGGTGGTGAGGTTTATAGCGAGTGATGAAATATGGCTTTGGAGCAAGTATTATGGAGTATTGATGCTTGTGTGTGACTGGAAAAAGAAATAATGTTACTATGATTGTTTTTGTGCTCTACATAATAGTGTTGAATGATTTTTTTAAATGTCTTTGTATTTAAATGCTCTGTGGGGGGAGAAAAAAATTTCTGGAGCGAGTTTAGATGGATTTCGGTTTTCCATCTCAGCATCCAGGCCCAGCTGGACTCAGAGGCGGAGGCCATGCGAGTGTCCCACAGGGAGCTTCTGTCTGTGGAAGACACTGTCTACATGCCAGATAAGGACACAGAGCCTGTCAATCGCACGCTTATCCAGAAGGCTGGCTACCTCAACATTCGGAAGTAAGATTAATTACACTCATTATGGCCCTATCTGAAAATCTAAGGACACTTCCTACTCACTATCTAGTCAATATGTTAAAGGATGCCACGAAAGGAAACAACCTGAAGTGGCATTTCCAATTTTGTCAGGAAATTAAATGCGGTTCAGTAGATGGTGCCATTGATCCATGGTGGCTCCGGGAGATTTCGAATGCATAAATTACCAAACACAACCAGAAAATGATTTTTTGCTTCTCTCTCTCTCACCAAATACACTTAAAAATAAGCCCGAACATGGTAAACAGTAAGTCTGTCACAGCAGACAAGGTGTGTCAGCTAACATGTTGACAGTGTGCGCTGTCAGCTTATACTAGACTAGATGTATGGCAAGGGAAACTTCCTTAATGGCTTCAAGGGATAAAACTGCTGCGTAGCTCGCATTGTGATTTACTGAAATGTCAAAGCTGTCAAACTCTGTCTCTCCCTCATATACATCCAAAGTCTTTGACAAATGTCTGTGACACCGGAGAAAAGGTTTCCACAGAATGCCATTCTGTTTAATGACACACACTGCCAGCAGCCTCAAACGCTTGTCAAATAGAGCTGAGGCCAGAAAACATTTTCTGTTTCAAATGGTTTCTCAGTATTAAGGGTCTGAGTCACCCAGGGCAACATGAGCCATACACTTAAGTATTTATCAAAGGACATTTATTTGGAAATATTTGGTGAACAGAGCGTACAAAATTGAAGGTTTACAGATGCGCAGTTGAAATGAGTCATGCACGTATAGATCAGTTTTGAAATGGGGTGACTCAGAGTTGAATTACATCCTAGCTTCGTTTTAATTGCATATACAACATTAATAGCCAAAACAAATTTAGAGCCAAAATAAAACAACCCAAAAATAAAAAAAGAAGACAACTCAGGATCTACTTCTGGAATCAAATGATGAGCGGGGAAAAATTGTTGGTGTGAAAATGTTATTAAAATAGTTAATCATGGTTTCAACAATGGACGTGCAGTTCGTGTTTTAGATTCTCAATAAAAATTCTTCACATTACCGAAGACGAGACATTAAGTGCATGCTAAAAAAATGACTTCTGTACAATTACCCGAACTCTAATGAATATCGCTGACCACAGCAGATACGTGCAGTTTTGTTCTAATCAGTTATTGCTTTTAAGTGCTTTTTTTGGAGATGGATAAGAAGATTTCTGCCTATTAAAAACAAAAAAATGTAAACAGTAAAAAGAAAAATACCAAAATGACAGGAAAATGGAGTTCTGTGAAACTTCTCATAGTTTTCAGGTAACAAGCATTCATGAATATATAATAATAATCGGTAATGAACATTATCCTGTTTGTATTACCACAGCAATATTCCATAAAAATGCAATGAATGGATGAAGTAATTAAGTGTCTATCATGTAGGAGATGTTATTATTAAAATGTGAGCTCAGGTGGGCTGTAAGCGACTCATAATTAAAGCTTTATCAACAGCTTTAAGCTGCATGGATTGAAAATTAAAACGAGGTGAATCTTTATTATTCAGAGAAGGTTACCCGCCTGTCAGATCTTAGCTCAAGTAATGCCAGGAATTAAGTAGTAGGTGCCCTGTTTGTGTGCTCATATATCTGGTTATTAAATATTACTATTGTTTCAATGCAGGAAATAGCACCAGCTAATAGATGAGCACACAGTGTCTTTTTTTAAATCAGAAATCTGTCATGTCTTCAACATTTATAGTTTTCCAAAGGTATGCAAACTCACTATCCATTATGATGGATTTTGAGCAGTGATTCTAATCATCAGGTGTGTTTTGAGGGCCCACTGTTTGTGCTGTATAATATGACCTTGTGCAGGGCTTCTGGCTGGCTGCTGAATACACATCCTCCATTGTTTGTAAGTGGGAAACTTGTCTGTAAACATCTATAGATCTGCTGCTACAAGTATAACATCTGTTTATTTCTTTGCTCTCAATGTACGTAACAGAGTAGACAACAGGCGATACAGACAACAACTACACGTATAGCATATTTATATTTATATATGCAGTGGTGCAAGATGTTGGAATAAAATATGGAATAAATAGGGGATGAATGGATAAAGTTAACCTACCGCTGCACGTGCATCTCAGTTATAATAACATTATGAATTGCAGACTAGTTTCTGTGTTCGATATATTTTCCAAGAGACATTTTTACAGGACTAGTTCATCTATATGTGTTTTTAAAGCGGCTCATATAAATTTGTCCTGTGGCAAGTATTACTGTAGTCATACAACCACTGGGAGTTGTTGCACTGAATCATGTCTTGCCTTTGTCTTTGTACAGATGGGATAGAGGTCCTCTGGGGCCTATATGTTGACATATATCATTGATTTGTGAAGACTGTTTAATAACGAGCTGTGTTTGCTCTTTCATACAGATAAGTCTGACACAGTAATTTTACTTCTAGAATGTAAGGTCACTAAAAAAACTAAGAGATCCCTCTGAGGCGCAGATTAAGAGACTAATCTCAGAGGTCACTGGGTCATTATGACCTTTGAGAAATTACCAGATGGAGAGGCCTGCTGTAAAGAATAAATAAAAATCGTCCACTTTGTTGTTCAAATCACCTCGAAGCTAATTGCATACATGCATACATATAGTATCCATTATCTTACTTTACACTTACGATCTGGATCTACATTTATGGCTTTGATTCAAACGCTGTTTCTTCTGTTTCTTCTTTTTCTTCCCCAGTAAAACAGGCCTAGTGACCACAGCCTGGGATCGTCTGTATTTCTTCACCCAGGGAGGGAATCTCATGTGCCAGCCGCGGGGGGCTGTAGCAGGAGGCATGGTGCTGGACCTGGATAACAGCTCTGTCATGGCGGTGGATTGTGAGGACAGACGCTACTGTTTTCAGATAACCTCCCCTTCAGGAAAAACGTATGTACTCTTTTTTTAATTTCTCCATGTTCAGCAGTGAGAATAATACACAAACATTTTAATTCTCTCTGTTATTATTCCTGTCTCTGCAGGTCAATGATTCTACAAGCCGAGAGCAAAAAAGAGTATGAAGAAGTGAGTGAAGGGGCAGCTCAAACAGCTCCATTTGACCTTCGTTTTTGTTTTACATCCACTTCACGAAGCTATCCGCTGCTACGAGTATCTGTCATAGAACAATGGAGAGACTGTCAAGACTCATTTGTGTGTTTTTGTATTAAGTTTTGTGCTCGGACACAAGTGACTGGCCTGTCACAGCTGGTATCAGTCAAGGGATTTCACGCTGTGCCTGAGCTAGATGAAGCCTTAATGTAGTAATTTCTGTTTCTTTCTCAGTGGATTTGCACTGTGAACAACATCTCCAGACAGATCTACCTGACTGACAACCCAGAGGTAAAGATTTCGTACTAACCAGCACAGATACACACTGTTTAAATAAAAAATAAAATAAAAGACGATTAACCAGTCATTTAAGGATAAAATTTTAAGACATTAACACACATCAAGTTAACACATTAACTGGTGAATGTTTAATCTATTTAAGTAACATAACAAGTAATGATTAACAAACCTTTACTCCACGACCGTCACGCCCTCACAGTATCTCAGTTGTCTTTGCCTTGAGAGCTATTCAATCCCAGAATCTTGTATATTTGCTTTGCAAATGTTTATTCTTCACATTCTCTAATGATGAAATAACTAGAGCTGCATCCAAAACTGCCCTCACTCTTATGCGCTTACTTTTCATCCGTGGTAATCGTTTGGGGGGTTTCACGTAGATTTCAGACACCGTTAACAGATGCACTGTTATAGACCTGGAAATTATGGTTTTATCACCTCAGGAGCAAGATTTCAGGATTTCTAGTGAATAGCTGTTGGACTGAGTGAGGTTTTTTTTCCGAGTTTGAGAATTTTTGAGTGGGCTGGATAGAATTACCAGAAGAGCTGGTAATGAAGTTAAGCGCGCCAGGCAGCAGATGGAGAATGATTTTCGACGCAGCTTCTCTTGTTTATCTAATTGTTAAAGTTGTGCAATTTGCCTCCGTTCTCTCTCCCAACTCAAGTGTTCGTGGAGAGCTGCGTGACCTCACCCTCATTTTTCTCGTCAGTGATGTCACTTTTGTTAATTGTTTGGTGGATTTTTCTTAATTAGAGTGAAACCTCTTAGTGCAGTGAATAAACCTGCTCTCCAGTATATCCTTTACGTAAAACATTCTCGACAGAATTTGGTCAGGTTTTTTTTCTGATTTACTAAAGCAGGATTTCTAATTATTATTCAGTGATTGGTTTCTTTTTCCAGTTAGCATTCCACCTTACTGTAAATAATTACGTCCCTCAAATCCTATACGTAATTATATATGAACTAAACAACAAATAGAAACCAGGAAACCATCTGCTGTTTTTTAGGGATGCCACTAAATAAACTGCTTATGGTACACAGAGTAAACATGAGGTTGAGAAAATACACTGAAGACAATGAGACAAGTACTTGGAAAGTACTTGGTTTTAGGATCATTTATATTCGCTAAATGACTCAAACTACTGGTATGTGAGATACTAAAAAGTCCCTGATTTTTTTTATATTAGGCTGTGGCTATCCGACTGAACCAAACCGCCATCCAGGCAGTGACTCCCATCACCAGCTTTGAGAAGAGACAAGACGGCTCACCCAACCCCGACAGGTCAGGCATGTAGCTTATGTGAGAGTGTATTCAGAATCCTACATTCAGTACTGCATAACAATCCAAAGCTTGTAATGTAATGCTTCGTGTCATGGTGAAAGGACAAACAAATGTTTATAGGGTGATGAAACATGCAGTTTTCTTAGTTCTGTGCTTCAAAAGCTCCTGCAAATGAAGTCGGGTAACATTAAAAAATAAAAAAGTGCCACTGAGCTTTGGAAATGTGGCCAAAGCCAAACATCTTATGCATCCCTGTAAATACCTGTTGTTGAACAGGGTTCTTTTCCTCAGATTAAGCTTTGTGTTTTCTTTTAAACAGAGGAGGGAGGGTTTTGTTTGCTGTAATCTTTCCTTCTGTTCATGCTGCTTTTAAAGCAAATTAAAGTTTAAGAATTGGTGGAAGACCAGAAATACACTCTGAAGTCTGTCTTAAGTAGTTATCTTTCATTGTTAGGATTTTCAGTGTGAAATCCTCTCTTGAGGATTGTAGATTTTTGCCCCCTCCCTGACACTCCATGAATCATTTCACGGCTGCTGCTGACTGAAGTATTAGGTTCACATTTTTCCAATCTGTCTTATCCTTTATTGGTGGGGGGTGGGTGGGTGCGTTCTTGGTTTATTCCTTAGAACTCATCTTTATTTTGTCTCATTCCTGCAGAGCTAAGCCAGGAGGTGTTCATACTACCAGCAGTGGTTCTCAGAAAACAGGAGTTGCCCCAGAACCAGAGGACCTAATAGCCCCGGGGACGCCCATTCAGTTTGACATCATGCTGCCTGCGTCCGAATTTCAGGACCAGAACAGAACTGGGGGGAGGTGAGAGCCCAGCTGAGACAGGAAGTTTGTGTGGGTGCTTGTTTGTGTTTTTGCAAAAGACAGGGGCGAGTTACTGGTGGGCGATGACACTAATTTCCTAAATGTTGGTCTCATTGTGGTTTTTACGTCATTTCCAGGAAGCAAATAGCTTCGTAATTGTGTAGCGCAGTGCTTTAATTGTTTTTTTTCTTGCTGGTGTGTGCTCCCATCCCGACAGACGCACAAACCCATTTGGAGAAACAGAAGACGACTGTTCGACAGAGACTGATGGTAACAATTTCCTGTTCTAAGTGCACTTTAATAGTCCACTCTCTTTCAAGTACTTTTTAAGTTCACCTTAACCTCAGTGTGTGGTTGTCATCGGTCAACTTCTTTGTTCACTGTCCTTGTGCTTTTATTCTGCTGACATATTTAGCTTGCGATGTTTGTCTGTCTCTGCAGACTCCCTGCTTCAGCAGGTATTCGCTGTGCGCTTCCTGGGCTCCATGGCGGTTCGCTGCGGCGACAATCAGGAAGTGATCTACGAGGCCATGAGGCAGGTGCTGGCTGCCCGAGCCATTCACAACATCTTCAGGACCACAGAGGCCCACCTCATGGTCACCAGCAGTAGCCTCAGGTAGACTTTCAGCACAATTTTAATAAGTTTTACATCAATATGAACCTGCTGGAGACAGATATGGGGACTTGTTTTGAGGCACTTAGAAAGTTCTTTTCAGTGGTGCAGGTACATGTGCAAAAAGGTAAAAAAAAAATATTCATAGTGTTTTTCTTTCAACTCATGGTTACCCTGATTCTTCCAATAGTTTCAACACCTTGACAAATATTTTTTAAACTTTAATTTTAGTTTTTATTACACTCAGCTGCAAAATGTTGACAAAGTATTGTTGTTAATCTGCTGTGTGGGCAGCCAGACGGGCAGTGTGGACACCCAATTTTGTGAACACGAAAAGTCAAGAGCGCAATGATGTAGGATTGTCAAGTTGATAGTAAAAATCAATTTCAAATCGCAGGTCAGATTTTCTGAAAATCTTGTAAACACATAAAACAGAAAGATGCGACCTAGTCTGTGCATCTACTGGGAGGCTGAGGCTAAGCTGAGACACTGGCGGTTGTCAGTGTTTTTTATGTATACATTTACTGCATTAAAGCCTGAGTGACATAGTCCGGTTTGGACAGCTACATCTGTTTCCTGTAGCCAGGCACGCCATGCAAAGCACTTATTTAGAACTTGAAGTTCCTTCACCTTGTGCACGCAAATCCAAGTTGTCTGTAGCACCAAGGCAGCACACGTCATTTACATAAATTTAAATGTATTGAAGTTAAGTGAGAGCCATTGAAAAAAGAACAAACAAACAAAAGAATGCTAGGGCGTTCCTGTGGCATCTTGACAATCTTAAAGTTGGCAAGTTGCCGTAGATCATTGCCTGAGGTAAACTACAAAAAGAACCTTGAAGCAGGAACCCTGTGAAGCATGAATATTGGCAACAAAGAACAAACTTTGTGATGCTGAATTGCTACGTAACCCACGGCTGCTTTTTTTTTAACACTCTCAGAATAGAAATCCTGAGTATGACTTCAGTGTTTTTGTGGTTTGTTTTGTTTTTCTCAACAGGTTGATAGACCCACAGACTCAAGTTACAAGACTAAGTGTAAGTATCACAACAGGTATCACAGCTGCTCTTTTATTGAGCTCTGTCGGGTTTTCTGTAGTTGAACTTCTTTAAAAGACACTTCTCAGTTTTTATTTTATTTATTCTCAGTTCCAGCTTGGAGAAGTGTGTCAGTTCGCAGCCCACCAGGAGAATGGCAGGCTGATGGGATTTGTGGTTGAAGGCAGAGACTGGAGCGATGGAGACGAGGAGGGAGAACCATCGTTTAGCGCCTTCGTCTTTGAGAGCAACACGGAGGGCGAAAAGGTTCACAACCCAGAATCAACAACTCTGATAGGTTTCAAGTAGAAGAACATGTTAAATGTAATATATAATATCAACACACTATATGTGATTGTCTATTCACAGATATGTTACACCATAAACCTGGCAAAGGAGATTACAGAAGCTAAGAAGGTAATGTCTTAAAAAATGTAAAACTTTAGATCTTTTTGCTTTAACCTTTAAAAACAACCAATATATGTTTTGATTAAGATTATTATTTCTTGCTATCAAACATCAAACCATGATCCTGAGTAACTATAGCCAACAAAGCTGATGAAAGTTGGGGAAAAAATGGTATAAAATAAATTAAGGATATTGTTCCTCAGCAAGTCTGTTTAACATTTTTAAGGACCCGGAAGCCCTGGCCCAGCTAATGAAGAACATGCCTCTGACCAATGATGGCAAGTTCTTGCTGCTTGAGCCTGAGACGGGTGACACGACCGAAGGAGCAGGACAAGAAGATCTGGAGTCTGAGGCCTAGTTCCGGTTAGATTATTCTCCCACTTAACCACCCCCAAAAAAGATGAGCCAACCAAAACCAGGGCCACAGCTCTGCTTTTGCCCCAGAGGTTTCATTCTGACGCCCAGCCCTAACTTTGGTACTGTGACATCAATATTAGATAGGCCACATCCACCGACCCTCAGTAACTACATCTCTCTATCTCTCTTTTGCTGTGCTAAAATCTTAAGATGTTGACATGGGTTTGACCACACACACACACACACACACACACACACACACACACATTAAAAAGACAAATTGAAAAAAGAACTTATTTTCGCCCGTGCTCAGACTGCAACATGAGTCTTTGCATTTGGAGTTTGTCGCACATCAAAAGGGACAACACATAGATACTGGATGCGTTTTTATCGTCTCCTAAAATCCCGAGCCGTTTAACAGAGTGGTGACTCATTTTCTTTCAGTTTAGGTTTACATTTATTTTTAGGTTTACATAGTTTGAAGTGGTTTTTTGTGTTTGGAGAATTTAATCCCTTTACCTTACTTTGCTTGTTAACACGTATGTAAGGCTCTTACGCAAATACTTTGGCATTCATTTCTTGATTATTTATGAAAGAAAACGTTACTGCACTTTGAGGTTTGTGTTTGTGTAACACCATCAAATTACCACCAAATGTACTAATTGATAGGATTTGAGACTTTTATGATAGTGTAGGGTAGTTGAAATGACATCAGTTCCTTTTGTCCTTAGAGCAGTCGCTCTTGCCTAGTTTAATATTTTTATCCTTTTAGCCTCGTAATGTGTGCCTCAAAGCAGGGTACACACTTGGCAAAACATTTTCTTCTCGGCTCTCTTGCCACTGTGAAGTTAGACTTGGCACCCTGGCTATCTTAAGCCTTCCCACTAAACTGAATTACTTTTATGCTCGACATTTTCCTCAGCTACCTATGTAAACAAGTTCTAAGATGATTTGTATGTCAGCGGGAAACGGCCCAGAAACGACTTCACGCTTGTTTCCCCAAAAGCCCGAGTAAATATGATCTGTCTATGTATGTTTAACCAGAGTCAATATGCTAGGATCTATTGCAGTGCATGATTAAATAATGGCATTCAATCTAGTTCCCTCTGCAGAAGATTAAAGCTTATACTATGAGCACTGAGCCGTAACGCTAAAAGAGAATCAACTCAACTGTCACAGTCCACAGTGCACTTGTGAGGGGGGAAGCAATTTGCTCTTCTTTACATATGAATGCTAATCAGAGCAGAACAACTAATGGCAACGCAACCTGTGAAATTCATCGCCCCCTCTGGATGCCAGTGCAGTTTTGTTCAGTTTCAGTCCGTTTGAGCTGTGACACAAATCTTGATGGACAGCGGCAGCCTATGCAGTGTCAGTGTGTGACCGTGTTTAGAAAAGGCAAAGGTGAAAAGAAACTGGCTGGAAGTAGAACTTGAAAGTTGCAGCGTGGTGACCAGTGCAATTTGTTTGTGCCAGAATCGCCGTGCCAGAAGCAGAAACATGTCACACATTTTATTTAGAACTTGGAGCTGCACTAACAAAAATTGTTCGACTGCTCATCACCCTACGCATCGGAATTACAAGTTTGATCTGCAAAAAGAATTTCTTTTTGTTTTCTTAGAGGAAGAGGAAGTAAAAACAGACCCTCCTGGTTTACTTAACCAACCAGGTAGATCTTGTTTGTATACAAAAATCAACACCCACTCACTATGTAGCAGATGGTAATTGACAGACTAATGCTTCCTTTCATTCAGGTCAGAAATCCCTAAATTGAACATTTTAAACTCGAGCTGGAGACGTTCCACATTGATGTCAAGCGTAAATACTCAGCATGAAACACTCAGCTTCTTACAGCAGGCAGCATTTTAATATTTATATCATGGATACATTCGAGAAAAGGAAGATATAAAAAGTCTGTTAAGAACATTATATACAAACTAGTGTCCTATCAAGTACATGTTTAAGATGGCTTATGAAACTTACTAACCCAGGCAACTTGTAAATAGGACCAATTTGTGATGCTATCTCATAATCATGAGATTCTCTCATAATTTAAACCCATCTAAATAAAAGTGGGCTGCACCAAACAAAAATGTTAATTGGGTTAAATATACCAACCAAATGAAGAATTGCATGTTTGGATTCACTGGGAGAGAGCTAATTGATTAGTTGGTGCTGATGTTTATGGCATGTATTGATTCAGGCAGTAAACACGTAATGAGGATTACAGATCACCTGTCAGAAATCTGCAGTAGTCAGAAGCACATTCAAGCTCACCAGAGCATTAGAAGAGTGAGTCTCGCACTTCCAAGGGAACAACTGCTATCTGGGCAATTTGTCAGAGTAACTTTTTTTTCCCCTTTTTCTTTTAATGGCTGAGTTCCCAGAGTTGACTCATGAACTCGTGGTGTCGCTTGTAGCCAGAAGAATACACACGTAAACACCGACTCTGTTCCAGGAAACCAAGCACATTTCCCTAAACGTCAACTAACTTTGTAGCCTGATTGGAAACTCCAAACTGGCAGGCTGTTTGATGCCGCATAGATAAAACAGTTTATCCAATATCCTCCTTTCTCAGGGGACGGCAGAGGCACTTTAATTACACCTTTACTAAAAATGTGCTTAGTGCAGTGGCCAACAGTGAGTAGTTTGGAGTTTGATGATTCACATATAAGCGGATGCCTGTGCTTTTGCTGAGCAGTGGCTTAATTGGTGAGATTTGCTCTAAATGTTTCTACCCAATCACAAAAAGAAATCTTAGTGTATAGAGGCTGATGCAGCCCATTATGCTCATTACAGCTGCATAGTCTTGACATATTCTCTTGTTATAAGTAATGCACAGTCAGTAAAAATGTGGGTTATGAAGTTGTAGAAAATACATTTCTGTAATATAGCAAGGACTGCATTTTCTCCCTTTTTTTTCCCTGTCTTTTTGTAAAAGGCTGAAGTTGCCACTACCCGTACAGCTTTGCACTTAATTTGTCCTAATTTTCTAGAACTGTGTAAACATGCATCCTTTAATAAACATGGGTCATTTTTCTTACTTGTTTAAATGTTGTTTTCTTTATCCCACAAAAGAACTTTAAAAAGTACAACACAGACACACACACATCCAGAGAATAGAGATTTTATTTAGAAAAGCATCTGCTGTAGCATGTACATTTAACTGACACTTATAGTTTCTAAAAATATACACAGCTGTGTGCACACCTCAGCATGTGATGTATTACAATAGTGTCATCTCAGTCTTGCTCACACTCTCTCTCTCTTTCACACACACACACACAGCACATAGATTTATTCAGAAGCTGTTTTTAATTATTCAGGCACACATTAAATTCTGCACACTGATTCAGGACAAATGCCTAAATAGTTTTGAGTGTCACAGCTACGTCCTATAATTTACTGCAGGCAGAATTTAAAGGTATTTTGGTCATGAAATGAAGGTGGGGAAAAAATTAAACCCACTTTTTAGAAGAAAGGATTCCTTTAAGATCATGAGTCTTTGTAGTAGTTGTTGAAGTTGATGCGAAGCAGGAAATCTTCTAAATGTGGTTGATAGCCTCTGTTCACCAGCTTGGTCACCACTGAGAGAAGAAAGGAAGAAAAGAGACATTTTTTTAATGCTTTACACTCAATGAAACCAGTTTTTCGGCAAAGTCAAAAATACTAAGACTGCACAGACTAACTTATTTATTGATGCCTCACGTGAACCCCTGACAAACCTCTTTGAGCTTAGAAGGAAGATAAACAAGCTGAACTTTCGTTCAGACAGACAAAACAACATTCCCTGGCCTTACCTTTGAAAAGAAAGTGAGAGTAGTACTTGAAGGTGTTGTACGACTGCTGCATGGCAATGAAGCTTGGGTGCACTGCCTCCCCCTGCTGGTTGTCCCAGGGCTGTGCAATTAGCTGTGCCCGAAACTTGAGGATCAGGCTGAAGATGCTGTGGATGATGTTCATGACCGGAGCTGCTTTCTCTGTCAGCAAACCCCTGGAGAGTCAAGAGAGGCGACGAGTGCAAAGTTTAAGAGACATGACAAGAAACTTTGGAATGACTTTCAGACGGGCTGAAATTCGACAAATACGAGTGTGATACTGACAACCTCTCCTAATGAGATTAAATCATTCATGGAGTTCAAGAGTTAGCCTCAGATTCAGCTGGAATTTTAATTAACTTGTTACGTGGAGGTTTAATTAATTTTAGATGAAATTCTTAGAGCTAAATGCTACTTTGACATGCTTTGCCCGTACAGAGCCTCAAGAAATGTTGTTAATCTGCTGAACTGCAGCTGTGATCACTCAAAATGCTGATTTTTGTTGTTGAAAAATGTATTTCATTCAGAATTTTTGATCTTGTTTTAAGTTATTTCTCGACCTCTTAAAATAAATAAATAAATCCGCCCAAAAACTAGTACCTAATCTATGCATAGTCAACAGAAAAATCAAACGGCAATAATTACTTAAGCGGCATTTCCCCATTTGCAGTTCCAGCACTCACCTGAAGATGGCTCTGTTGAGGTAGTCTGCATGTGTACGGTGGATGGCATCTAGGTCGTTGGCAGTGGCCAATTTGGCTGTGAACTCACTCCAGGACACTTGCAGGATTTGATTAGCGATGTATCCCTGTATCACCTTGACAAAATGCTGCATCTCGTGTCTGTACAGCTGCAGCTGACGGAACTGCACCGAGCGACCTGCGCCTTTCACCAGCGCTAAGGGACACAAAGGCCATGAGAACAAGTCATGCTCAGTGCTGCAAGGTCTGAGAACATAAACATCTGCTGGTTACAGACTCTGACACGCAAGGATTTGTGGCTGGTATCAAATCAATGTAATAATCAAAGCCTCCAGGCTCTCTGTATTCTCTTGGTGTAACAAAAGGCTATTACAGCTGACTTTGGGCTCTGGAAACTTGTGGCAGTCATCTTTTTTTGTTTTGTTTTGTTTTGTTTTGACTTTTTGACAAAAAGTCAATATATATAAATCATTACAGAAAATAACTGATAGCTGAAACTACATTTATGAAACAGATAGACTTTGGTGGATTGTATTTTCCTGCATGTGGGACATTCATCCAGTTTACAGATGAAAACTACTAAAGGATCTGCCTGAGTCATAATATTATTTCTGTATTATTAATATTAATTCATTTAGGGGTTTTTTTATCCTATCAGGACCTCCATTTATGTAGTCCACACTGACTTTAACTGATCAATATTACCTAACCCAGTGACACACACGGTTTTACGAAAATCCCACAGGTCTAAGGTTTGCTTTGTATAAATAAAAGATAAATTAATCTCAACATTCCCTTCCATGTATATTTTATAAACCACTGCAGCACAACAGGGGAGATTCTTAACTCTTGCTTCTCAGAGGTAACCTGGAGTTCAAGCTGGGTTCTGAATCAGCAGCTCCGTCCTCTCACCTGTTCTCTTGAGGTGAAACCAGACATCACGGAGGCTCCACACCATGTGTTTGAGCTGCAGCAGGAACGAAAACAGGCGGTTGTACTTGTTCGTGCAGCTGTCTGTGATGATGATATTCAATGGCCAGTCGACCTGGGAGATGTTGCGAGAAAAAAGAAGAAGAAAAAAATGTAATCGCTGTAAGGAAGAACGGCGTGTGGAGCTTTGAGTGTGAAGGAAAGTGAAGGAAAAAGGAGCTGAGAAAAACAGGTAAAGAGAGAGTGATGGATGATGTGGGGGAGGAGAGGAAAAAGGTGTGAGTGCAGAGACGTTGACAGAGGAGGTGAGAGGATTGTGAAGTTAAGACTGGTGAGAGAGAGGAGTTAGAGGTAGACGAGAAATTGGGTGGAGAAATGTGGGGAAACAAAGCGAGAAGCAAAATACGAAAAGCAAGCGATAAGGACGAGGAGGGGAAGTGGGCCAGGACAGTTAAGACTGAGATCCACCAAAAACAGGAAGAGTCTGAGAGCCAAAGGAGGGAACGAACACTCAGGACAATATGTCCAGCATTAGTCATTGTGCATGTCACCCAAAAGACGCGACTCCAATCGATATATGAGCTTGAACCATTTAAGTGCGTGATAAGCTCATTTTCCACACCCAAAGCAGTTTGTCAAAACATGACAGGCTGTCACAGTCAAGCTGCCACTCAGGCTGAGACAAGCACACCCATGCAAGGGTACTCGCTCATTCACCCCATTAAAACACTCAGCCTCACCTTGTAGCGCAGCTCCAAGCAGTTAAGAGAGTCCGGGGCATGTGGGTGGAAGGTCTCGGGGAGGAAGCGAAGTGCGAAGGTGAAGTTTCCAGCCAAAGGCGTGTCCCCGTGTAAGCTGTACTGCAGGGCCTTGCTGAGGATGGAATTCAGGACTAAGGGAGTTAGGAGCTCGCCTGGGGTTTGGCCACTGGCCAGCTGGGTGGGAGATGGAAAGAAGAAAAAAAAAAGTAATGTGTTGTTGGGGCGCATGTTCATTTTTAGAAAGAGCTGATTGACTCATTTTGGGTAAAAAGGAGTGATAATCAGTGAAATCTGCATTTAAGCTGGATAAACAAAACCTTCTGTCTCGTGAGCGTCAAGAAACAGGTGTACCTGATCATTTCGCCAGAAAGGCAAGAAGGTGTTAGCAAAGGCTCTGCTTGTTAATTCCTGGCAGGAAGAGGTTGAAGTAAAGAGTCTAGAAATATCACACTGATGCTTCGTGTGCTTCAAAACAAGCAAACAGGGATGGAATTTGATATAAATTGCTTACAAGGTTAAAAGTTAAACCTGCTTCTCTTTATGAACAAGCCCTAAAAGCTCTAAATGGAAAAGCACAACAGCATCACCGCTGTGATATTCTTGAGATTTATGAAATATTCAATTTTTTGCAAACCTAATTTTGTATTCGGATGTTTGAAAATGGTTTGCAGTACTGCACGGCCACCTTTATAAAGATTTGTACAACTTTGCTCACAGCAGATGAGCAGAACCTCAGCATTAGTGTTCAAGGTAAATCCTAATAGATGCTCCACTTTTGTGCAGAATCGTCTTTTTCATTTAAGTCCATTAAAGATCATAACAAGCTCCCGACCAATTTGAAAAATGTAGGTTTTTAATATCTCTTCTCGTCATCCAAAAAAATGGATTCTCAGAAACCAGAAAACTGTCCAAACGAATCACCGAGCACTCATCTTTTTCAAACCTTTTTCAGCTTTTTCAGCCACTTAAATGCTGATAGGATAGTCTGGCTTTAAATGTAAAGTGCACATGAAGATTTTATAATGTGTATGTGTTTTGTTGGTGGCGTGGTGCTGGACAGTTTTTAAGATTTCATGAATATAATATTATTTTGTTGTGCTTTTATTTAGCGTTTAAAGTTTATTTGTTATTGTGTCCACCTGTCCAGAGACTGCAGATGAAAATTAACAAGTGGGTAAATCTAGTATGAGGTATTATGTTTTTGGATGAGATCTATGTTTTTGTGTTACAGTCCCTGAAAAAAACCCCCAAAAAACAAACAAACACCGACTCCTAAAAAGAAATCTGGCTCTTTAACTGCTAAATACTCCAGTAAATGTACTATCCACTTGCTATGTTAGCGTGCAGTTAGCAAACAGTGGTATTTTAGACATTTTTAAAATAGAAAAAGCTCCCTCCAACCCCCTTATATACACGTAGTCACCGAGTCTATTACTAATATCAAAATATTGATCTGATGCAGCTTTTGGAAGTTGGGCTATTGCAATTTACATGAGCGATGTTGTGAGATTATATGTGACAGAACCACAGTGCACACACAGGCTCTAGGGTACTAAATCACATTTGCAGGAGGACATACGAACCCTTAGAAACTGACCCTCTGGGTAATGATGCAAGAAACGACTGCTATCTAACTGTGGCGTATACATTCTAAAACTGTGGCTGTTTAGAGTTATAAATGACCGGGGAATTTTCAAGGTTACTCGTGCCTGCTTTTTACAAGCAGACAACATTTAATACATGTAGCATAAATAAAGCAAAAGGCTTTAGATTTAAAATAAAAATAAAAATTCCCAAATGGAGACCGGGCATTTGACCTTGCTCTGAGATTCTCTTTCCTGTCCTGCTAGAATTCAACACCAGAGAGAAAGAGACAACCAGCCCATTTCAAATAAAGACAACAAAAACATATGAAGCACAAAAGAGCGTCACCTTCTCAAACAGCAGATCGCTGAGGGACTGCGCAAATTCGCCATCCTCCATCAGCAGGAAGTGGCGCAGCGCCTCAAAGTGTCTTTCCACACCGAGCTCCACAAAAAAGTAGTCCACCACAGCCTTGTTCACTAAAGATACACTGGGAATGGAAGGTGAGGGAAAGAATGGCCAAGTTAAGGAGAGAAAAGTTTGTGAAGTAAAGAAGGTGCTGACTTGCAAATTCTATACAGGTTGTAGATAGGACAGGCATCAACCCTACCGAAGCTCGGAGAATATACCAGCGTTTTATTTTCCACCCCGTGGATGGCTTTCTATGTGGCATTACTTTAAATCGTCTCTCAGCAATTCACATTTATAAAACATTCTGATTTTGAGAAGGTTCTCTTTCACTGAGAAGTTAGCAAGGAAGAGTCGAAAATAGATTTCTGTCAAACTCCACTGCATTGTCTATGCATGGAATAAAAATGTCTTAATAAAAATTACGAGCTATGAATTCCAACACTAAATATTCGGCACCCTTTCTGTGTGCAGTGAGGGATGAGAAAGCCATTTCTTTTACACACAAAGGCTTGACTGCATGGGGTGCAGGAACACTGCAGGTGAAGACTGACAAGCTTGTCTGGAGTTCTGATGGAATCTTAAAATGGATGAAAGGTAATAAGAATTTAAATTATTCCTGCAGCTCCGAATATATACTCGACTACAGCTTAAGTGGCCTGAATAGAATCTATGAAAACTCACACTTGCATTTCTCTAAACATTGTATTTGGCTTTAAACACAGACACTCGGTACTCACTTGTTAAGGTTGTTATTACCATTTTCTAACACAAACTCTTTTTTTCAGACACTCACTGTGTGATGAGCGGTGCAGTCACAGAGTGTTTTATAAGGACTGGCAGGGAAACCATCTCGCTGAGTTGGACAGCTGTGGTGTCTGTGGCTCTGTGGAGTGTGGGGTCCACAGGAAGGCCCCAGGGGCCCCGAGTTACCTGCTTCAGCAGCTGACACGTAGGGGAAGAAGCTGTGAGAGAGAGATGACAGGCATGTCGCTGAGGAAATATCACTCCGACAACTGCAAACAACAGTGCCTCAAAGTGTAAAAAAAAACAAAACAAGACATTTAAGTAGGTGAAAATGGACTCAAGCAAAATGTATTTTTTAAACATTTAAGCTGTTATGAACCAAATGATTAATCAACTTATTGAGAACCAAAGCCTATAAATGAATTTGGAATATACTTGTTTGTTACAGCCACTGAGCTACTATCTTAACTCTTTACCTATTGAAAGCCTCCTAGCAGTAACCTTTAAACCTCTTTTCTGAACTGAGCGGTTTCTCACATATTTCAGGCCTGCTTATGGACCAAAATCAGTGGGTTTGCATCAGAAGTTAGTGAAGATGATCTCTGTCTTTGCAGCTACCCTCGGTAAAATCCGGAAACTATTCTAGTGGTCGTCAAACCACATTTTTATTGATATATACCGAGGTGTCAAAACCCATCATTAAGGATCCTGGGGAGGACATCAAATCTTCTTTATAGGGGTAAAGAGTTCAAGGTGCTCTGTAATGTTCATTTCCAGCTCCATATTAATAATATTGGAGTTGGTATCTTATACTGTGCCTCTGTCATCTTCTGAGAGAAACCTTAAGGCTGCCCTTTCAAAGAGCCTATTTTCTTCTGTCCGATTGGCCATTACAAAGTTGGAAAAGCAGGTGGGTGGGGCTTCCACGGTCACAACCACCAGCTCCATCCCTCTGTGACATCACAAAGGTCCAGGAGTAGAAAAATGTCAGTAACTGAGTGTTAAAAGTTGTCTGAAGTTTAGCTTTTAGGCTTACTGGGATTATTTGCACATATGCTGACATTATTTGAAACTTTTGGGAGTAACCATTTATTTGTACATATAGGATTAAAATGAAGGAAAAAGAAATTGGGTCTAATTAAAAATTATTCAGAATATATACAATTACCATCACTTTGATTTTCTTGAATAGCTATAGCATTTACTGCAAGTTGATCCTGTCATTTTGTTTTTTTTCGTAGCCTCATATCTTTCATAAAACTTCCTAAATTATTGCTCCTGACTTTGCTCAGTGGTGTGGAACACGTATTTGTCTGAGTAGATTTCCATGACTGATTTCACAGTAACTCTAGAAACAGGGATGAATAATAGCAGCATGACTGAATGTTGAATACAGAGTGAACAAGACAGGATATTACTCCACCGAGCCACGAGGCATCCCACCCGAGCATAAAGCAGACCTTTATGAAATATTACTGCTTTTTATGCAAACCTTTGCTTGCTGATGGAGCAAATATTCAACAGCCTCTGGATTTGCAACAGTCCTGAACATGTAAAAATAATTGTTTTAATTTACATCAAGTATGTCCCACAAGCCTAAGCTGTTACACATTTTTACTTCTTTGCAATTTGAAATGATGTTTTAAAAAGATGTGCCCAAGGCCTACTTGGCGTAGGCTGCAGCTATTTTAATTTCTACAAGAACAGATTAGCCTTAAAGTGCTCCGTGTGCTGAGTTTCATCTCATTTTCAGCAAAAAGAAAAACATAGCAGTTTTAAAGGAATTATTTGTGGTTCATTAATGGCACAAATTAATATAAATAGTATTGAAAATGGAGAGTAAAAGAAAAAAAAGCTCTTATAAAATGAAAAGACAAAAGTACATTCATTATTATAAATTGTTGATATCTACAGTACTTCTGTGAGTGCCGTTCATGTAAAATTTTGGAATTAAACTTTTTCAGCTACTCGCTAAGTATAGACAGATAGGCAGACAGATTAGATACACAGATAGATAAGCTTATTATTTGAATGCACTGAAAATGCATTTAAACTGAAAGGGTTTTATAAAACAAAATCCTACAAGCCATAAATTGAAAATATTCTCTTGGGCACAAAAACATCAATGAGCCATTTAAATAGGAACAAACTGTTTCCGTTTTGCTGCTGTGCTGGATGTTGAATGCCAAGTACAAACTGATCAATTACACCATATGCACCTACATTATGTTGCCTCTTATCCACAACACACAAAGGAGATGCCACGAGATGTGGCCAGAAATACTGTTCCACCCCACCCCTCCACCCCCACCCCTATACAAGTCGCACTTCACTTTGCCCTCAATAAACAAGTCCCAAAGGAGCCGTTCATTTTGAGCCCTTGATATTTTCAACTAACCCATTAGGCTATAGCAGTCCTCATACTGTTCCACCTGGTATTGGGCAGCCAAAGCCAAGAGGTATTCCTGCTCGGACTTTTCTCCAGGGGACAACCCTAAGCAGGTTGTCCAGGACCCCATGCCCTCAGCCAGCTGCTCACTGGGGCATCCTGACACAAAACCTAAGGACAAATGTAGACTAATTACTTTTTACAAAGAAAGAACATAATTTGCAGTGACATCTCAATTTACACTACATGAAAAAACACTTTACACTTCCAGCTTTTCACACCTTAACGCAAAGAGTCAGGTGACACAAATTTTGCTGTTACAATAAAACTGATTACTCTAAGCTTCACATGAAAATGCTAATGTGAAAACAGGGTTAACAGGGGTAATACACTTCAGATATACTACTTAATACCCCATTACAAGCCCTGAGACAACAATGTGGATACAAGGAATAATAATTTTGCAAATTAACACTAAAGAGCTTGGGTTCAATTTTATATCCTCAGAGTTCGTAACATCTTAAAAATTACTGAGTGTAACATGTGGTTAATTACATGAATGTCACAACAGAATGTGTATGTGTATAACAAAGGCTTTGTTTCGTACCTTTGTTGTATTCATTGCCCTTTACTTTCTGCTGATTTCCAGTTTCTTTGTCCTTCACCACACATCCAACACCAAGTGAAGAATCTGATGAGTGTCCATAAGTACTGCCTGGCAATGGGGCAGGTTGTGGCTCAGTCCCCAACACCACACAGCCTATCCCCAGTGTCGAATCAGACGAGTGTCCATAGCTGCTGCCTGGCAGCGGTGATGGAAGCGGTTCACTTTGAGAAACAACACATCCAACACCTAAATTTGAGTCTGAAGAATGGCCGTGGGCACTGCCGGGCAGAGGAGACCGCTTGGGCTCATCTCCTGAAACTACACACCCAACACCTAACGCTGAGTCTGATGAGTGTCCGTAAGAGCTTCCAGGCAAAGGCGACAAGGATGGTTCTGCTCCAGATACCAGACAACCTGGCAGAAGGGTGCTGTCTGAAGCGTGCCCGTGCTTACTCCAACGAGGTTTTGCTTCGGGAATGTTGGACACAAACTCACCAACCTTTATATTTGCGTCAGAGGAATGACCGTGGATGCTGGGAGCAGGGAGTGGTACAACAATCTCCGATACATTTTCTCCAACTTTAATATGAGCATCTGAACTGTGCCCGTGAACACTGGGTGAAGGTAGAGGGGCAACTACATCTGGAATGAGTTCCCCAACTTTTATGTGGGCATCTGAGACGTGGCCATGGACATTTGGAGTAGGAAGAGGAGCGACAAACTCTGAAACGTTTTCCCCAATTTTGACGTGAGCATCGGAAGCGTGACCATGGATGCTAGGAGAAGGTATAGGAGCATCGACTTCTGAAACATGACCTCCAATTTTGATGTGTGAATCTGATGCATGGCCGTGGATGTTCTGCGAGGGAAGTGCAGCAGTTACCTCTGATACATACTGTCCAATCTTTATGTGAGCATCAGAGGAATGTCCATGGATGGTGGGTGAAGTTTGACTGACATCTGAATGAGGACTGGAGAGAGGCCTGTGAAAGACTGGCAAAGGAATATTTCTTCCATCTTTATTGTGTGTGTCTGAGCTTTGCTCTTTAGTGCCTGTCTCCTGTGGCTCCACCCCACCATCATCAGAAAGACTTGTCAGGACTTTGTGATCACCTTGGTCACCTTGCACTGTTGTAGTGGAAAGAGCCTTGTTAACCACGTCATCTTTGGATTGTCTGTCTTCTGGTTTACTTTCGAAAATCCCTGTTTCTGCATCCTGTTGGGGTATAGCTGTAGATTCCTTGTGTTCATTGCCTGTATTTGAGCCACTCCCATCCACCTGCTGTGCTGAGGCTTGTGAAGGTTGTGTGCACACACTGCTCTTTTCAGACTCCTCTGGGGTGTGCGGGCCTAGAGAGCTGGACTGAGAGGCTCCGGCTAGCGGGCTAGCTTTGGTTACAATTTCCTTGACTTGAGGAATTTTCTCTTCAGAGGAGATGTGAAAGGGGTGGTTTTGGATCATGTCAGGCAGCACTACAGGTCCCCAGCGGGGCCTGGGCTGGACTGAGGCTTGGCCAGTGATACCCTCAAGTGGACTAAAGGGGGCACTAAAGTCATAGTCTACTAGTGGAGCTGTAGGACAGGCTTTGGGTAGGTCAGAGCCAATCTCCTGTAGAGCCATATCTACCTGCTGACTCTCAGACTTCGGAGACTTGGGAAGAAAGTCACCGATGTCAGTTTCCTCAGAGATGAGGGCAGGGTCCGCTGTAACCTGTGCAATCTTTGGCGAAGGCAGATCGTGTGGTGGTGATACAGCTTCAGATTCTTGAGCCTTTGTTGTCTTCTGCTCTGACATTTCCTGGGTGGGAAATTCCTGTCAAGATATGTTAACAATTCAATATTATGTTTCTGGAACACACATCAAGTGACCATGAAGTGAAAAAAGATTGGATGTTCAAAAACTAGCTTGTTGTTTGTTGTGGAGGAATCTGTTGTGCTGAGGGAACAGGTGACATTACTTCCAAAGGAGGTCTCTCCTGACCCAAGGGATATTTTTCCAGTATGGCCTGGAAACAAATCACAAAAGGTTCGGTTACAAAGTTTTTGTTATATGTCTTTGTTTTCCATTCATTTGTAACAAACCTGAGTTTTCTGCCTGTCATCCCTGAAAAAGTGAGCACGAGCTTCATCAAGTCTCATTCGCTGCACTCTCCACATGGCTCGTCTTTCTCTGCGAGCTGCTTCCTCCGATAGACGGCTGTACTGAGCGATCAGCTCCTTCCTAGAATTAAATAAATGGAAAAAAAAATGTTAAAGTAGCTGAAGGTCTTATCCTCAGTCGCTTACTGAAGTCTTGTATAAATGGCCCTGCCATTCCCGAACTGACCATTAAGTGATTTTTTTTATATTTGTGCTCAAGTTTTATTCATATTTGTGCATGACTGTGATGTATTAATGTCATATTAAAGTAGTGTGTCTTATTTGACTGGCAAATAATTTGTACTGAAATTTGAAAGAAAATTATCCAGAAATATCCAAAATGTTCACCCCACCTGAGCTTGTGGTTTAGAGGGACTCTGAGAGTACTGGTAACCTGTGTGCTTATAATACGTGTTGGCTTTAATTAGAACTAATTTCCTCAACAAACTACAGGCAATTAATCAGTAAGACCTGCAAAAACATGAAACCTGTGCTTTCCTTGACAAAAGCCTTATTTATCCACATATGAAAAGAATTTAGTTTTTTGCCTAGCACAGCAAGAACTGCAGCTGTTTCTCAGATTTACAGTGTACATATTATTTATTAATACAATTTGCACTACTACCTTGGATCTTTGTTTTTATTCTTCTTTAACATAAACTAATTTTATTTTATTTGTTTTCTAATCACAGTTGTATATTTAGCAGTTATTAAATCATACAATATAAAGCTATCACTGTGCACCTGTGGCACCTTTAACTGTGTTGTTTATTTATTGTAGACTGCACTACTTTTTTATTCTTTATCCTGCAGCTGAAACACAATAATTTCCCTTGTGGGATCAAGAAAGTATCCATTTATGTATCTATCTATAGACAGATAGAAGGTATTTATATTTTGAATAATGCAAAGGTTGCACCAAGGGAGGAGAAGTAAGGACGTGAACTGTTTGGAGGAAAAGCTCTAGATGACAGGTGGGGTTTTTTTTAAGCTTTGGTACCCTCTGATCTCGGCCATGTCATTGTAGTAAATAAAAGCTTAGTGTTCACATTATTTGCTCATGGTGCTGAATCGGTTATGGAAATTTGGCACATTAAAACACGGGACACAGAACTGATGTCCCATCATGTTTGCATGGAGTAGGTTAATATAGTCTTTTCAAATAAAATCTTAACAGCTGTAAAGGCAGTCAGACCTAGCTCTCTGCTCCAGCTGCTCCTCCAAAGCTTGAAGTCTCTTTTCTCTGTCCCTCAGCTCTCTGGCAAAGCTGAAGTCATCCTCCTCCTGCTTCTTCTTGGCTGCACTTCTCCACTGGCACCACACGCACATACATCATTACTGTTTATCACATGGTCTTTTCTTACTATCTGAGGATCACATGCAATACCTGACAATACACAGTTTAATCTAGGCACTCTTATTCACACACTTTTTTTAACCCTCTCTCTCTCTCTTTCATGTCTTACTACCTCTTGCTCCTGCTCCAGGTGCTGTTTCAGTTCCTCAAAACGCTCCCTCTTCTTGGCCTCCTCAGCCAGACGTTGTGACACCTGGCGCCCTACAGGAGGCGGGGGAGATAACAGTGAGCTGTTTACCCCTCCACACACACAGAAAAGTACATAACATTCTTGTCTGCCTCTCGCACACACTTAAACAAGACAACATCACCATCTGCCCCATATAAACAAACTCAAATATGCCCGTGCCAAGACACGCAAAGCGCATCAGGCTGAACACTCCCCACCCCCCCCACCCAGCCACCACTGCCCCCCAACAGTGCCACACATCCTCTGAAGTAATAAATGATGTGAAGAGTTAGAGCTAAACTGTGCAAGTGATGATTAGATTTCACAACCCATGGTACTGGAAAGTATTCAAAGCCTTCCTCACTGCAATTGCCCCATGCATCTCCTCTGCTCTCCCGAGGGGTGGGAATGGAGCTGAAGGAAGCTCTCGCATTTAGCAATCAACAAGCGAATCAGGCTTATACTTAGAGTTGAGCCATTTGTTAAAGGTATACCCAGCGGGATGTGGGTTATGCATGTACGTCATGCAGTATATAAAATTCTACTTACAGTGTATGTGTGTGTGTGTCTGTGTGTATAAATGTTACACTGACCGCGGATGCTCTCCAGGGTTTTGGCTGCTGACTCTCTGACCTGATTGATCAGCTCCTGGCGTGCCTGCTCTGCCCTCAGGGCCTAACAATAGACAGAAAAAAAAAATATCATCATTAACAAAGATCTATGTCCCTGCCCTGTCTCTCACCTCTCCTCCCCCTCCTCCCCCTCCTCAGCCAGAGGCTCACACAAGATCCGCCATACAAGCCAGGTTGTTACACTAAATCAAGTACAAGCTCGAGACTTCATCCACATCATTTTAATGACTTGCTGCTGAAATCCTCTGTACTTGAAGAGCAGTGCCACTTTGATGGATTGTGTAATGTAAAAAAAAGAAGAAGAAAGCGAAAAAAAAGTTCTCCTTTCTCTTTGACTTACAGGACAAGACCTGTAATCAAACACTGTATATAAAAGATGGACACACCCTCTGGATCTAAAAAGCATAGAAGGAATTTCTGTAAAAACATCATTGTCTGGATATGAATTTGCTGAATCAGAGAACAAGATTTTAAGCAGTGGAAGCGTCCTGGTTTCTGTTTTTCAGTCTGATTAGTACTAAACAATCCTGGCTTTCTTGGCATTTTATTTTAAGATTTAAATCTTAAAAAAAATAAAAACAGACAGAAAAAAAGATCTGATTCTCTGATTACTACTAACCAATCCTGGCTCTCTTGGCATGCAGGCTAACAGTCAGCAAAAACTTTGGACTGTATTTGCTTAACTGCAATCCTGAAACCATCAACTGCTATTTGACAGTAATCACAGTTTCCATTTGATTTTTTTAAATTCTGCATTTATTCTAAAAGTTTAGTAAAACTAAATTAAAAAAAACATTTTAGTTTATTAGTGTAATCTGCCTAAGGAGGATGTATTAAGACTGAGTCAACTGACTTCCCAAAGTGTTGTGTTTGTATTGAAATATCTATTAAATTTACTCCAGCTGGTAGTGTAAGACTGCACACCTTTGGACCAAGAGTCGCAAGTTCAACTCCCGCCTGGCAGTGGTATCCAGTAAGGGTCCTGGCAAGTCCCCCCATGCTAAAGCCAAGCCCTGAAATGGCGCAGCCACGTCTGCAGCCTGTCTGCTTGGAACATTTCATACATGCTGTACTCTGTATGATAGCGTATGTGACGAATAAAGGTTCTTTGTTGTTGTTCTTCTTGTCCAGAAATGGAAACCAAACTGAATTGAAACAAAAGTTAAATAAAGACTGAAATGAATTAATGAAACAAAAATACAAAACTAAACTGGGTTCACAGATTAATGCGAAAGAACCCTAAACCTGCATATACTGTTCATTTGGGAATAGACAGCCCCATGTAGTCCAGTGTAACTATTGTGTAAGTCTGCAGTATCCTCCGTTTTTAGTCAAATACAACCCCCTGTTGTTGTATCTCGTTTCAAAAACCTAACGTGACAACTGCCAAAATGCCAAACTTAGGCTTTAAATGCTAGTCCACAAACCAATGGATGGCATCTTGGTGGCTATGTCCATATAAATATGGACTACATATAGTCTATGGTAATGATTTGTCTTGTTAAAGTTCTTTTTTCACTGCCTCGACTCTAGGCTATATAGCTGAAAAGCTCTCATAAATGTAACTGATGATTTTGAGCAATGAGAAAATCTCAGACTCAGAAAAAAAAGAAGAAAAATACATCACAGACATCTAAGATGCACAAGAATATCCATGTGTGTCATTACTTGTTCCTCCCTGCTGATAGCACTGTGCTTTGCAATTCTCTCCATGCGTCCACGATACACTGCACAGTCTCTCTCAATCTCCTCCACCTCCTGGAGAGAGAAGGTGACAGCGATGCGGGGTACTGGCAGCTCCGACCAGCAGATGTAGTGCTGTGGACACACAGTTGACAGAGTCTTAGTATCATAAAAAGAGGAAAAAAAATTTTCACGGATCAATTCGGATGACTCATTTGGTGGATTTTGACATATTTTATAACCCCAGAGTTTCTTTCATATTAAAATATGTGTTACCAGCTGTCTGAAAATGTAACTCATTTTTACAGCTACCAGCACAAAAACAAACTAGCAATGAATTTAGGATGATGTTGAAGACCGGTATGGGAATGAATTTGAAATAGAAGCTATGCAATGACCTGGTTATGGTGGTGCTGCTTTTAATAAAAAAAAAAAATCAAAGTGTTCATTATTCCATCATACAAATCTGTTATACTGTGTTTAAAGAAGAAAGCATAATGCAGACACTGCAACTGGCCTTGTTCCCGTTTATGATCTTATGACTGCATGGGATTAAATCAGAGTCAAACCTTCAGAAACTGTATTAATTACTGCCAAAATTGAAAAACTAAAATGGATATCAAAAGATCCCCTGGCCCCAGACTTCAGAAATGAATAATTACATTGCCTGTGACATAAGACACTTCACAAAATATGGAGAGTTGTTTTTTTTGTTTTTTTTATCTAAATCACACCGTGCCTCTTTTGGGTGTTTGATTGTTTCATGTAATTATGTTTTACCATGAATCAGTTTTTGTACTTTTGTTCAAATATGTATGGTTTCCTATAGGTTTCCTGAATTTCTTTGTGTGCTTGTTTTGCATATATATCAGTTTTATGCTGTACATTGCATTACGTATTTCATTCAGAAGATAACGGTAACAAAGTATTTCTTTAATTAAAGACATGGATTCATGTGCCATATCAGCTAGTAAGCACATTAATGCCCATCACTTCACTCTTGTGTTTTTAATCCATAAATTCTTCCTAGGTATTGATAACTACCCTGCAGGCAAGAAAGACTCAAGCATCAGGGGAAAGAACAGAGAGAGGAAAAGTTACAGAATGCCAACTAGAAACAAAGGTCCTACAGCTTAGGTCATGGAGGTCAGATTGTAAAAAACATCATGCTGGGGAATCAGCAGGTAGGGAAGTTATGCAAAATACATTTTCATGAAAACTTCACCACTTTACTGATTTTTCCCCTGGTTTGCTAAATAAGTGATTCATTTACTTACAGTTTAAGTTATTTTTGGTCAAATGTGAAAACTTTCTACATTCTCTTGTTATGATACTAAAGTGAATGAATTTGAAGCTTCAACTCCTGGTTGACAAGAGGCGGACCAATTTACTGGCAGGCTAATCTTATCAGCTGATACTGGCTATTTTTCAATTTATCAGGATGTGTATTTATGATGGTTGATAAATGTAAAGAAGAGAAAGAACAACCACTCTTCAACCATGTTGACGGTGCATAGTTTGTCCACCAAAGAACACTCTGTCAGGGAACATACGACTAATGAAAACCATTGGAGAATAATTTTGACAACCAGCTGAGTGATTTAAAAAGTAATATTTCATGATACCTAGGACAGCAATAGCAATATTATTATTTCCAAAGCAGGAGTCAAACTTGACTATGGAAGATGAAAAATCTGCCTGACAATAACAGGAAATGTATCACAATTCTGATGACAGCATATTAATAAAGTTTCAAAGAGACCAGGTTCCCATCTGTTGCAGTAATTATTATTTTTTCCACTATTTCTGGCCAGTATAGAGCTTCAAGTGAATAGAATTTGTACTGTGACAGGAGGAAAAACTGTGGCATTTATATACAAGCACATACAGCCAATTCAATTGATATCAACAGCAATAACAGAGGAAAAAATGGCTAGGTACTTTTAACTATTTCTTAACATGTTTTCTGTATTTACAAGACTCAAAAATTCTATACTGGGTAAATTAAGAAGGCTATCTACGTTATATTTGGTGGTAATTTTATGCAGAATTCAGCTGTTGCATCTACATAAATGTGGATCTGTGAATGTGCAAAACAAACCTGTGGGCAGCAGATTTTGAGGAGGTTGATAGTCTTTCCACACACATACACATCATTGGCAATGTGTCTCAAGAAGACTGGCACACAATCCTCCACATCCTTTGAGATCAGAGTGTAGCCTTGGACCCAGAAGTGTTTGTCTGCAGGAATTCAAAGATGTCTATTACGTGTTGTCCTACAATTTAGAGTAAGTAGTTTTCTTGGTCCATTATGCCTCTTATAACAGCACATCGTACTCGGCACTGAAACATCTTAAAAGCAATGGTGGTGGAGTAATACCCAGCCCATGCTGGGGCTGAAACTTTTCCTTATTAGTATGACTTACGGGGCATGGCAAAACTCTGGCTGCTTGAATTAACTCTTGGAAATTGTTAGCTCTTAGCTCAGTGATCCTCAGCAAAAAGTATAAGAGAACATGAATGCACGGGGCTTCCAGAGCTCTTTACAGAAAGCCCGCGGCTTGCCAAGAAAGCTTAGCTGCTGATTGCTTCCTTGGCCGATGGAGTTCGAGGAGAACAATGACATTTGTGTGTCCTCCAAAAAAGCAAGAGTGTGAAGTGCAGAGGTTCGCTGCAGGAGTTGATGAGGTGTAGCCGATGAGCAAATGGACCTGTTAGCCAGACAAAGCTGAGGTGGTGGTCTGACCTTGAATGGGGTGTTGCATGACGTACAATATTTGGACAGTCTTGATTCATGTAGCAGTGTATATATATGGAGTAACTGTCAAAATGGAAATAAAAAGAAATGTATACAAAAATGTGTACAAAAAACGAATAAACTAAAATGGGATGCTTTCACGTACAATTCTGCCTGGCTAACAATTTAAAAACCAGAGAACCAAAAAGCAGCAAAATCCAAAAGTTGATACCATCAAACAGCGAACATTTTTTTCTTACCCGAATAATTAAATTATCAGCCAATTACAAAAATACTTAGTGGTTAATCATCTGTTCAACTGACTAATCAATCACTCAGTGACTGGACTGACACACATATCTTCATACACGTCACTACCAAGCACTTATCTGCACAATCTCATACACTCACGCACACCTTCATGCACCAACTTACTTTTTGCACAATACTCAGTCTTTTGCACATCTATTGCACATTTGCGTCCTCACCGTCTTGTGTCTGTATCGTTGCGCTCTGTCTGGTGTTGCACTGTCTTTGTTATGGGTTTTTTTGCAATTTTTGCACATTGCACTTTATGTAGTCCTGTGTTGATGGTCTGTTATACATCATATGTAGCACCATGGTTTGGAGGAACGTTGTCTCGTTTCACTGTTTACTGTACCACTGCACATGGTTGGAATGACAATAAAGCCACTTGACTTGACTAATATTCAATTATTCTCAAATAATTTGGTGAGATTTGAACACTGGCCTTTTTCTTTTTTTTAAAACTGTTTTTTTCTGATCCTTTAAGGACTACACCCAGGACTGTGAACAATAAAAAAATAATATATAGCTGTTCATCTTCTGATAATAGCAACAACAATCAAATGACAGATAAGCTACAACAACGTTTGTATACAGTAAACAGCTATTGTAACGTTTTTTACTTTTCAAGTTTTGATATTAATGAAATTAAAGCCATTACACAATACAGATAAGATGACCACAGATGAGAAATAAGACATGACAATGAAAAGCAGTGTGAGCAAAGCAACATACAGAGACACACAAAGTCCCTCAGATCCTGCAGAGTACAAACGAGTCTAATTTGGCCTCAAAGCCTCTTTGGTCTCTTCTGGTCTCCTCAAGGGATCAAGTCATTAATAAAGTCATTAGTTTTTCTGGAAGCAAAAAATAAATTCAGCAGGTCCATGTGTGTCCATGGCAATTAAACCAGAACCAGAATAGTTGTACCAGCTAAAAAGAATAAAGGACCACTACTTATTTGTATGGCTTACTGAGTGAAGATATCTCTGGTTCTTCCAGCTGGGGTATCTGATTCAGTTTCCCACTGATTATCGTGCAATAACGTCATGACAGCTTTTATAGACACAAGGACAAATCCTACTAGGCAACAAACGCTGTAATAAAATCTATTTTTTTCTGCTCAACTATGTATCTGGCAGGTTTTTCATTTTCAGAGCCTGCAGACCGAAGCCAAGGTTTTTATACGGCGACGTGTGTGCAAGTACTGTGTCTCCTCACCTCTGTAGCTAAGGTATTCCTCATTGACCTGGATCATGAACTCTCCATAAACATCACGAAACACCCCACTGTACACCCAGTCAGACACAAACCTAAGTGAGGCACGGAAAAACAAAACAAAATAGTGGTGTCACTCTTAGACAGATTTATCAACCATTTAGCTATATCACTAAAATAATATAGGGTATATTTTGCTGTTTTCAGGATGGCTGTCTGCATGGGGCGCATAGAAACTGACCGTGTGTAAGGTTCACAGCTGCTCTTCAGCAATGAAAGAAGAACAGGGTAGTTCTCGTTGCTGCAGTTATTCTGTGCTTCATTGTACAGGTAGGACAGCAGTTTAACACCCTGAGGAGAGCCACACGGCACTAAGCTGACAACTCATCTGATAGGCTAAACACAACTGTGATAGAAGACATATTGCAGTTTGCAGATAAAAGAGCACTCACCACAGGGAAGGTGGCCTGGTCTGCACCCAAAGGCCCATCCACACAGCACAGTTCTGACAGGTATCTTAGATTAAAAGAAAGCAAAGCATTTTTGATTTGCTGATATTTACATCAAGGTCCTCTCTGAAAGGATATGGCTGTACTGTCAACTAAGTGAGGTGGAGGTTCAAAATGACAAAGTTTACACCAGAAAACCAGCGTGTAAAAAGCATTTGACCTCACCTGAGTTGGCGACCCACTTTGCGGAAGAGAAAGCCAATGGTCAGCAGGCTAAGAGTGGGTGGCGTACTAAGAACGCAAGCCCTGTAGTAATGCAGATACTTCCTCAAGCCACCGGTAAAAGCCTAAGAGATGGAATATATGTTCACAGATTAAAATGCATGTGGACTTCTTTCTGTGCCTTTGTAGTATTGGATTTTGTTGCCTGCTATGGACTGCTTCATTTAGGGCACTTTAATTTTTTCTTTCCCTATTTTTATATATTATATAATATTTTTAGACGTATTTATTTATTTTGCTGCGTACGCAAATAAGATGCTCATGTGTTTCTGTCTCAAAGTGCCCATTCAGGAAGATTATTTCCAATTTCTGAACACAACACTAGTAACAACAGTACAATGCAAGCAGAGAACTTAGAGGAAATAATTTGCAGCGTTAGTGGTATTAACGATGCTTATGCAAACATACCTGGAAGACTAAGCCCTTCTTGTCAGCACTCTGCAGAGAAAAGCGGCTGAGCCTCAAATAATAGGTGCCGTACTGGGCCAATTCCCCCAAGAGACGAGACACGCTCTCTGGAGAGGCTCCTGACACACACACACCGGGCCTGACGTCAAACTGAACACTCTAAGAAGGAAAACGCATATTTACAGATGGTGGACAAAACACAATAAATAACTGTACAGTCTAATAAAATCCAATAAAACAGCCCGGCAGCAAAGACTGTCTTTAGTGCATTCGATATTGAATTTTGCCAAGGCTGTAGGAGAGTCACGTCCATGGTGATTTCTGAAGGCACGGCTTCTGCTGGTATTATTTTAGACTGCATCACATAATCTGCTGTGTGTTATTTTTGTTATTTTTTTCTTTCACATTGATTTTTTTTATAGAGAGATATTTACAGTACTTCAAGACAGCACACATCTGGGGGGGGGGGGACAAACCACATTTTCCAATCCACAGCCTTGATTGCACTTGCAGTAAAGAAAACACCTATGTAACTATAGAAACAAAATTTTACCTCAAGGCAACCCAATGAAGGAGGCAGGACTCACTTAGATAACAATATACACATACACATATATACAATATATTCTTTATATAGTTTCAAAAAACCAAAAGTGGGCAAGGGTGATGATTATTTATTTGGTTTGCCAATTTTATGAGAATACATTTAATTTCCTTGCACTGCCATATGCCCCTAATGCATTCTGCCGTCATTTACAGCCATCCTTGTTTCTCTCCTCTGCTCCGGCTTCACTGTGTGTAAAACCACTCACTATAAGCACAGAGCAGGGCAGTGAAGCAAAGTAAAGATTGCATTACTCGAGTTGAAGACAACTCGCCACATTACTGCAACTGCACAAAAAGCTTCCCAGCAAATGTTAATCTGCGTAAAACAACAGGGGCGATTGACTGAGATTTGTCGTTATAACAAAGAAGGAAGTGGGAAAAGCTATGTCTGCCCCGTACCCCCTGGGGCCCCACCAGCAGCAGTCAGCCAAGGGGAAACACTGATGTTAATGATAAAAATATGCCGGAGAGTCAAGATAAGGAATTGAGAAGTAAACAAGATAAGTAGGATGCACTTTATGTTGTAAAAATAAGTATAATCTTCCGACAAAAAATAAGAATTTAATGGGAAACAATAAACTACCAGCAGAGCTCCCCTGGGTTTTTGTGTTCAGAATTAGGAATATTTTATTTTATTTCATGATCATTTAATCAGGCAGCTGACTTAAGCATACACTTCACACTGTTACATTTTATGAGTCAGTACAGCTTGTTTATATGCACGAATTTCCCATTATATCACATTCCAGCTTCTCCTTTTAATCTGTTTTTCTATTTGTAGGCTGTCACGGCGCTTTTAGTTACTTTTATCACTTCTGCCTGACAGACTACTAAAAAACAAAAAACCCCAAAAACAAACAAATAAAGTGCATTTTAGAGACTAATAAAAGATAACGAGCTGCACCTGGTTGAGAGGAAAAGTAGCAGAAGCCACTCCAATCAGGACGTTAAGGAGATCAGACACCAGTTGCTTCTGGGAGTCCAGGGGTAAGGGGAGGACAGGAGACGGTGTGCTCGTGCTCACCACCCTCATTTCACCCTCCCAAAGCCTATAGAGCTGGTCAAAGGCCTCCCTGCCTCCCTCTGTTAGATAGAAAGACTCCCTTTTTCCAGGTGGGCTAGTGGGACAAACAAGGCATTCAGTTCAGTTTTCCAGAGGGAAGAAAAATACAAAACCAAAAAAAACTAAGCAAGTGGGCCTCTCCAATACCTTGATGACTCTGTAGTTAATAGTGTATGTGTCATTATGTCATTTTCTAAACTAAAGGCTTTGGTTTAATTCAGGATACCAGCTAAAGTGGATTTCTGTTCATTTACATGTCACAGATTTTGTTGTCATTTAACATTTAAATGTTTATTTATGCTAGACCTTACAACCCAAACACAGACTGGTTTATTTTTTCAAAAATGCTTTTTTTTTTTTTTTTTACATTTTCATTAGCTTGGCATCTTCGGTCTTACAAAAAAGTAAGCAAGCTTCTATGATTCAATCTATCATTATTTATATTTTTTTCAGCTTTTTCTGGCATTTTATAGACTCATCAATTATTTCAAAAAAGGCAGAACAATAAAACTATGAAAAGAATCGGTAGTTGCTCTCATATTATAGTGAGGAACTAGATTTACAACTGTTAGTGGGTTACAGCTGCTTTTTTTAAATACGAAAAGAAGTTTGGCATGCTTAGAGCATAATCAAATTGACACATCACTTACCAGCCAACAGACTCCCAGCAGCGGCGTCTTCCAGGTTCAAATGTGCGTAAAGCCTCCCAGATATCAAAGTCTGGAATGGGGCTAGGCTCTGACTGAGAGTCTGGGGTCAGGTTGGAGGCTGACTGGAAGCCCTCATCTTCACACTGATCTAAACAAGGAGGCACCTGCAGAGAACAACAAAGAGAGAGTGCATAAAGCAATGCAGATATAAATTATTTAAATCAAACACTGTGCAAATATGAATACGCTGAGCTGCTGAAGTGGACGTGATAAAACAGCCTAAGCTAAACTAAATGTATTACTTAAGGATATAATATGGTGTCTTACTCGTATCGCCAACCCTGTTACATCAATATTACTGGGGATTGGAGGCAGATCTAGTCTTATGTCCATGTCTGAGGTGCGAGTGTGCTGCAGTGCTCCAAACAGCGTCAGCCTGGTCTCCTTTTCAAATCTTTCTTCTGCTTCTAGTTTTGTTCTCAAAGCTAGCAGTCCTGTGCCAGGTGGAGCATCCATCAGCCTCTGAGTTCCATACAGACTCTCCAAAGTCCCCCATTCCTCCCCACACACCAGACCCCATGCCCGGGCCTCCAGCCTCTGCAAGTCCTCACTTTGGTAGCTCCATGGTTGAGGCATCCGCAGCACAGGCCTCTCTCTTCTCATATAGTCCCTGCTGAACGAGGTAGGGGGAGGAGGTGCCGACCCAGCAAGGTTCACAAGAAGGTCAAGGACTGCATCCACTTCCTTCAAACCAGAGTATTCTCCCTCTGGCAGCCTCCCGAGCTGCTCTTCCAGCCTTTCTGCTTCCTCTCGACAGCCAGCCACGCGTAAATCAAAACATATCATCAAGACTTTATTTCTCGGTGGTGTATTAGCTGTGGCACTCAGTCCTGGTGCAGGTCCTTTGGTGCCATCTTGAAACAGCTTAGACAGGAGGGCACCGTAGGCGCGTTTTTTAAGAGCCCTGTGGAAACTTTCTCTTGAGACTCCTCCCAGTGCTCTGCGCTTCCATGACACCCCAGAAAGGCTGCAGTCACACAGGGCACTCAGCAGTTCAGTGATGCTGCTGCTGGTACAGCTGGGCATCATGCAGTTGTTAAGGCTTGGGTTCATGGTAGCTCTCTTCCCTCAGCCTGTATGAGTAAAACAAACAAGTTTTAGGTGATTGCTTTTAGAACAACTGTAACTATAACAGACGTTTTCCTAACAACACATAGACATCAGACAATAACTCAGTCCAACCAACACTGGTGTGATAGACATATTACTGTTGACTACTTCCTTTATAAACCACAGTATACATACGTACACATACACTGTATATAACAGTGTGTTATATACACACACACATTGTACATAACAGTGTGTGTGTGTGTGTGTGCGTATGTATCATATACATAGTGCGCTTACTCTGGCTGTTTTTATATGTATACTGTGTGTCAGCTAACTAGCATCACTGTTAGCCTTATTAGCTAACGTTTGAGATATCAAACGGTATGTTTTTGTTTCTTTAGCAAGCCCTGTGCTATTCCGAGCTAAAACTATCTTTCCTTCTTGTAGTTTTCTATCTTCTTGGTGTAGTATTATATTTATTAATTCACCTGAAAATTTGAACCTTGCATCCACCTCCAGCGACTCCTCCCGTGCATGCTACCGTTTGTTGTGACCAATGTACCTCTGCATCGATTAGCCTTCCAGCTACGTTTAAGCGCAATAACAGTCGGACCAATTATATATTTATTTTGATTAGTTTTTTTACTTCAGCTACAAATTAATATGCAGTGTTGCTGCACTTATGAGCCAAACGCAAGCTAGGCGCCTCATTCATCTTCCATCGTCCGCCGCAAGGAAACAACAAACAGTAGATCTGCCTCCCCCTGTCTCTGATTGGACAATCAAGTTCTCCTCTGCAAATGACTGGCTAATGATACTGCAGAGGGCAGGCTGATTGGTCCGTTTTGTTAGTCCGTCAGGGGATGAGAAAAGTGTCATTTGTAACCGCGCTTTGCTGCATTCAGGTGTTACACGAAAAATGTATTTTTGTCTACTATGACAGGACACTTTTAAGTAATTGACGATAATTATTAATGAACAGAACTCTTAAAATGACAAAAAAAAAAGAGATATCCAGAGAAAACACTTTCAAAGCTACTGCAGCCAGTACTGCAGTTCTGCTTGTTTGGGAGTAAAATCGTTTAATAAATAGACCATTTCAATGATTTATCAGCAAAACACCTAAGTAGTCTCCACTACTTATGGGTGAATACATTCTAATTACAGACCTGATGGTCTTTTCGCTGATCAGATTCCTGAAAAAGTTGACAGGCACTCATGCAGCTTCCAACAATTATGCATTCCTAGTGTGAATGCAGTTAATGACCTGGGTCAAAACCGATAGGCTCAGTTTCCCAGAAATGGATCATGCCTAGTACTAACCACCCCCGTCCCCAACGGAGGTCTTTACTGAATTTATCTTTAAGTCTAAGACTAGGATTAATCCCTGTCGGAGAAATCTGCCGATAGTTCTTGTTTTGCAGTACAGTCCAAGGATCACCTGCAGCTAAAGTTGTTTTAGATTTAAGTGGGCTTTGTCCCTCATGTTTGAGGAAAGAGTACCTCTTTAATGGCCAGCATGAGCAGTAATCAGAAGAATTACCTGTACTCGTGAGTGTCATTTTCCTTGAATTATATTTTTCTCGCACACATCTGACAAATGAAGTGGGAGGCGCTCTGTATGTACACCTAATTAAGTCGTTATAATTACATTTAAAAAAGCATGTAGTGATATTGATGGCATTTTTTTTTATTGCCTATAATAAGTTGTATTTGTGGTGCACAGATGTAGTACGTTTTTCCATATCACACAATTAAAAACATTTTAAGGGTCTTTTTTATGTGTGTGATTTTGAAACATCAGTAAATCCGTTTTCTTGAGATACTGCCGCCCCTCACTACTCGTTAGACTCAATAGTTAAGTAGACTACAACCAATTTAAACTCATACTAAGCTTAATAAAATCCCACATGTGAAAATCCAAGCTAACTCAACGAGATATTTTAATTTGCTCACAGGATATGAGCCTAGAGAACCCTGGAGTCAGAAACTGCCTGCGTGGTTTTAAATTATTCATCAGAACAACTGTTTAGAATGACACCACACCATCATTGTTTTTATTTGCTCCAAGTTCTCCTCCTCCTCCTCCTCCGTCCCTAAGGCAGAGAGAATCAAAGCCAAATCTCGTTAGGAGGTTTCAAACGTGGAGGTGAGACTTAACCTGCAGAAGGAGAGGCTGGCTGCATTGTGTGAAGAAGCATCCTAGTCGGGAGAACAGAAGCCAGGAATCATGCAGATTTTAACCCAATTTCTTGAAACCCGGCACAGAGGCTGACTGAAAAATAATTATTCTTAGTGTGCAGTATCATTGATTTCTAGACAGTGAAGGGCATGGTTATTTAGAAATCTTATCACAAGCGCTGTGCGCGGCAAATAATGTTGAATCCCAAAATGATGTAAGCTGCGTGTCCTAATAGGAATATAAAGTACTGTATCGCCTTTGATTTCCCACAAGTGATCAAGGATAGTGTACAAAATGCAGTGCTTGCGATAATCAAGTGTAATCACTCTTGCTTTGGCAGCAGCCCTTGAAGTTGCTCTATCTGTTGCTGCATCAGTGATCCGCTCGGTTCGAAGATGGCCCGTGCAGGCTCCTAGTCTGTCTTTGATATCTCCACCCCTGCGTCTGGGTTTGTTAAGCAGTCAGATGAGGCAATTTTGCCTTTCATCTTTCTTTTTTCCAATTTCATTCTTAGCTGTCAGTACTTAATTAATGTTTTTTGCCGCAATTTTTCCAACCTTCACCGCCGATGACAGAGATGCGGCGCGGCTATTTATATTATCAACTCATTTCATGAAGCCAGACCTTGGCTTCTAGTTTGTATTCCGAGCCTTGTGACAGGAACCTGATGTGGCATTTGGGGGAAAAAGCATCAGCCATCATAGGATATGCTGCATATGAAGACTGATGATATCAACTGATGTTATCAACAAAGTCGTTTGGGGTCATAATATGAAGGAATATGTGTGATAAGGGGGGAAAAAAAACTGTCAGCTTTTGACACTTGGTCCTCTTCTTCATAAATAGGGCTATGGTGGTTTTAATTTTTCAGAAACCCCACCATTACTCTTGCCTGTGCATGTTGTCTTCATAAGGTCATGCAGAAATACCAAAGACTTGCACAAAAGAGAGTTTGCTTCAGCGGTGGAAAAAGCTATTCTATCATCCAAGGTGATTGTTTCTCATGCATTATTCGTGAGAGGTGGGTGTCAAATTGAAGCAAATCAATATGCTGAAGGTGAAAGAAACACAGCAGATATGAAGAGCGTATATGTCTCTGAGTTTATTAACGGAGGAGTGTATGATGAAACCTGTAACCCTCCGTCCACACACAACTTTTGTAAAATTAAGTTCATCCAGTACAACCAGATCAGGTACAAGATCAAGAATCTTCTGAGCTGCCTCGGATGTGAAGGAAAATGTTGGCTTCCGTTAATGGTCCTGTACTGAAAATGGAGCGTCCCAGTTTCTTTTATCATCACAGCACATTCACAAGTTTCAAAATGGAAAAAAAAAGTCTCGACAACTGCACAAACAGGTTTTTTTTTTTCACTTTTGTTATTTTTGTCCCAGGACTCAATGCATAGGATTATACAGTTAGAATACAGTATTTCAACGCGTTTTACAAAGATTTATATGATATAGGAAACGAGAAATAAAAATAATAACTGCACAGCAGTAAGAAAGGTCATTTGTCGAGTATAGATAGTCATTTATCGTACACACTGTGGAATAGCTGAGAAACACAGGGCAAAAAATGAACACAACTGGAACAATTTTGCGCATATCCATCTACATAAGGATAACCTTTTGGCTTCAGACTAATTTAGGAATGCCAGACATTTTCAAGGGAAACCCAAATCACATTGGCCACTGTTTTACATTTAATCAGTTTGGCTTTTTTTTTTTTCTTTTTCTTTTTTTTTTTTTGCCTTACCCACCAAAGTCCTACTAAGCACACACCACAGACACCCAAAGGAAATGCACACATCAAAATTGCAACCATAAAAGAAATCTTACTGAAACATCTTCAGCCTATTGGCACGCAAATGGCTGCAGCAGGGCATCTAGCATTTGAGACAGCACACATAAGATCACAAGTCCAAATACATTGCTGTGTCTATATCACTATCATCATCATAGTCACCTAGGTTACCAGTAGAATAATTTAGAAACAATATATGTAATATCCTATATAAGGCACATTTTTGGTGAAAGAAAGGCTCTGAAAGAAGCTTCTTGCATCAACTCTGTCAGTAAGAAAGGACTCAGCAGTAAACAACACCGGAGACAAGGATGGAGCCTGCAGTCGGCATGCAATTAAGATCAAAAGCCTCCCCTGCTGATTCCATTATACAGAGTGCCACTCTGCACTGCGCTGAGTGGGCAGTGCCAAGTGCTGTTGGTCGGGATGCCAGGGTGCCATGCTGAGACAGCAGGCAGGCAAGCTCGAGGTCTGTGCACACCTCTCTCTAGCGAAGGCAGGAATCGTTAACATTCTTGGGGCTGTAGAGAGTGTCATGCGCCGTCAAATCCACACACCCATGATCAGATACAGCGAGTACAATTAAATCATCTGTCAACAGCAAGGCCTACAATTTAGGGACGGCGTCTAATGGCCCAAGAAATAACCAACCTACCCTGGCGACACCTCGGTTCTGACACTGACATATCAATAACCCAATTAATATAACAATTATGTACACGACTGAACCAAACACCCCCCTCCCTCCCCCGACATCATACAGAGGCTAAATCCACGATAATTGTTCAGAGCATGCCATTTAAGTACCGACTGAATCTCATCTAAATTATTAACATCAGCGACAGGCTATTTCATAGCTGTAGAGGCAGAATTCTTGATGACTATTTGGAACATTACACGGGTAATACTAAAAATATGGTACAAAAATCATAAACATGAGCAATGCATAAAACAATTTGAATAGTCTTCTAACATATTGCTGAACTGCTACTTTAGTAAGCAAATGCAACTGTTGATTGTGGCTCACGGTATACTGACATTATTGCAGGGCTAATATGAGTGACACGAATCTGTGGCAGGAAAAATGGTTGCTTCTTGCTGATACATATATGTATATAAAAATAAAACAATATAGCAAAGGAAAAAAAACTTAAACACAGTCTTTAACTATAATATCTTTAAAACGTATTAAATGTCCTTCTGTGCTTTAGTTGAAGTGGAATGTTTCATGGCACTGTACAATAAAGGGAGACAGACTGTGCTATTATCGATTTCCACAAGCACAACAGGTAATCCAGCCAGAACCAAATCCGAGTCAAAAGAAAAAGAATATAACTCAAATGTTTCTGAAACGCCTGGTGACCTGTCATTCATATGAGCCTGTACATTGCTAGATTAACCAGCGTCCTTTTGAGGACCCTTTGGTCTCTGTCATAAAGCTCATTGAGAGCACAGGCTCCAGTGTGTTACTGAGTATGGGGGAATTAAAACGACAAAGCAGGCGTCCTGTCACCCTCGCGCCTGACAGTAGGCATCCCGTGTGTGCACGCACAGTTTCACACATTCGCACATGTGCAATCCACCCAAACGCACACTTAAATTCAGCAGCACACACTCTTTTTTGTTTTTTCCACAAGTACTTCACACAGGCATCTACGCACACACAGGCTAATAAAAACACTATCCGCACCACAAGGTGATCCATTTAAAAAGATATTTTTTCTTATAAAGCTTTCCGCATAAAGACTGCACGATAAAAAAAATATATAATACAACTCTTAAAACCATTTTTTTTTTTTTTTTTTTTTTTTTTTTACACAGAGAGAAATTGAACATCTGATTATCTCCTATGCCAGTGCTCCACAGAGGGGCTTAAATCTCAGAGAGAGTTCTGCCGCACTGCATTGTGGGAGTAATATTCAGTGAAGCATGAATGAGTGCGCAGACCTTTAAGGTTTGGCAAGTGAGCTTTAAGGCGTACCTATGACAGTGTAACCCACCATTTTCTTCCTGTCTCCTCTCTTTCTGCATTTCATTAGTCTGTTACTCCACACAGAACAGAAAATTACCCCAGGGCCAAGTTGTACAATAAACACGCCCACATCGGTCCCTTCTCACATTTCCTAATTTCTGGAATTTATTCACTAAAAAAAGAAAAAAAAAAGAAATAAGCCCCTGTAGTCACTGGTGATATTCCCCCCTCCCTTGGTTCCTCCCTCCACTTAGTGGGTTAGAGATCAGTCACTTTGTTTTCCAGGGCGGCTGCTATCTGCTGGAGCCGCAGGGCTAGCTGTTTACTCTGGGCAGCTGGGTCCTCTTCCAGAGATGCGATGATCTGAAAAAAAAATGGAAGGTAAGAAGGACAGTAAAAAAAAGTGAAATGTCGGGTATAATAGGTGTAGAGGGTGTAGAGGAGACAAAGAGTTGGACAGAGGATGGCATAAGGGTAATGTCGGAAAAGCAAAGAAACAAGGAGGAGGGGGATGGACAGAGAAGAAGCACAGGACAAAGAAGAAGAAGAAGGGTGGAGAGTGGGAGGAGAAGATGGTGTTATTCGACATCAGCAATCGCGTCATATAAGCTGTTATTCTTTGCGAGTCCCACTTAGGGGAGACTGACAGCCCCATTTGTTTATCCAACTTGTTCATTAGGTTTTGTTTATCCCCTTTTCGTGACCTCAAGTGGCAATGCACAATGGACTCTTAAAAATCAATTCCCAGAGCAATTTTCCAATTCACATCCCACAGAAATGCTTTCAATTAAAATTTCATACAATCACTCTTCTGGCATATCAAGAGTGAAGAGAGAGAAAAAAAAAGGAGAACCAATAATATAGTGGGCAGTAGTGCATTCAGTGGAATAGCCTCCTTCGGGTGTGATAGGAAAAAGAAGGGCCTCTTACCCCATCATAGTATTTGCTGGCGTACTGGTAAAGCTGATGGAGAGCCACGTGTGTGTTCAGTTTGTCTGTGTGAGACTGAAAAACATAAACAGAAATTTAAAGGTTAAAGTGGAAATCCAACCAAACCATGAACCTGGACCCAGCTGAATAAACTACACCCAGGCTTTAAAAACTATGGAGGAGCAAATGAGAATTACTGCACACACATAAATAAGCCTCTGAACAATGCTGATATGTAATGCCACCGGGCATTAAAGTTATAATCCTTAAGATTTTCATAAACTCAAATCCTGTTTTTTATATTATAATATAAAGGAAGTCAATTATTGAATGCTTTTTGGTTAAAACCATTTGAGTTAATTCGGCAACAGTGCAAACAAATACACCAGTTCCTCTTTTGTTGTTTTCAGCAGCATGTAGTTGCAAAGTGCACCCTTGGCGCAGTAAGTAAAAATACAATTTTCATACTATCCTTCCTGTGGAAAACATTATGTGGATGCCACATCAACGCAATATGATTCAATTATGACTTTCTCCACTGGTTTCCTGTTTCACCCTATCCTATCTGCTGTCAATTAAAGACAAAAACTCCCAAAATAAATGGAACAAAAAAAATAAAATAAAAAATTTAACATTATGGACTTGAAAGTGGACTATGAATCTCTCACAGTTAACATGCCAGTACAAAAGAGGCTTTAGAAAGGAAATACCTTTTTCTTAACTTATTATATCAATAACTAAGTCCCCGGGGGCATTTGGTAAAAAACAAAACAAAACCAAAAAACCCAGCAATCTTAAATATGTTCAATACCCACACTCGAGGGACGTTAAAAATTATGACTTGGATGATAATCCAGGACTGAAACCTTAGGGATTGCAACATTAACAGCAAGACGCGTTTTTATCCCAGAGCTGTAAAAGCATTAAATGCTGCATTGTCCACATGATTGTGCTGTGTGCAATGGAGGGTTTTGCAGTTTAGGTGAATGAAGAAAAGTTGTTTTTGTCTTTTATTTTTTTCATCTCTTATATAGTTTTATGCAATTTACAGATTTTTTTTTATGACTGTTGTGACTGATCTTTGCACTGTTGACATTGCACTTATTTCACTGCACATGTTACAGTGACAATGAAGATATTCTACTCTATTGTGTTCTATTCAAAAATGACAGATGTATTCCTTACCCGTGACACCTCTGCCAAGTGAGTGTTCATGTCCTGGTCGCTGACAGATACCATCTGCCTGATGCCCTTGTAGTAACTAAACACACAGACACACACATAAAGAGTAGACAAGAGGTGGTAATTGCTCCATTATGTTAACTGATATTTAAAAAAAGGTATTACAATCTCCAATGATAACAGATGGAAAGTGCTGACAGTACTTACTCATCTACCATCTTCTTATAGGTGGAGATCTCCTTTGCATAGAGTAGTTTGTTACTTGGCGAGTCCTAAAGGGGGAGGGATACAACTCAGTGAAAATGGCACTTTAAATTAATGTGCCTATGACCTTCTCACATAATCAAATTTGTTCTCATCTTTTGTTCATCTTTTCACCCATCTTCCTTTTTTCCTCCTCACTCCTCCACCTCATATTCTCCCACCTCTCCCTCCTCTTGTCCATTCGTTTCCACTCACCCGGCTGAGTTTGTGCTCACTCTTGGTGCAAGCATCCATAAAAGTCTGGGCGATGACAGAGAGCGAGGCGTCCACCACTTCAGACACGTGGACGTCAAAGATGAAGTGGGGATTCTTGAGGATGTTCACCCAGAACCGCAGAGGGAGGCTGCACGGGTATTAAAAAGAGGGGCAAGAAATCAGTCTATCATCACTGGTTGTTACCGGTATTATTGTTTCAGAATGGGGGGGGGGGGGGGGGGTGTCTCATCAACCGCATTACATCCATGAATTAATTTAAGTCAGGGAGGCATTTCATTTCATGTGTGAGAGCACTTGCCTGAGGTGCAATTGAGTGCAGTACAAGATAATAACAGGGATGGAGAAAAGCCTTTCTTGTCGTTGTCAGTTTATTCAGAACAATACCCTTGACTGTCAGTTTATATTACTGTTTCACACGATGCTGACCTCTGTGAGAACTATTGCTGTTCACAGAAAATTAAATGAAAAAGAAAAAAAATGATCTCTGAAGACTTTTTTTTAACAACTAAAGGGATCTGCACAAAGCAACATCCAATGACGGTTGTCTACTCTAACAAACAATGATTAGAAATGATAAAGCAGCTGACCTCTGAGGTTCCTGTGCAGCCTAACAACTTAAAGCCCAGACTACATAATGCAATGCTCGAATGGTCTTGCTAATTTCCCCCCTGAACGGAAAAACAAACTCCACAGACTTTCTTCCAACCTCATATCAGCTTTTACATTCAAAAGAACAACCAAATACAATAGTTTAGGGAAGAAAAAAAAAACTCCTCCCCAATCGGTGAGAACGTCTTCTGCCATCTGAGAGAGGAAACGCACCGCGTAAAATTCATACTGGTTTGGTAATATCTCCAGGGAAGGCTGCCGTGAGAATACAATGGAAGCATAAAAATAGCAATGTTGCCATAATCACAGAATTAAATTAGCTTGGGACATAATTACCATGTTTGTTTGTTGTTATGCCTCATACACACATTCATATTTAGTACATGGCCCTCAGTTGATTTGATAAACAGAACGGGCGGATGCAGAGTGTGGTGTGGAGTGTAGTAAGTAATTAAATCGCTCATCTTCTGTCCTTGTGTGGCTGCTCTCTTGCCAGCCTTGCGTCAATCACCGGCATCTACATGCAACACGTCGTCTTGTATGCTTGAGCCTTAGCCGACGTGACACTAATTTATGCACTTAAATGTCACATGGGAGCAGGGGGATTGCAAATGCAAACTAAGTAAGTTGAAATTGGGCATTTGTATTCTGTCCATTCTGGGATAAGTAAGTTTTATTTCTTGGAGAGTTACAGTGTCTCAGGCAGCGGGATTTCTGTTGGTGGGAATGAAATCGGATAGCTGTGCTTGTGTGGACTGGTTGTGAAATTGTATACCACAGTCGTATCTAAATGAGAGGTCCTTGTATTTCATTCAAGATGTATTTTTTCATACTATGCCATACTTCTGCACCACTATAGTTAAGACGAAATTATCCTAGAAAGCTCCTCTTACTATTTTACATTTTCGGGAGTTATAGCTACTCATTGGTTTTCTGATTTAAATAAAAAAAAAAAACCAACCTGTATCTAATGGAAAGCATTAAGATTAACTGAATCATCCAATCAGTTTAGTGCTCAGATGGTTCAGGTCTAAAGAGGAAAGAGGGGGAAAGCAAATACTTTCCCCCTCTACTGGCAAAAATGGAAATAATACATGAACAGTCCAAACTTGGGTGAAAATATTGATTAGATTTTTTTTAAATTAAACTGAAGATGAAAAGATTTCCCATAGTCCACTAATACAAAATGTTACTTTAAACATTTAGGTAAAAGGTACTGTCAAAACGTATGAAACTATCTGCATAATTTCCTGTTCTTTTAAGAAGGAGGGAACAAGATGTAGTAATTATAGACATTTGGTTGAAATACTGTTAACAGCAAGTGGGAAAAAAATGCCTCTCAGGGAAGGAAACATCAACAACAATGAACTAGCTGCTAATGACCATCTAACATCCCCTTAATGGCAAAGGCTGATATCTATATTGACTACATGGAGCATAGAGCCACAGAGGAGCACTCTGTGATCTCCACCCTTTTCCATGCTCTGATTGCAAGGATTGGAAAACTTCTTTAGGACCTAAACCTATTTGATCAGTGTATTACGTCCAAAATATTATACATATAAAACCCTTGAGAATGACCCCAAATCCACTTTTTAAATTGTCCTCTAGTAAATAAAAAAAATAAATCCCAGGCACAGATTCTTCTGTTACTCTAAATCTTAGACAATAAATTGCTGCAGTGAAAAACTGTGATATATTCTCTGATACTGATGCATAAAGTAGGTCATAGAAAAAAAATCCTGGCAAATAAAAACAAGATTTTTGTTTTACATTGCAACACTTGGAGTGGGTTCCTGTGTTTAAAAGAGCTTAAATTTGCTTTTTAGGGGAGAATAAAGTTTAAGTGGCTATCTCCTGTACTTAAAAAGTTATGCAGGTCCATAAAATCTGGGGAAAAATACTACTTCATATGTACTTCAGGGGACAGTAACACAGAAATAGTCATTGTCTGATGCTTGTTCTGAGGGAGTCATGTGGACTGATTGATTTCATGGAATGAGGCCGGAAACAAATACAAATACAAATTTGTGGTGCTGAGTCCTTACCTTTTTTTTCTTTTTACATATTTAATCATTTATCTGGATTTGCTGTAGAGTCTCTTTGTAAGACTGGACTAAGTTAACTGCACACAGTAAACTTTGCAGAACAACATCCTTTTCTTTTGATACTTGGAGTACATCCACATACTAACATACAGCATACAAAAGGAACTCTGACAGTGATCATTAGTGTACGCAGTCGACCTGTTGTTTTACCTATTCGTCTTCCAGATATGGATAGTCTCCTCATCCACATTGTTGTGTTTCAGCGCTTGCTCATCCAGGAAGTCAAAGAAATATTTGACAGCTGGTGGGACCACTGCCCCAGAGCACAGCACGCTGCGGAAGAAGTCATCCACAAACTGCTGCAGTGTTCCCTGAAAGGGGCCACAAATAATGTGAGACAGGGCAGAGACACAGAGCGCAGCCAGAAATACCAGAGGCACATCTATTTGCAAGGAGAGTATAGCTATTCAAGTTTTTACTGTGCATTTTCTGCTCTTTCCAAAATAGCTTTAAGTTGGAAAAACCAGAATTTTACTGTTTAGTCAGTGTAACAGTGCCCTACTTACTGTAATAATTGCATAAATGTTTTTGTCTTGTACCTTTACGGAAAGGAGTCTTGTTAGATAGATCTCTGTAATGGCTTTGGTCATCGACTTGTCCTTTATGCTTCCTCGTTTAGATTTGATCTCATCCAGTTCGTCTGTTGGCCTCACCAAGTGAAACACTTTATCATCTTCCAACAAAGCATTTCCTATTTGAGGAAAACACCAGTGTAAACTTTCTTTTGACAGTTCTACTTCTTATTTATTCATGCACATGCTTACAGAAAACATTCAGACGATTAAAATAAAAAAACGAGAGGGTGTGTCTACTGAATTTGAATGAGACTATCCAAGAAGAAATGCCATCAAATACTCTCAAATGTACATAAAAAAGCTGAAGATAAAAGGACATACTATTTCAGCATAATCTCAAAGCGTGTTATACATAAAACAACATGTATTAGCATGTTAATTGGTCGTGGGAATATGGACAAAAACCCTGGAGAAACAGAACAAAGGCAGGAACTCTCAAGTACACATTTCATCTGTGTTCTTCTGGGTTCAACATGTGTGTGTTTATGTGCACGGTATGCGTGTACTTAGAGATACGTACGCTCCTCGTGGTTTTCCTGATTCTGGTCATAGTTCTGTTGCGTGTGCTGCACTTTGGACAAAACTAATGTGGCGTTATCCCGCACCTGGAATGTACAATCAATCATTTTGTTAGATGACAACACACACAATGAAGCAAACTTCACACACCTTTGAATTTAATAGCTACTGTGACTGTGGTCAGCAGTGCCTTCTAGCACCCAGATCTAATTCCTAATCAATGTGAATGAGCGGACACGAACAGTGAGTCTTTATTGGGATATTTACAGGCCATTTTCTTTGGCGTCAACCCATTATTGACCCCACAAATACTGTGATTAGCGCTACCCTGACACAGCCAATGAATCTATAGGAGCAGGTCTGTTGTCTAAGAACAACAGCGAGACAGCAGGTAGGATGAAAGAAACTCGAGCACCTTTAAAAGAGGCGGATTTAAGTGGCTGAAAAGCAGAACAGGTAGGGGATATTCGCGAGTGACCTTTATTTTCTGTGGATCAATACAGTGCCAAGAAGATTTAGTGGCATTCTGTCACCACTGAGAGCCAACAAGACCAAACAAAGAGAAAGCTATGGGAGTCACAGGTAAGAAATTAAAATTTGTAGGTGATAAAAACAAAAAGTGAAGAATTTTATTACAGTGCTATTGTATAACATATTCTTTGGGCCAACATTATCGTAAATGATCTATCTTGAACACCTATACACTCCATAAAAGTTAATGATGAAATCTTTAAGCAGCACTTTAAGGATAAAAGCTTTTATTCTCTTAGCTTTTACATAGCTTAGTAGTTACTGGCATAGAAAGGAGAGTGAAAACTTTGTGATGGTTGTTGGACTTGAACTAAAGAGTCATAAAACAAGATAAAAGGATCACTTTAACAGCTTCCAATGTTGTCCTTGAGAACATATCGCACATTTACTTTCTCTTGCTATGGTATTTCATACATATTTTATAAAAAACAATCTTAATCTTGTATCCTCAGGTAGGGTCACATGTGAGCTGTTGCATGACTGTAATTTTATATGGTTTGACAAAACAACACATTACAATGTGGCTTTGTAAGCAGAAAGCTGTGTCCTTGCCATACATCTTGCTATTTATTTTTTTTATTGCAGAAAATACTTGGAAGAAAAGTCACTAAAATGGCTTAATGTAGGATTGCATAGAAAGACAGATTACCAAGAGAAGAGACTTCTAGTATGCAAAGAGACAAGTATCAGCAATTTATTTTTACCTAAAGGTAAGTTTAAATGCTTATATATAAATAATTATTTATATGTATACTTATTTATACTGAGAGATTAGGTATAAATTGGTGGTAAAAAAGTAAGGTAAATAAACATTTTGTTATTGTGAAAAAAAGAAAAAAATACATATAGAAACTCATACATATACATTACATTATACATTCGAACTGAATGCACATTAAATGGTCATTGATTTACATCAGATACTGAACCCCAGTCATTTGGTTTTATAATTTCAATTCTTATTACTTCATAGTAAATTTTTGCAGTACTCACGTTGTAGTGTGCCAGAGTATTGATGCGTTTCCACCTGCCTTCTTTCTGGGAGGTCAAGTCCAGATCCGACAAAATCTGCCCTGTTGAGCCAGGGCGCCACTCTGTGATGAAGGCAGGATGAGACAGTTATTCAAAACATAAGTTATCTCTGCTGTGGGAGTAAAACATTTAAAATAAAATACTTTTTTATATTATTTCAATTACTTTTATCCTGGGATGCAGCTGTCCTGTGGTTACACTGTAATAATGTGATCTTTAACGAATGCAGCTATCTGCTCAGTTATCTCTTGGGATTTAATGATGCATTTATTAAATTTGCCTGTTAGCTATATGGCTGAACTCGGGTGAAGAAGTCACATGTCAGTAGTTTCTGCATAATTGAAACATAATAGAAAAGTTTGCACCCAAACACATTCTGCATAACTGAGCCCACCACCATCTGTATTTCATTTACAACTAAAACCAAATACAAGGCAGTTAGCCTGAAAGAAAACAGATCTCTGCTTATCTAAAATGTATAAAGGAATGAGATCTACAGCATGCGTGGGAATAAAAAAATGACTTTGAAGTTAGAAAATGTCTGTGGAGCTTTAGTCTTTCAAGTCACTCCCCAAGGTTTCTGATTACAGTAGCGAGCATAGCTTTGTTTAGGGATGAACGATTTCTTCATGTTGCTGACAATGAATAAATTCTAAGCTAAGTTGGTTTCTTTTACTCCACAAACTGAAATAAAAAGCTGTTTTATTAAAATAATAAAATATACTGAATACATGTGAAATGAAATAATTATTCGCCCTCTCAGATAACTCACTTCTCATTTAATTATGAATTAATTTCACTTAAGACTGAAATAACAGTTACATTATTTATCATTACTAGACGTTCCTGCTTTAGTTCATCTGCTTTTTTTTTTTTTAGGTGGCCCTCATTTACTCACCCAGGGTGACGCTGTCGACTTTGGGCCGCTGGGAGTATGGCAGGTTCCTGTACACCTGCTCAATGATCTTCTCTTTCACCTGCGAGATGGTGTCACAGTTCAGCACCTTGACGGGTGTAACATCCGGCCCCTCGCCTTGAACCAGCACTTGCAAGGTCTGACAAACAGAATCGCACATTAATACCTCACGCTGATAACGTGCACCTACGTTAATAAAATACAAACATGCAGAAATATTCAAACATGGTCAGAGCACCCAGGCACCCACCCACGCCAAGAACTATTTGGATGTTGTTGTCACGGCAACAGGGCTTTATAAGCACACAGGCACACACACACAGACACACATTTGTGACACCTGACAGGACTTTTGGCCAGCTAATGACCAAAGCTCAGCGGGAGCCAACTCTGACCCGCCTCGCCTCTCACATCCAATTCTGTTAGAAATAACTGACCATTCAACGCTTTCAAATGTGAGCCAGGGAATACACTCACAATGGCAACCCTATCAGCCCAGCTGCATATAAAGTGCATAAGAGTAGCACGCTGTAAATTTAAGCCAGTAGGAAGCAACGCATCTGCTTTTGAAATCTCTCAAGCGTTTTTTTTTCCCTCCTCCCTGTGTAATTCAATCACAGAAAGCAATCCATCACAGAAGGAGACGTGTAATTCAGGCTAATTTGATAATTGTCCTCGACAACGCCATTACCCATGGGTCTTTTTATTTGTGCTGACTTTAACAAAAAACAGCTGGGTTCATATTAGCTTCCATTACCGAGACACAATATCAAAACGAGACACACGGGCATTTCCTGACTCCTGAAAGCTGCCCAAATGGACGGAGAGCAGGTGCAGGCTGCGAGGTTGAGGGGAGGTTGTGGAGGTGGCTTGTACTCCATACTTGTTCCCACTTGTAGGACTTTAACCTAAGCCACACATTTCCCTGCTACGCTGGAATGTGTTGGCTGTGTCGTTTCTGAGCTGAGAACATTGACACTGAAAATGGATGTCACACAAAAGCGGGCAGTCGCCTCAGGGCTTTTTTTTGGGGGGGGGGGGGTTACCACGGCAACTGCACAGTGTGTATGTGTGCGTGTTTGTATTGCTCACCAGGCACAAAACACCATGCAATCTTGAAGCAGAGTGTGCAGTTTTTATGACACTGAGTTTCTGAATTTCTATGTATGAGTGTTTGTGAGGGGTGCTCTGTGTGTGTTTGTGCGCTTGTGTGTGTGTGTGTGAGTGAGTGAGTGAGTGTGTGCGCGTCCATCTCACCAGGACAGAGTACTCTACGTCGTCACCCAACAGGCCTGTGTCGTTGAGGGTGTATTTGGCTTTCTTCACTCTGACATCCACGGGGCCTTTCTCAATCTGGTGCTTGATGGCTTTGAACAGTTTGTACAAGGGCTCGCCTGCAGAGTCCTGTTACACACACACACACACACACACACACACACAAACACAAACACACACACACACACACACGCAGAGGCACACAAAACCATTTAGCTTGACACAGCTGTTGTAAAGAATCTAATTGTTGTGATTAGCAGCTTAGAAGTCAAATAAATTGGCACTTTCAACACAAGCACTAATGAAAGAAATGCAGAAATCCATAAAGCCCACAGTTTAATATTGAAGCATGCGATCATACTTTTTTTTTTTAAATAACTGATAAAGTATATTCACTCTTAAAAAAAATGTATTGAATAACATCTATATTTTTCAGACCACCAGTCTATACCATAACGTTTACTGTAACACAGAACAGCTACTAAAATTGAAACATATCAGAGCTGCAACCAGAAAATATTCAAATCAAATCAATCTTCTGTCAGTCACTGCATCATTTCCAGTGACCCAAAACTTGCATTACCTTCAAAAACTGGTAAAGGCAGATTGACATCCAGTTACACAGCATCCGCTCCACCACTGTCTCCGACCTGAAAAACATATTTGTTGAGTTATTTTTACTCTTAATATGAAAATAAAATGTATTTGTTTAGTGTAAAATACTGTATATCAAGAGACACGGCATGAAACAGACACCAGTATAAATAAAGGTATTGGGCCACACTTTTTAATCCCTGAATTCAGGTGTTTTCAGTTCCAATAAAATCAAGCACTTAGCCATGCAGTCATGTGTGTGAAAGAAAGAGCTCACTAAAATCAAGCATGGTACTGTAAGAGCATGCCACCTTTTCAATAAGTCACTTTGTGAAATTTCTTCCCTCTTTGACATTGCATGCAGTAATAAATGATAATGTTGTAAAGTGGAAGCATTTAGGAACCACAGCAACTTAGCCACAATGTGGCAGACCAGAGCAGGGCTGCTGACTGCTAAGGTGCGCTGCTGACTCAATAACTGCAGAGTTCCAAAATTCCTCTGGCATTAACATCAGCAAACCCTGTGCACAGCGAGCTTCCTGGCAGGATTTCCATGGTTGAGCACCTCCTGTAGGTGTATCATGTATACAGCCCAGTACTTTTGTCTATATAGTGTTTGTTGATAAGGGGAAAGTCTACACTACAGAGCCTCTGAAGTTGCATAATGTGATGTAAGCTTATATATAGTGGTGTGGAAAAAGTGTTTGCCCCTTTCCTGATTTCCTATTTTTTTTTGTATGTTTGTCACACTAAAATGGTTCACATCACCAAACAAATTTAAATATTAGACAAACATAACACGAGCAAACACAAAATGCAGTTTCTAAATGAAGAGGTTTATTATTAAGGGGAAAAGATTCCTGGGGCTGTTTTGCTGCCTCGGGACTTGGAGGACTTGCTGTGGTAAATGGAACCCAGAATTCTGCTGTCCAGTAAAACATCCTGAAGGAGAATGTCCGGCCATCTGTTGGTGCCCTCAAGCCGAAGACAACTTGGGTTCTGCAGCAGGACAATGATCCAAAACACACCAGCAAGCCCACGTCTGAATGGCTTAAGAAAAACAAAATGAAGACTTTGGAGTGGCCTAGTCAACGTCCTGACCTGAATCTGATTGAGATGCTGTGGTATGACCATAAAAAGGTCATGCCACAGCAAGGTTGGGCCAACCTTGCTGTTAAGGTTGGCCCAACCAGTTATTAGGTTTAGGGGGCAATCACTTTTTCACACAGGGCCATGTAGAGGTTTGGACCTCCCCACCACCACCACCCCATTATAAACACCTTAATTTAGAAACTGCATTTTGTGTTTACTTGTGTTATGTTTTTCTAGTATTTAATTTTGTTTAATGATGTGAAACATTTAAGTGTGACAAACGTATAAATACTAGAAAATCAGGAAGGGGGCCACGACTACTTCTTAGCGCAATATGAAAAGGCCTTATGACATTTATCATTTATTTACAGAATAAATAAAGGCTTTGATAAACAGGATAGTATAAATAACTTACATAACCATTATTATATTTTTTAAATCATCTCGTGGGACTTTAAGGGCCTCGAATTATATACAGCTTGTCAGTGTCAAGATATTTTTATTCAGAACTCATGTCATTGGTCACTTGACAGATATCCCATCAAAATGTCAACTATCCACTGGTGATGCTCACTGATGCACATAGCATGCCTAATTAGATGTCTTGTATATAAGGAGGCCTGTTTTGGCACAATGGGCTAATCAGCATAATGAGCTTCTCCATTGGGGGATAATTAAGATGTGTACTTGCATAACAGTCAGTCACAGCGTGCCTAGGCACAGCGAATAGTTCAGATCACAAAACTGCCCCTCAGAAACGATAAGCAACTGTGCCGTCAGACAAGTGTGTCCTGCTGAGGGAGGGGAAGCAGCAGTCAATGGATCACTTGACCTTGACATGATCATTAAAAAGATCAAAGAACACCAAAATCTGGAAGCTTCGTTTCTTAAGGCTATTTACTTCAATCAGATTAATAAGCTGAATGTTTATGGACTCAAATTTCACAAAGAAATTCTGAAATTTTGCCCAGGAAGAATATAGAGAACGATTACTATTAAAACGATCAAATCAGTGACAAAAAATAACTCACCAGTATTTGGTCAGTTTTTAAAAATACTGGTTAGCAAAACAATAATAACTTCACACCAACCCAAATTTTACAACCAGTCTTCACTTAGCTGGAAAGTCAAACTAATAAAATAGAATTTGGGTTAAACTACGCTGGCTCAAGCACTAAAGCTGATCTTTTAGTTACAATCAGCAGGGATAAGAAGGTGAAGATGACAAAGACGAGATGAAAGAGAAAAAAGAAAATTGTCCAGCACATTTTACTTGGATTCCAATGAGGAAAAACAAAAAAAAAGGAAAAGACAGAAGGATGAGCAGATGGAGGAAGACTGGAATAGATGGAGCAGCAGTCTGGCTCTTGATAATGGACTACAGTAAGTCTTTACAAAATTCAACAGAAAACATGGCAACAGAATGAAACAGTCCGCTGCATTCTGAACTGAATCCCAGTCCGCATCAACTGGTTCATATCAGTGCCAGAGTTGAGTGACTCTGATTCAAAACTGCAGAAGGAGGACATTTTACAATCTCAGAGCAATTACTGCCAAACAAATCTAAGAGTCCAGCCAGAAGAGTGGCGCCGAGAGGCTAGACTGAGGCAGCAGCACACAGAGCTAAGTAGGTTAGCATTCAAAAAGCAGGTATTTACTGTTACAGTTTTGACCTACATAACAAATTTGGCTAAGGTAACTACAATTAATCTAGAAAGAGGATATGAATGTTTGCACCAGATTTCAAGGTGATGAATGGGAAGCAAGCACCAAAACATTTTGGATTCATGCTATGTAAAAATGTTGTGCTAATTAAGCCTGAAAGCAATACAGGAGAACCATTAAGAAGCAACAGAGAGTTGGTCCACACTTACCTGCGCAGCATTAGTTTGGGGTTCTTGCTGTTGACATATTCCTCCATCAGCTCCAACAACAGTGTTCTCATAATGTCGGTGTAATATTCCAGCTTCCCATGCAGAGCTACTGTTAACAGGGAGGCAAAGTAAACCTTGGCCCTGGCGTTAAAGTCATGACTGCGCTCCAGGGTACGGATAAACTGCAAAAACACACACACACACACACACACACACACACACACACACACACACACACACACACACACACACAGAAACAGGAGGCAAATGATGAGGTGAATTAATCATCGTGATGAAGCACACACAGAAGCAAATCCAACATAATATGCTTTTAAATTATCAAAAGACCAATGCTAGTGAAAATTATAATTATCAAGGTAAATTTAGTTCTGCCCTGTAAAATACTGTGGCTTAGAAATGATACCAATTAGTGGAAGAGGAATCACCCCACAAGTGCAGTTAGCACCTCAGAGGCTGTTTCTGTGCCAGCAATATTGGATTAACAGGAATCTTCACACGTCTCCCTCTGCTATGTCCTCTGCTTCTCGCTTGTATTACTGTAGATACGCCGCAAAACTGTAACACACTACAGTGCTCAATTCAAAGGAAGGGGGCGGCTTAAAGTTAGAATAGATCTGTGAGGTCTTCAGCCCATTTTAAAAACACCATCAATATAGTATCATACAAACATTTAGCTAAGTAGCTCAAGGTAATGGCTGGATCTGACCTTTTTTTTCTTTCTTTTTTTTAAAAAAAAACCAAAAACAAAAAAACCCACACACATATTATCAGAAATACTAGTGAAAAAGAAAACCTCCCCTGCATTTATCCTGCTGCCTTTCAAGATTATTTTCTCCCGTCCTATTACCACAGCCACCTCGTGACTCCTTGTGCCACAAAACTCCACTGTCGTCTGAATACATATAAAAGAGCTGTATTGGTGCATTCAGTGATTTACCTCTTTCATTACACAAGGCCACTTTAGTTCATTCAGAAACAACTCCACAACTACATTTGTGATTTTCTCAGTAAATCAGCTTATGCCTAGAGAGTTTATGCAGTGGTGCAAATCTGGCAAGCTCAGAGGAAATTGTTGCAATGCTACCACTTTTGCAAGTCAACTCCATTTATGGTATACAGTATGCTACATCTCATGAATTAACAGGCCAATCTATATATCTGTCTGTCTCTTCTTCACCCTTCTCGACATCTGTTCACCCACTGTGCTTGAAACTTGATGCATGAGGACTCTGGTATTGATGGTGCACTGATGGGTTTGGATTCACTTGGATGAGCAGTTGAAATAATGCAGTTTAGAAATAAGCCTCCAGTGACTGACATTTATATAACATATGAAGTAACATTAGTGATTACATGTCTAAATTTAGACTGACTGATGTTTCATAAGAGTCTAAATCTGTGCTAGCTGCAAGCTGAGAGTCTTTACTGTGCGCTAAATGTTAAAGTCATAATGCCAAAATGATCCAAGCTGCATGATATTTAGCAGGTATAATAGTCTCACATTACTATCATCTCATGTAATGTTAATTAGCATTTGCCATTTAGCACTAAAAACAAACTACAGCTGAGGTTGATAGGAATGTCAATATTTTTTAAGTACTTCTTATTGTGTTAGCCCAAATTAGTTGAAATATTCTTTCTGAGCTGACTGTAGTTCAAGAGGAAAAGTCACTGGAACACCCAAGTTTTTCCAGATTATCCTGTGGGGTACAGTAATGTCTGTGCAGTTTGTCAAGCAACCGGCATCATTTCACTCAGACAAGCAAATCCCAGACTGCTGGTGGTATTATTGGAAAAGTTAGAGGGATCACCAAAGCCATCCATCATCCAAGAATCATAAATGTCTTTGTAAAACTTGATAGTGATCTATTTGAAGTGTACCAACTGACTCTGACATCCTCAGAGTCCTGGTGCCAGTGAAGCTAAAAAGAAAGCTTTGAAAATCTAGATGTATCCAGCATTGTTCAGTATTTGGTGGTTTGATTTTTGCAGTTTTAAAGGACTGCAAACTCTCTGCAAGTTTTATTGGTCCATTATCGGTCCAAGTTCACAGCTGACAATTTGATGATGCGTGTGCAGTATAATTACATTAATGAGGAATGTCTTGGAGTTCAGGAGGTTGGAGAACTGGTTGAGAGACTGAATCACGGTGGCCTTGCGAGCCTCTGGTATGTCTAGCTTCCCTGTGATCATCACATCATTGGCACCGTCCTTAGAGGGCAGGAAGAAGACTCGGTCTGTGTACGTCTTGTAGTCCAGGAAAGGGATTCGTCCCTCATTCAGGTCATTGGTGTGGTCCTCCATCTCAATCATTAGGTCTGCGAGAAAGAAACAAAAAGCACCACATGGTTTCTTTTTAATAAGCAACTCTTGTCACTTTCACACTGCTCGTCTGTCTCAATTACGATGCTGCAAGAGGCAGAAAATGGAGAGCATTGCCAGGAAAATGATTTCAACAGTGAAATATTGTTTTCTATTAATGTTACTGCAAAACTGCTTCTAATAATGATGATAAGATGACATTGAGTGGGAGAATTTATGCATTTAATCAGAGCTATGAACCAATTCATTACTTTACAGCTTCTTAGAAACACGGATCCTTAGAGGGACATTAGCAATATTTTGACGCTGCTGCACAGCTGCACAGCTTATACCTGTGAATTCCTTCTTGCAGCGGTCTCGTACACTCTCCTCCAGGTTCTCAAGCTGGTGTTTCACCTTCTCATACTCCCTCTCTGCCTGCTGACTCTTCCTCCTGAAAAGATTAAACACACACACACACACAAAGAAAACGCATCACGAAAATAAGGTCAAACAGATGAATGTTAACTTGTTGCAAAGAGGTTATTTTCTTTTGGCCACTAACTTAGCTGCAAGGTATCTATTAGTTCTTATTACGCAGTCGCTGTTGGTGTGCTCCTAATAATTTCTTATGAATATGAACATATTTCTCGCAACAGACACGTAATAAACAAAGTCGTTTTTAAAAAAAACAAACAAACCAGCAAACACAATGCAGAAAAAGCTGGGACTGACTGGAGAAGTACCTATACTCTTAAAAAAACACAATCAATTGTGTGCTCCTGCTGCATAAAGTTAACCTAAAATAGCTCAATTCACCTGTAGCAGTAGACAGAGATAGTGATGATGAGCAGCATGGGCACAATGACAGCAGGGATGATGATGTAGAGCGGGAAATCATTCTTCTTCTCGTATTGCACCCAGTCGACCCACTCCTTTTTCCCAAACTTGATCTGTAGAAAGAAAAAATCTTATTATTTGCACAAGCTCTCCACATTTTAGCCAAAGCGAAAAGCAAAGACTGGACGATGCCAGGGAGGAAGTAGAGAGATTAAATCTAAATGTGAATAATTTAGATTCCAACCGTCAACTCGGCTAAAGCAGCTCTAGGACCTTTAAAGTATTTTTAAAGTGTGTGTGTTCAGGTTGGTAGGGCTGCATAAAGAGGATAATTACATAAACGTACCAAGTCTGACACTTTATCAACAGCAGCAGATACCAATATAGAAAAAGCTGGATTATAGTCTAGCGGTGTCACTTCTTTATGCAGCCGCTGACATATGACAATAAGAATTACCCAAGGAGAGGTATGGTATTCATCATAGTTGTGGCTTACCTATAATTACAGGCAATTATAGAGCCTGTAGCTACATGAAAATTGTTCAACCAGTGGAAAAAAAAATTGGATCTCAAATTGTATAGACGATATGCCGGGAGAAGAACAGTAAAGGTTCATGATGCATGCATGCTCTCATCTTCAAGTCTGTGTATGGATCTGCAATGGTCCATTTACTCAAGTACTTTGCTGAAGTACACAGTTGAGGTACATGTACAAGGATAAAGACCATGGGCACGAAAGATTTCTTTGCTCAGTTTTAATGCTGTATTTTACTCCACTATCAATTAATCTAATAGCCTTAGTAGTACCTAGTGTCCTCTGCTTTCATTCGTATTATTGCCTTATTTATTACAAACCAAACAATATACATTTTTTAAAAAAGAAAGAAAAGAACCTAGTAATTTGTCTATTATTCAAATAAATGGCTAAAAAGAAGCTTTGGCTAAAGCTCCAACAGTAAAAGTACGCTTGTGTGTAACACATGAGATATAGCAGTATAATTATAATAAACGATTACATAGAATCCAAAAGGAGCCTTTATCCATTACAGACCATTATTTTGAGTATTTAAAGTTCATTCTTGAGATATCTTTAAAACTTTAACATGCTTAGATTTTGAGGCGAGTACTTTTATTTATGAAGCAGTGATCTTACAGTGTTGCATTAAAACATTCACTGAAATAAATGATCATCAGTCAGGACTCATCTGTTAGTGTGCTCTGACCATTAGCGCCAGATCCTCCGACCCCGTCTCTCTGTGCTGATGTTTGGAGCGAGAATGAGCACGAGGCGTGGTGGAAGGTGGTTCCAGGAACAGCTTATCATCCAGAAGGGTCGTGACCACACACTGAACGTCGCCTACAAAGGCTTGTGCTTCTTTAGCTGTCATCGCTTTGGAGAATCCCCGACCCTGCAGGGGGAAGAGTGAATGCGAGGCTCTAAGGGCAGTGACTGAAGTACATGGGAGAGAAATTAATTAGACAGATCCTACGATGAGCACTGAAAACATTATCGGCAGCATTTTATGAGTAATGGGTGGGAAGTGTGCTGTATGACAGCTCCTCACTGCTCCAATATGAGCCAAAAGTAATTAAACAGATAAAGATTGGAGTTATTGTAAGCACCTCACTCTCAGTAATTTCTTGAGATTTTGCAGCACACTTGTGGATCTACAGACATTTAATTATTCTAATGTGGGCTGGAAGAAGGTGAAACCAGCTTAAGTTAATCAGCGCCTGAGTAACTGAAAAGGTTTTACACATGTTTTGCATATGACTTTCCCCACAAGTGCGTTTACCAACAGAAACTTTGAGGTGGTATACTCTGGGAGCTCGAAACAGCCATAAAAATAAGCTATAAGAAAAATCCATTCATTTTCTGGCTCAGGCTTCTCAGTTGTTTTTGTTTGTTGCATATCTTTGCTTTTTGTGACAATGCTCTATTGCACTTGTCAAACAAAACAAGCAATGTGAAAGTGTCACCTTGGAGTTTTTAAAAAGAAGTGGCACCCTTGAGAGGCAAAAATAATGCTACAAAATACGTAAGAAAATAAATCCATGATGATGAAAAGATTAAAAGTGAAAGAAACCGGGGTTTTATTTACTAGCTCATCTACATACTGTCTGATATTGAGAGCACAAAGTGTCAGATTAGCTATCGTAAAGATGAACATTCGTTATACTGTGGCTAAAACAATAATGTGTACTCGTGGGTAGACTTGGAGGGCTTTTCAACCATTTGGCTTAACACCACTTAAAACAAAGCTTTGTTTAATTGGGGCCCCTGCCCAAAAAACACTGCATGATTTCAGATAAGTGTTACGAAACTACTTTTTGTGTAAACACTTGCATGCGCGTTTTCTGGTGTTAATCTTTTTGTGACCCTGCAGTGTTTGTCATAAAACAGTTTTACAGCATTACACTAAAAGCATGTTTATTATATCATAAAATGAACATTTTTTTTAAATTGTTTATTAACTGCAGCTGCTTTTTTAAAAAAAATCTTTTTTACTTCCAAGCCAAAGCGTTCACTGAGCTTAAATGACAAATGTGCAGCAAATGCAACTCAGCATCTTTTCCATTTTTATCCTCAAGTCAGATAATAAGACCGTTTGTCTTAATTAGGACACACAGCAGACACCGACTCTTCAGGAAAAAAAAGGAAAACATAGTACTGCAACTGCATTAAAGTGACCTCGTGGCTGTACTCACAGTAACGACAATCATGCTGTTCGCAGTGATGATCTTGTTTTGTAGATCATTGAAGCTGGGGTCAGGGTGGTAGTAAAAGGGCTTCAGCTCCTTCTCCCAGTTGTCCAGCTTGATGACTGTTTTCAAGTGCTGGTTTAAGGAGCCGTTTACTGTTGGAGACTGAAACTGGATGACTGTGTCATTCTTCTCATGGGCAGGCTGAGTTGGATAGAGGGACAGTAAAACGTTTTACAAATACAAGCATGACAAAAAATGCAGGAAATTAGAGCATGGAAAATATGGAGCAGCACTAAAAATAATAATGCAAACACTGGGCGTTACTGGAGTGAATATAAGACATGGTAATAGACTGTGGGGGGGGAAGAAAAAGCTTGTTTTGGTACAATGGGGAAGGTAAAATTATGTGCGTCTTTTCAGTCATTCTATTAAAATCTCAATCTTCAATCATAGAATGAGGCCTCTGATGAATCATAACTCACACTGAGTCACTCCTCCGCTGCCTTTCTATGCTTGTTTGTGATTAACTGGACTGATGGTGATATTTCTGTCACTCTCATTGTTTCGACACTACGTGCATGACAGCTAAACTCCACGGTTCTACAAGTAGGTAAAGTTTTTCAACAGAACAAAGCAAAGGCGTCAAAATGTCATCATTAATACATAACAGAAAGACTGAGAACACACATTTTAAGTTTTCAGACATAATAGTAATTCCTGTGTTTTGGTATCTAGTATCCAGTGTAACAATGTAGAATATCCTGTGTTTGAGACTCACCCTCTTTCTAAACATGTAAATAGGTGGCTAGGAAACATCTGGACTCTAGACTGTAATCAGGGTGTCATTGTAAATTCACATGCTCTAAGTCAAATGTTAATTTTAAGACAAGTGCCAAACTTCAGAAAATAAGGCTAATAATTAAGTTAATAAAAGGTGTTAATTTGATATTTGTTATTTTCTCTGAAATATTTTGTCTTTTAAAAAGTGATTCATACAGGGCTAAAATTGGTTTAGAAGTAGAATACAATAGAAATACGTGTAAAACTACCAATTTTAGACACACTCACAGCTTTCCACAGGGACCGGGTTCTCTAATGATTATTGTGAGCAGCTGAAAGAAGAAGCACGTCACAGAAGTCTCTGGCATAATATCAAAACCGGAATATCTTCAAATTCTCCCCTTCACCTTTTAAAAATCTTGCAAATTGCCCATATAAAGGCATTTTGAATGTATATTTACACTCACTACTATAACATGCCAAATCTCTGTCCGTATACTCCTCCTACACAATCAGGATTCAGCATCCACATGTGGCACACAGGTACATGTTATCTAGATTAGATTTGACAACATTATGTTGCCTAGCAGCCACCTACAATCAGACTGCAAATGACCAACTTTTTGCATATATGCAAATATAAAACTTCATAAAAGCATTGTATCATTTTCATTTGACAGCAGTAGCATCTAATTTGCATCCACTTAATTTGACTATTATGGCATCTATTATGACAACATTACATTGCCTGGCAACCACCTGACCTGAACTACAATTACATTTATATAGTAGAGGAAAACTAAAGAACTCCAGGGGACCCAAAAAAATAGTATCAAAAATTTAATGTTGGATAAATCACTGCATTAATGTACCTGAAACAATGAGATCTGAAGGTATGTGAATTAGTCCAGTCTTCAAAATAACTTTTGAATGTTATTAACATTTATGAAATCCTCTTTTATTATATAGATTTCTATTTGATGGAACAAATATAAATCCATACCAATCTTTCACTACACATCGTGGGAAGGTGTCTGGCTGACTGTAGCACACTTTTGTTTTTTAGACAATGGACAATGGTGGCCCCATAATCATACATACACGTAAATGCATTTTGCTGTATATAAACATTAAATCAGTCCCAGATTTATCTTCTAGATAAACAAGTTCTACCACCCCCTTTTTTAAAAGAACTTTTCTCAGTGTGATTAGGTACATCACTTTGCCAACAGCACAAACAATACTGTACCATAGGTATGTGCTGGAACTTTAAAATGATCCATCCATTAAAAAGTTATTTTTGTTGGCTCCATTAGGTGTGCAACAGTCACATTTGGTATAAGTAAACATTTCGTAGCAACTATTTAGTAGGATTTTCTGCGGTCCAATCAACTCCAATTTAGAAGTCTATAAAAATCCATCTAGGTTGTAACTACAAACATATGCTGCACAGACTCAAGGACTCTCAGGAAGTTTAAAATCCAAAATAAGAACTAGATGGTCTTTACAGAGAATAAAACCACACACAATAAATAAACTTCAGGTCAGCAACTTGACCTAGAAATCTACATGTTTTTAATATATGCCAGCAGCCATAATGGGTCCTCATATTTGGGTCTAGCTCAGAGATGGACTTAAACCAAGAGAAGCTTGTGAGGCTGACCAACCAAGGTCTTTGAGATAACACTTTACATCTACTGCTAGTTTGTGGCAGCCAGAAAATTATTTTCAAGCCTTTTCTGTCCCTTGGTAGCAGGGCCAGGGGACTTCGCTGGGACGGGAGTAAAATCGTGAAGAGTGAAACAGGCACATAATCTTCAGTAACCCTAATTCTGGTTTAAAATTGTTTCCTTTAAATTAAATGAACAAAACTGCTACTTCTTAAGACTGCCCAGTACACTGGAGGGCAGACGGTGGCAAGCTGTGTGCAGGTCCTTAAAGTTCCCTGGCACAGTCAGTCCTACCTGATTGAGCTGGACGAGGGCCATAGTTACATTCTGGGTGAGGGTGAAACAGTGGTGGCAATATCTGCAATCCTACAGGTTTTAGGGATTTATAGCTCAGGAAGTGACATGAAGTATTATAAAATCTCACTGATCAGTGGCAGCAAGGAGGAGTGGACATGTGTGTTTTGTTTATTGTTGTGTGTCCGTTTAATTGCAATGCTTCACAGAGTTTGAATGAATCAAAACTAGAGTTGGGGTTCATGAGAAGTAGGGGGATTGAAGAGTGGTGGTACTGTGAGAGAGGGAAAACATGGGAGAAAAAGCAACATTTAGGAGAAAGGGTAAGAAGATCTAAGATAATGACTGTCAGAGATGCATCAGTGCATTGACTCAGAGGAAGATACGGAAAATGAACAGGAACCTCTGAAGCCGACCAGTTGCCTCCCTGGACCTTCATGATTGCAGTCTGGATTATGTCAAATCCGGAGCCGGTTACCACAATGTTCCTCCCTCCACTAAAACACACAAACAAACATATCTATTCACACCAAAAACACAGGAAAATACATATTAATCAAATGTATTCCCAGCCAAACAAAGACGAGAGCACAAGCTCACAGGAAGACAGACAGTTCTTAAAATGCACCTGGGGTAATTTTCACTGGAGATGAAAACAAACTGTCGTCTGTTGTTTTAGTCAGTGTACCTAATCATGTGTCAGAATTGCGGCAGAAAAAGCAAGGGAACCATCAAATGCATCAATTTTCAGCAATTATCAAGCAGTTTGTTACAACACCAAAAGCAGCATTGGTTCAGCCAGTTTCAGCCAATCACAAAAAATGCACACACGCACGCACGCACGCACACTCAGCAACTCTTGGAGGAAAAAATCCTAGATCCTAGTTTTAAACACCAGAAGTTTAATGACATTATTAAGGTTTCCCAAAGCTTCAGACAGAAATCTGCAGGGCAAAGAACAAGGCAGGTAAGTTTCTAAGTGTTCAGTTTTCTACATACAGAACAATCCTATTTGCCTGTGTCACTAATGTCAAGTTAGAAGCTTTTTTCTTTCTATTTTAAAGCACATATTCAAAAGTAAAAGTCAGCCTGTGTCTTATTCTCTTATTTTTGGCCATTAAGACAGTAATCAGAATGGCACTTTCACACTTCTGAGGTTTACAGATTGGGGAAATTTGGACTCGCAAAATAACAGAGTTAGTCAAGTCAGAGAGAGAGAGTTTCTTATCCAACTATGAATTTTTGATCATACCTACTCAGTAAGACCGTATGTATGTACAGAATGCATTTAGTACTTGGTCATATTGGTCTTTATTAGGTAGATATTTAGATATTTCAGAGTGAATATGAAAAGTAGATCCTTGGAACTCCCTTCAGCAAAAAAAAAAGAAAGAAAAAAAAAAGGTAAAATGAAGGCAGTAAAAATTCAGCGTGTAACAAACAGATAGAGTGAATGTCACAAACACTATGACTGCATACTGCTGTGTTAAACTGACCAGACAAAGCTTGCTTTGGGCTGGTGATCCTGCACAGTGGGGTTTTCAACAAACCGAAAGGTAGTCGGGATGCTTTTTGTGGTTCTCTTTCCATACTTCATTACGACGTCGAGAGGGTCAGAGGGCACTTTATCCACGCGGTATTCTCCTGTCCTGCAGGTGATATTTTCTCCAAAGTGCTCCCTGCCAAGACAAGGACATAGCTCAGTACTCACTGGCTGAAGGAGTGGGGGTGGCACAAGGTCACCGTGCAGTGGAAGCCAACATGGCAGCAGGCTGACAGCTTGTTAAAATCTGGCTTTGCTGCTTCTCTTGCTCGTTATTTTTCTGTTACCTCTGCCTAAAATGTCACCGTGAATCGGTTTTGACAGAGCACTGGTGGTCACAACAGTACAGGAAAATTGTAAGAGAAAAAAAATCCCTCCTCACTGTGACACTAAAGTTAAGGTCAATTCAATTTTTTGCTTCAAGAATATACACAAAAAAATCAATTCATGGACTTCAAAATGTGTGCAAAGAAGAATTTGCATAGAATTCAATGTCTGAATAACAAGCAGCTCTATTAACTAAAGAGGCTGAATTGAAAAAGTTTGGCCTGAATGAGAATTATTGAAAAAAAGAAATCCTTACACACTGCAGTTCACCCCTCCGATGGTAACCTGGACATCTTCCTTACTGCCAGCATTCAGAAATAATCCAGAGATTGTAATGAGGGTTCCCCCTGCTTTAGGACCTCTATTTGGCGTCACCTCCTCAGGCATCGGGTCCTAATGAAGGGAAGAGGGTGTCACCAAATACCACCTTAATACACACTCATATTTCAAGTACACACTAACTACTGGCAGATGCTGGCACACACTAGAATAACACACACAGATACAGCTCCATGTCAGAAACATTGCTTCTCAGCCTGATCTAACCCGACCCACTCTTTCAGAAACATTCAGACACACAAACTCCCACAAGCACCACATCTGCCTCAATTTGCTGAGCAAACAGTTAGGAGGAGCACTCCCCTGTGGGGAAGCTTTAGCAGAGCCAGAGATATGAAAAGCCAGTTAAATAGCTACGCTGTAGCCTCTTAGAGTATTAAAGTGACAAAGGCAACTGCTGCACAGCATCTGGTTAAAGAGGAATGCCTGCACATTTTGACTTACTGTACAGTAAATTACCACAGCAATGTGCATCTAGGTGCTTAATTTACTGTTACATTTAGCATGTTGTATTTGGTCAGTCTTCTTAACTGTCATGCCCTTGGTATGTTTTAATAAGAGTTTCTCTGGAGCTAATAAATGGAAAACATAAAACAGTCCATAAAACAACAAAATCAGCTGAAAGCTTTTGGATGAGTTTAATTTCTCAATAAGAAGTTGTACAACTCAATAGAGGACGTGCAGCTGAGGACAGTGTATACGTGTGTGTTTGTGAGTGTGTATGTGTGTATATGCATTTACCCTGTAGGTGAAGGAAACAGAGGAGGTTCCTCTCTTCCCCCCATTCACCTCGATCTCAACCTGTCCCCAGTCAGCTTTATCAGCAGGTCCAATCTCACACACAACTCTGATCAGAACAACAGAAAAAAATTAATAAATTAATAAATAAACAAAAATAAATGCTGGGACTTGACCTGGAAACTCAAAACTGGGTAAAGAATCATTTACTATTTACATATTAAGGCAAGTTTCAACAGTTTTATGATGGTAACGTCCACTCTACTGCTAACAAGTCATATTTTTAAAATGACTTTTTTTGTAGCGAGAAACAGAATTTTACGTTTATCTCTGAGTCGTGGCAGCGTGAGAATGAAGCTTCACATTTTTAGAACAATGTCATGGAGAACGTTCACTTTTAGTGCACTGCAGATGTCCGGCTGTAGATGTGGAACACGTGAAATATATATATATATAAAAATATATTTTTATGTCAAATGATATTGTTTTTTATATAATATATTAATATAATTTTTATAGCTCCTTTGAGATAACTATGATCAAAATTGCTATGTATGCTATTTTAAAGACTTTTATCTTCCACTATTAAATATACACAGAATCACATTTGTTGGGGATATTCATGCTGAGGATCCATCAAGCACTACAACTCAGGATTTCCTCTCTTTAAATTTATTGAACATGTTTGGGGCCCTACTCACACATACTTGGTCGTAACTTATGGTGTTATCTTTGACCATTTGCACATAAATTAATTTGTTTTCAGTGACATAAGTCAGTCTCCTTTAATGTTTCTTGTAACTCGTACTTGTTTTTTCAAGGTTTGTGTTAAGCGCAGGAGCTTCATTGACGATTCTGTTATTTTCAAGTTTTCTTCTTTTTTTAATTTTTCTAATTCTTCTGATAATAATGTTGAGCTCCTTGGTGCCACCATTAATGAACACTACCTTGCCATTCTCAGTCAGGTCGCTCCTTACAAAACTGGTAATAACTCTGAACTTGTGGCCTCGGATATTCCTTTTAAAAAGCAGAGTAGCTGTGGAAGTCCACGGGTTGGGTGGTCCATGGTAAATATTTCAGAGAATTTCTTCACTTTTATAATAAGGCAATAAAAAAGCTAGATCCTCTTATTTTAATAATAAACTGTAATAGAATAATCCAAGGGTATTATTTGAAACCGTCAACAGCACTTTAGCATGTTCTGTTACTTTCTGATTGTGATGGTTTTTTCAGTCATTTTGTAAATAAGATGATGGTCCTGAACTTCAAAATCTCCTCGGGTTCCTCCGCCTGTAACAATGGTGCTCGGTGTCCTGAATCATTTACTTCTTGACTACATAACCTGACTACAGTAAAAGGCAAGATGAAACCCTCATCAGGCTCATGGTGACCATCGGGGCGATCGTGGCTCAAGAGTTGGGAGTTTGCCTTGTAATCGGAAGGTTGCCGGTTCGAGCCCCGGCTTGGACAGTCTCGGTCGTTGTGTCCTTGGGCAAGACACTTCACCCGTTGCCTACTGGTGGTGGTCAGAGGGCCCGGTGGCGCCAGTGTCCGGCAGCCTCGCCTCTGTCAGTGCGCCCCAGGGTGGCTGTGGCTACAATGTAGCTTGCCATCACCAGTGTGTGAATGTGTGCGTGAATGGGTGGATGACTGGATATGTAAAGCGCTTTGGGGTCCTTAGGGACTAGTAAAGCGCTATATAAATACAGGCCATTTACCATTTTTACCATACAGTTAGTTCCTCCTTCTGTCCTGTCTGGGAGTCTCACAAGGTCCATCATTGCTTCATTAATAGCTCATTGAGGTAATCCTACTTTAAACAAGCTGCGGTAACTCCTTTACAGAATAAACCCAATTTAATGCCACCCCTAATGGTAATTTTGAATGATTAAAATGATTTTAGAAAGCCAGTTCAAATCTTTACTATGCAAATGACAGATTTTTGACCCTTTTCAGTCTGGCTTTCAAAAGCAGCACTGCACTGAGACCCCTATCTTTATCTATAAAGGTCTTTCAGTGGATTCTGCTGCAGGGATTTGTTCTGTAATCATTTTACTTCATCTGAGAGCAACCTTTGATACCATTGACCATAACATTTTACTTAATAGGTTCCTGGTTTTGGGTTATATTTCTGGTGCTGTGTTGGTTTTCCTCCTCCTTATCAGACAGGATTTTCTCTATTAGGATGAGCAGGTTCATGTATGGGGTTCCACAAGGTTCAGTCCAGGTCCACAGGGTTCATATTATATTATTTTCTTTCTTTGGCATCGTCCAATCTTTTAATGACATTTCTTATCATGTCTATGCAGATGACAGTCAGCTGTATATGTCTTTTAGGTCTCACCATTTAGACACGGTGTCCACCCCACACAACTATTGAACCTAGATTTGCCATTTAAGAGAACAAACTGGAAACACTGGAGACGTCTGATTTTGTATTCTTTAGACCATCATTGACATTATTAACAACTAATGTTTCTTGTTTTAGTTTAGTAGATAAGGCAACAGTTAAAAAACTGAAGTCAGTTGTTTTTGTTTGTTCACATTCAGGTTCAGCTGTTTAATTATTATTTTTTTGACTAAGAAGCTATGAGTGTAGTGTGATTTCTTCAGACAGTTTGTCTGCTTCTGTCCCTGCAGGGATTTTCTTTTATGAATGTCAATGTCTGGAGTTTAACAGAAACCATGTGATAAACAGTTCTGAGGGAAAATGCAGAGCTGATGAAATTGTCATCGTAATATAGCAAGCATCATTCATAGCACGCCTCCAACAGGAAGGTCATGACCAAACAACCAGCAGCTCAAACTAAGATGTGAAAGAGGGAAATAACACAATGCAAACTCTGCCCAGATTTTAAGCAAATGAGGAACAACCTGCTGTACAAACACGCAGGACAACTAACAGCAGGAGCACAGAGGCATTTAGCACCAAGAGTGGATGATTTAAGGGAGAAACACTTCCATCTGGTCTCATAAATCCTATTTTATGTCTCATCATGCAGATGGTGGGGCAAGATTTTGTCATAAATGTGGCTCCATCCTGCCAGGTGTCAACAGTTCTGGCCAGCGGCCGTGGGGCAATGATGTGGCCGTTTTCTCTTTTATAGACCATTTGTATGAAGTGAGCACTTTTTAAACACAGCTGTTACTGAAGTACAGTTTGCTTGACTTGACCTAAAGTTCATTCAATGTTTTTCACAGCGCTCAGTCCATTTAACACCTGAGGTAGAAGGATGAGGTAGTGCCTGAAGCATGAATAGACCACAAGAAGAAGTTGTGTGTGACACTATCAAATCATTGACATATACATATAGTGCTTTGATGAACACATGTATCTCAAAGGATGTGTGCAACATTAGGGCAAAAAAGAAGACCCTCTCAATCATCAGCCATGTGCAAGTGCTTGAGTGCCATTCATTTTACATGCAAATATTATAGCTTTAATTTCAGTTTCTGTCAACTTTAATCTGCACCTTAGGTTCCTATCCAGAAAATAACTTAAATATATTCAAATTATATGCTTAAAAACCAAAACATCACTAAAAGACTGATTGCCCCACTCTTTATTTAGACTGACCCTGTCTTGAACGGTTATAAAAAGTTTACTGAACAATCAATCTGTAACACGACTTTTTTACATTGTTTTCTTGCACATTTATGAAAAGAAAAGGAAAAAAAGTGAATACTTCTTCTACTACTGACATTTCCCTCTGGAAACTGTGACTGTCTCTAAATCAAACTGTGTCTGGAGACTCAGATCAATACAGTTGTAGAATGAGCTAATTAAAACCTGTAGTCAGGTTACCCTGAGCAAAGGGAAAGTATTCCTAGCACAGTTAAGTATACAACATTTAAAAAGAGACTTGATAAAACCTGTCCACATTTGAATGGCCTCCAGGTGGGTTACATGTCCTGCGCATAGTGCACAACTGCATGTGGGCAACTTTACCTTTTGGAGACGGAGTATTTTTCTGGCTCATGAATGCAGGGCTTCCCAGCCACCGTGATGCTTTTAATGTCTCCCTGATCGATGCCGAGGTTGGAGCCGCTGATGGTGATGGAGATGCCTCCCAGCACGGGGCCGAAAAGAGGGCTGATCTGGATGTGGAGATGCAATAGGAGGGTGTTTATAGGAAGAAGGGATTGGAAATGGATTTAACCAGATTATCTGTGCAATAAGAACATACAAGAGATTTACACAGTCTGTTTAACCAAGTATTGAGCTGACTTAAGTATTTAATATTCAAGGCCAAGTGGAGAATTACATCAATACTGTATGAGTCACATCTGTATGCATGTGTGCATGTATTTGAACATGACCCATATTGTATTTGTGGGTCAGAAAATCTGACTAAAATATAAAGGCAGATGTTCTGGTAAATACAAAACAAAAACAAACATTTTTGTGAGGAGATAAATTGAACATTTTATAGTAAAAAATGAAATTTGAATATTTTTCCTGTAATTTTTTAATTTAAAAAATGTGAATTCAACTTCAAATAAAATACACTAATGCGAGACACACACAGTGTGCAGCATTCCTGTAAGGCTAGACTTAAAGAGATAATGGTGCTTCACACTACACTGTAACATTAACATGCTCACAATGACAAAGCTAGCATGCTAATGTATAGCAGGTATGATGTTTACTGCACTGTGTCCCTTATCATACGTTTAACCTGAACATGGGCTAAAAGAGGGCACAAGTGTCTATGAATAATAAAACCATAAAGGTCAACACTGCAGACTCCCAACGTCTTCAGAATTTTTCACTGCAATCCTCTGTATAGCTGTTAAGTTGAATCTCAACAACAGTCATGGTGATTTATCTGCAGTATCTCTGTCTGTCAGGCTGCAGCGGGTTAGGTGATAGCCTCTGTCAGAATGATATAAACACAATTACTGATGGATTTTTATCAATGACAAAGAGGCACGAACAATTAGGTGAACAAACAAAGAATTGATCCGATCGACATGTGCTAAGGAACAGCGCCGCACACTCTCAAGGAGAAACACACTCCCAACTCCTCTGTGGAAGAAATATACACGGCCAGTGAAGACCTCAGTCCAATCACCACAGTCAATGTGTTTTTACATCCAATCACAAGATTTTAAAGAAGGTACAGTTTCCATTTCAAAGGTAAACATGAAGTGATGACAGCACTGTGAAGACTCACATTGGTGATCTCGGGGTCGGGACACTCGGTGTTGCTGGGGAGAGGATCGCAGAGCTTCTCATACACACACGCCTGCTTCTTGCTGCACCACACACACTTGTACTTTGGGTCGGCGTTCTTACAAAGACTACAGTCATTCCTCTCAACGGCACAGTTGTACAGTGTGACTGTAGAGATAATAGTGAGGAAACAAAAACAATAAGCATTATATTAATTTTCTTGTTTTTGAATATTATGTTATTGCACATTCAAAGAGCATATTCTTGCATCCTCAATGAAAAATTTTTCCGAACAATCTAATTTCAAGTGACTCCTGCAGTAACATACATTTATCTGAATCCTTCATGTAAAAAGCTGTTAGATTATGCAGTAATGTTTTGTAATTTTCAAGTGCAGATTAAAGGTAGCTTCCTTAAATCCAGCTGAAGCCCCACAGTGGGACTTGCCGTGTACACACAGGGCATTAAAATAAAATCTCCTCATTAATATGTGAAGACACACCGTTCACCGTGCTGTCCATCTTCTCGCCAGACTCCTTGTCCTTCACGTAGAACAGAACATTGGTCTCCGGTGACTTATCATAGAAAAACTAAGAAATTGGAAGAAAATGAATTATTAATACAGAATCCTGTGATTAATGGCACTTAAGCTCTTCTCTGCAAACAGTGTGGGCTGCTGCTCCCCCACACCAAGGGAAAATAAGAAAGAAAAAAGAATATATACCCAGTCTGGCAGATTTTCAGCTACAGAAATCAATGTTGGAAAAGAACATAGCTGGAGGCTAAGCACTGTTTGAGCTTCCCAATCACAAAGTTCACAATGTGGAGATGGTGTTTAACTCTCCAGCGAGGGGAGCATGTCCATTAGAGGGAGCTAGAGAATATCAAAGGGAATGTGAAAAAAGGCTAAAGGTTGACTTCTTTTATAAATGTGGAACATAAATACAGCTGTTCATAAACAGAAAGTCTTCACACAGTTCTTTTGCTGCAGAATATATACATTCACTCTTTCAGTGTATTTCTAGGTTGTACTTTGAATACTAGGACCACAAACCAGTCACAGTGCAAAGACCTGTGTTGAGTGTGTTGCATCAAGACAAATGTCAAACGAGGGGTCATGCTCACATTGAAGCCACTGAAAGTGTAGAATGGCCCCCCCTCAAACGAGACATCTTCTTCCTTTGTCATCAGCTCACTGCCAATGGTGAAATGACGACCCTGCAGAACCACACAAACAAAAACAAAAATGCTGATGTGCATTCATGCTGATCATACTTTTACAGTACTGTTCTTTGATGCTCTTCTATGTGTAGAGCATGGAAACAATTGCAGTTTCTCTGTTTCTACCCAAGTGTGTAAAATCAAATCAGCAACACTGAACATATGCACACAACAACCAAATGGAAACAGCCCAGAAAGCTGTGTGATTATAAAACCTTCACACAGGGCTTAAAAGTTTTGATTTTCACAGCTGTGAAAGATCAGCTGTCAAAACTTTGACTGATGAAACATGAGTGGATCCCTGGGAACCTGCACCTATAAAGGTTCAGAACTCACACATTCAAAGAAAATGATCAAGATGTATGTTGTGACAACTAAGTGAACTGTTACAGCTTATATTGCTGTCTGATTGTAAAAGAATTGGGATTTGTAATGTTATTCATGTGGAAAGATACTCTGCATAATCATGACAAAAACAAAAATACTGACGGTCACCAGTGCCACCCCTTAACTTCCTAGATTTGCCTATGGTAAGTTTAAACATCCAAGGAGACATCCGTCTTGAGTTATTGTATTCACAAGATTTTTTGAGTAATTCTGTTCACAAAGTTGGGTGTCCTCACACCTGTTCGCTATGGTTGAAGGGTAAAAAGTACATTTTAAGCCCTCTTCCAGCAGAACACTCCAGTCTTAAAGGGGAACTATTATCATTACTTCCAATTCCAAAATCGAACTTTACCAGAGTAGCTTTGCATGATTTACAGACAAAATAATCCTTATTTATCTTATATTGGACTTCGGTGTGGCCCCCAAAGTTCATTCACTGTCTAAAGGAGCCATTTTTGCTTCCTTTCAATCTCTTTAAGTTAACTTTTTTTTTCTATTTGCAACATTTAAACAGTTGGTAAGAGTGCGGAATCATCACTTACAGCCAGAACTGTATACTGATATGGGGACCCCATCTCTGTGATATCATACCGATGCATTACTTTGTTTATTTTCTTAATTCCCTATCCTACACAGTGGGGATGGGTGGGAGGACTGGAGCCAATCCCAGCTGTTATGGGACAAGAAGTAGGATACACCCTGTAGAGGTGTCAACTGAAGGAGAGACATGACCACTCAGTCTGGCATTTACACCTATAGCCAATTTAGAATCCCTCATTAACAGATGCAAGAGTAGAAAAAACTGAAACAAGTTTGGCTCATTCTCCTTTCTTTTAGCCTAAAAATGAACCTGTTGTGTTTTTCTTTTTTCTGCCAAAGGGATATCCACAAACAGAAAGAGAGTGTTTCTTTCCCTGGAACTCAGATGCATGTTGGGGGTGGAGTGGGGCCAGTTTACCTGGTAATATTCCAGATTTATGCCTTCAAAGCTGATTCGAGTCTTGTAGCCCACAGGGATGAGCACAGGATCGGGATTCTCGAACCGAGGACAGTTTGCTCTCTGAAACAGAATGAAAACAAATTAGATACTTTAATAATTTACATTTTAAACATGCTAACCACTTAACCGACACCCTCATCTGTGGCGACAGATAACTATATCGCTGAAACATCTGCTGACTTGGAATCTGATATCCTCCACCCTGCAACATTTGTCATGCAAGATGGTGGCAGCTGATAGTGGGATTTGTGTATTTATTAATTTTTCAGGAGGAGTTTGGACCACTCAGGCAGTGAATCACATGTAAAGTTTAGATGTGTCCTTTAAAACTTGTGCTATACTTGATCTCCACATCTATCATACACATACATGACAGAAAAGAGTCCTTGACCTGTCAGAAAGAACTAACCTGACGGTGCTTGATGATGTGGGAACCAACCACGCTGTCGTCCGCATCGCTGCAGGTGTGGTCCTGCGTGTTCCACTGACATCCCCACGGACTGCCTACACATGACATGCACCTGAAAACACAGAAATATGGACTAATAAGCAACTTGGATAAGGAAATACTTTCACATGCACAATCAGGGTAGAGCATGCACACATAAAAGCACACACAAACAACATCTAAAACATGCAAACTCATCAGAGAGCGTCCGGCACAAAAATCTATGTTGCTGACAATGAAATGGATCTCTGCAACTTCACATAAGCAAAGCTCGTTCATCACACGTTCCTCTGTGTGAAAGAAATGCAGAAAAAAATGAGGGGAAAAAAACAGCCAGGATCGACTTTCATTTTTTGATTAATGAAAAGGAAACTGAGGCAATTTCCTCGGCTTGGTAATAGAAGCAGGAGAGAAAATGCAAGAGGTGCATTCAAAACCACCATGCATCACAATTTACAAACAGAGCCTTGATCTCTCATCTGCTCATGCACGGTGATACATTTACATCAAGGTTGTCAGATGATGCTGTGTTCCATGTCACTGTGTATTTTCACTGAGTGACAGAGCAGAACTGAAAGATTAACAGCCTGACTCACGGTGTGTTTTCAGATTTCCTCACTGTGGCAGCACAGTTGTAGAACCTGAATTCCCGCGTGGCCAACTCCACAGTCTCATTCACAAAGATCCTGATAGCCACGGCCACAAAGTCTGAAGAGACAGTAAAACAGTGGTTAAAATGTGTTACACTAGCTGTTTATGTGAATACAAGTTTTATTATATAAAAGATGTCAAGTATGCTTGTACATTTAAAGACAAAAAACACAGAGCGATTAAATATTTTGATAAATCTCCTCAGAATCAATTCAGTGATTATTTAACTGCCTAAACTGTATTTTAGCATATAAAAGCTGAAACTTGAGCTCTATTTGCAAAACGTTTCATGTTTTGTTTATAAAGCCATTTTTATGGGACTCACTTTGTTTTGGGCAAGATGTTTGCTGACTACTGATATAAAAAACTATAAACTGAAATAATAAAGCTTAAATTAGATTAGTGTCTTGATTTCGTGCAATTTTCTGGTGCAAATTTGTTGGACACTGTAAGTTCTTCAACAAAATGATGGAGAATTTTCCAGCTGACATTAACTTAACCTCATGTTTTTTTAGCCCATTTCCCACTTTGTCCAGTTAGTAATGCAGCATTAACCATCATGGAGAAGCACAGACATTAGACCTTAAAGACGACAGAAATGTGGCAGGGTAATTAAAGAGACCATACCTTGGCCCTCGGGTGTTTTCGGTATAAGCCCAGGCTGGGGCAGATCACAGGAGACCTCACCAGAGTCTGACATGATGCCGTTACTCTGGAAAGACTCAATCTTGCATTGCAGACGATCAGAGTGTCCAATGGTAGGAAGGGAGGGAATATTGATGTTCACCTGGACAGACAAAAACATACTGACTGGAAACACTGTGGCTTCTGAGCCCGTAACATCTCACTGAGTTTGTATCTCTGCATAACCAAAGTTATAATAAAGAACCTGTTTCTTTTTTCAAAGAAAGAAACTGAGAAAGAGAAAGGAGTGACATGCTGCTGATGGAAATTCATGTGTGAGTCAGACGGGCAGGAACACAGAAGAAGTAAAAAATGGGGGAATAGGAAGAAGCCCTCCATCTTCAGATAATCAGCCACGCAGGTTATAATAAGACAGTTTGGAGTTTTCTGGGTGGATCAATACAGAGCTGGAAGACCTGGAGCTCGAGGTCTTTGATTCACAGTGTACTCAGTTTATTACTCAGTCTCTGCATGTAAGTGGAGTTAGGTACTGCAGAGAAAAGAGGGACAATAAAAGAGAACAAAGGAAGTCAGAGATAGTTTGAGTGAGGAATAAACAGAGCTGTACCTTGCCGGTCTTTCTGCAGGAAAGGTTTGAAGGAGAGAAGGATACAATCTTGACACACTGCTGCTTGGGGCTCCACAACCAGCCATTCCTCTCCTCTGCCCGTCGGCACTCAGACCTCCTGGTACACCTTCAGACGAAGGATGAGAAAATCCCATCAGCCTGAGCTGCACATCCCATAAATGCTTTCACAAAAAGTCAGTTTGTAAATAACAACTCAATGCCTACGTGACTTCCAGCAGGGTCTGTGCACAAAATAAAGATTTATGTATCAAAAAGAAAAACATTTAATGTCCGCAATGGTAACTACATTAATAGGGTCATTTTAACTTATATAACCTTTAAGCAAAGTACTAAAAAAGTACTCCTTTGTTCAAGCTTCCCAGCTGTGAGCATCTAAGGTATAAGGTTAATAGAACATAATTTTAATGAAGCTATTCATATTATGTGATGATGCAAGAAATGAAACTGTTAAAGACAAAAAATGACTTTGCAATCACACAAAATACACAGGAGAGATAAAAACATGTGACTTCTTTTTGATAAAATCAATCTAGCACTAAATGCAGCAAAGACTAAAATACATACTCTGAAGGAAATACAAACTAACACAGAGATGAGCTGATATTGTGCACATAAACAGAAGTACAGGATATAATGCAACATCAAATTTGCACTGTAAATCACACGGACTGATTTTTTTCATAAATGAGAAGCAAACGAGCTAAGCACTGCTTCAAATCATTTGCAGCAATTGAAGGAAAAGAAAAATTGCAGAATTATCCTATTCAAAAGCTCGAATCATCAAATCATTTGCCTGAGAAATGACTGAATTGATTAATTCTTTATGAAAAGTTGCTGATTCATATTCTGTCAATTGACTTATCAACTGATAAACAGATTTCAGCTCTAACACTAAATAGCATGCACAATGTTGCACAGTAAGAGCATCGGATATATCAGATAGTTCCAGAGGGACAGAGTTTGCTTCTTTTTCCTAGTCATGATCACATCCCTGTAAAACACATGATACATGCGCACTTTTCTACCCTCCAGACCCTGATAAATATAGGCTGATGAGAGTAAATTGCACAGCCTGCCTTCGCCGTGTGGGGCTGACAAACAGCTTTAATTCCTTACGGCTGCACGGACAACAGGAGATGGAATATAAACACTGAGGGGTACTAAAAGTGTCTGCAATAAAACACTGAACAAATATCCTGCTGTGTTTTACAGATGGAATTGCATGTGTGGGTGTTTGTGTTAGTCTGTTGCTGTGTGCATGCATTTGTAAATGTACTTATATATGTGTCTGTGTGTGTGTGTGTGTGTGTGTGTGTGTGTGTGTGTGTGTGTGTGTGTGTGTACGGGTTCGTACTATCCTGGTGGGGACCAAAATCTGACTTTTACTATCCTGGTGGGGACTTTCTGCACCGTGGGGACCAAAATCCAGGTCCCCTCGGGGTTGAAAGCAATTTTCACACTCAAAATGCGGTTTTACTGTCAGGGTTACAATTAGGTTATGGTTAGGTTTAGGGTAAGGGTTAGGGTTAGGCATTCATTTTTAATGGTTAGGGTTAGGGTAAGGGGCTAGGGAAAGCATTATGTCAATGGGATGTCCCCACGAGGATAGCAAACCAGACATGTGTGTGTGTGTGTGTGTGTGTGTGTGTGTGTGTGTGAGAGATCCTCACCTGCCCTCCAAAACACACCAGCCACAGTAAGGGTCCCTCAGTCCCACGCATGATTGGCAGTCTTTCATTTCGAGGCACGTCTGCACTGGCACCTTGGTGATCTGGATTATTACAACATGAAATATGATCAAAAGGTGCACCTTAAGGGAGACACTGGACAAAAATAACAAGTATTTAAAGTGTAGCTGTAAATGTTCCTTAGTATGTTGCAGGTGTGCAGAGTGGGAGCGAGTGGGGTCTCTCGTGTCTTCTCCCCATGTTTAATTACTTGGTTTATTCAACACAAAACACTGAATGTTTACTGTAACCAGGGTGAAATTGTTTTCTTTTTCTTTTTTACATGTAAAAGCCAATCCATTAGATCTTATTTCAAGACATCAGTATTTTTCAGATAAAATCTGAATGTTTAACAGCATCAACATTAGAAACTCTTCCCCCTCTGCAGAAACAGATGTGAGTCAATATAATGAAAGCAAAACTTCTGAAATCACAAACTTAAAAAAGCAACGGAGCAAATAATTTTGATTATATATATATATATATATTTTTTTTTAATTTATTTTTTTTTCTAAAATGCTAACACTCGTGCTGTGATTGGTCAGCTGTGTGGATGTGAGAACAAAGCCATGATTCTGTATAGATCTGTTTATCTATTCTTAATGCAGCTGGCGTTGCTACTTTTGATTGTGATCTGTGAAGTCCATGCATTCCCTTCTAAAAATACCATCTCCATATTTAAATGGTATTGTATGTGCCCGCTCTCTAAGACAGTCAGCTTTCCTCTCCACATTAGACTGAGGCTGCTCAGCAGAGCTATTAACACTTTGTCTTATATTATAAGACACTTTGAAAGCAACATCTCTCGTTTTAATCAAGGCAGCTTTCTACAGTGGCACCATACAGGCTTTTCTCCGTGCATACCCACAGCATAATTTTTTGGCTTTGGGTCAATTTTTTTCTCTTTTAAATGAATACAGTCTTTGTGGATCTCACTCTTAGCACCAGCAAGTACTCTGCCTGAATTTTAATGTATAATAAGTGTTAAATATACACACACACACCCTTTTCTCTGTGGTAATGTAGAGGTGGCTCTGGCTTTGGTCAAGGAAAAGGTTCTTGTTGACATTCTCTCCTATGTTGTTGCCAACATAGGAGTACGGCTCGTTGCCATATTCACCTGGTCTCAGGTGTACCTGGACAAAATACACAAAAAACAAAAGGTAAGACAAATTTGAGGTTTTAAAAGTTTAGGATAAAAGGATAAAAGTTTAAACTGAGGAAAAAAAAATCTCCCACAAAAAAAAAAAAAAAAACCACAGGAGAACTCAACCTTGAAGACCTCTCCGTTGGCGCTGCCCAAAAAGGCGATCGTGTGGTCATTCTCCACAGCAACAGTTACAGCAGTCAGATGGACCGACATGGTCAACACTGCATCTGCCTTTAAGCCAAATGCTGGCTTGCTTGCCAGAGGCGAAAGCAAATGCTCTGCACCACACTTGAAGTTTCCCAATGCATCCTTCTGTAAAGGGAAAGGATAACAAGAAGGGACGATCAGACATTGTTTGCTTTTCACTCCAATAACATTAACTGTCTTTGCAGTACTGTTCGTATCCTACTTAAACTTTATAACAGAGATGGGAAATGTGCTTTGAACACTCGACCGTTTTAATCTACGATCTAAAATTGGCTTTGTTTTGACTGATCACTTCTTTGATTAAAATAATGAATAAAAATTACAAGTAAGTATTTGCTTTAGAGTTGGAAGTCTGAGACGAGAACAATAGGAAAGCTCGTGTTAACGATCACTTAACAAGAAACTACTAATACATGCAAGTAAAAAATGTAAAATAACCAGTTAAGTTGGGCCATAACTAAAAAAAGTCTTTGGCATATGAAAATTGTTCATGGAACATTTAAATTATTTCTGAGTAGGTACTGATCTCGGTATTAAGCTCAGTCACTCTCTAAAGTAAATACCCTACAGCTGCAGACCCTATGGTGGGAGCTGCAGATGTGAAACAGCTAAAATATCAACCAATGATGCAGGGTAGCAGCGGTCTTGACATGTCAGAGGCAGCAATGGTCAAGGGAAAATTTTAAAACATGAATAGACCGCCAAATTCGACAGGTGTATTTAGTACATGGTGAGAGGAGAGTGAGCCATATTAAAGTTCGGCCTATAACTTGAACAAAGGCGTAATTTTGGTGGTTTTGTCTTTCTACACCACAAAGGCAGGTTTTAAATCAAACAATCAATAAGTGATTGAAGTTAAACTTTAAGCTTTAACTCAAGGCATTTTAGCAAATCTTTGCCAAAACTTCTTCGGGAATTTGAGCCATTTTTATACACAGTCCCCCTTCTTTAGAGGCTCAAAACCAACTGGATATTCAACTGACAAGTAGTTCCAGGTGAGGCCAGTTCCCTTGTTACTTCATGACAAATGAAGCGGACGTAATATCTGAAGGTGGTTTGAAGTGTCGAATTTACATTTTATAGCTTTTCTTTCTAATTGTAAATAAAAATGCCCAAATACATGTCAGTGCAAGTGAGACAGGCTAACATTCAGCTGAAAAAATAAACCAGAATCAGAAATAATATTCTGTCGCAGGGCCCTGCAACAGACTGGCGACCTGTCCACAGTGTACCCTGCCTCTCACCCTAAGACAGGCTCCAGACGCCCCTCACAACCCTGAAAAAGGATAAGCGGAAGCGAATAGATGGTTGGATGGACAGAAATAATAAAAACTTCAGGAATAAAAAAAATTAAAAATCTGGTACTTTCTTAGAAAATAAGGAATGAAATGGCCAGCTCAGCAACACATAAAGACCTGAGAAAAATTATTTCCATAGATAAGAAAAACGGCTTCATAACATCTAAGTCAAAAACACCCAGGGGAGGTAGGCATATCACGACACCTCCATGAATGGGAATAGAACAAGGTTCAAACTATCGGTTACACTCAAGAACAAGAGGATCAAATTACACTTTGCCAAAGAAAATCTGAAAGAGCCTTTACAGTTCTGAAAAAAAAATAATCTTTGGACAGGTGAAACCAAGATAAACAGCATGTCTATGAAGGTTCTCAGTCATCCAGGTCATCGTAGTCTAAGGAGCTTGGAAAGAAAAGCATCTGGACTTCTTTAAGTTGCTTGAAGACGTTTCACCTCTCATCCGAGAAGCTTCTTCAGTTCTAGGGTCAAATGGTGGAGAGTCCCAGATTTAAAGAGAAGTGAAAGAAGCCATCTATGTCCACTGTGAACAGCCGTCTTTGAACAGAGGCGGTGGCTTACGACACCAACTGTCTGCCATCTATAATCAAGTTTTGAGATCCCTTCACGGCCACTCGCATCCTGGGCCATCTGACCTCAAGAAATCACATGATAGGGTGGGGTTAGGTTTCACAATGAGCTCATCCGAAACCTTGGCTGATTGTGACCTACACCCGTTTTTACACCTTGGCTTGTGTGATTAGGAAGAGCATCAATTGTCTCTCTTGGGGGAATCCTCCCACAGGGCTTAAATCTGGGACTTTCCACCATTTGACCCTAGAACTGAAGAAGCTTCTCGGATGAGAGGTGAAATGTCTTCAAGCAACTTAAAGAAGTCCAGACGCTTTTCTTTCCAACCTTCTTAGACCAAGATTAACAGCCTGAATTAGAATGATGGGTAGAGAAAAATATGGAGAGGATAGAAACAGCTCATGATCAGATTGGGCATGTATAGCTGCCACTGAAACTGGGTCACTACTGTCTGATTACTGTGACTGCTGATCGAAACAGAAACAGAAGGATGAAATGTGAAGTGTACAGGGCTATACTCTCTGCTAAGATTCAGACAAATGCTAAACAAACAAAACCCCAAAAATACTGAAACCCCTTAATTAAAGTAGAAAGTCTGCACTTTAGCCACGTCTTGATTGTGTGATTTAAAATCCACTGTGGTGGTGTACAGAGACTACAAGAATTGTGTCTTTCTCCAACAAATTCTTATTGGACACTATTGCACGTTAATGTAGTGTATGAGCTTTGTTTTTTAAGCCTTGGTCAGATTACAAGTGATCCGGAGAACAAATTAAATGTTGAGATTTTATAGTAAAAAGTGATAACTGCATTAAAGATTATACCAATCTGAGTTTTTCAAAACATTCTTTTAAATTACAGTCAGCTGACAAAGAAGCACTTACAGAAATTGTTGAAGTGCATGCTGTGTAGGTTTGAGATGAGTAGGGTACGTCCACAGCAGGAACCCCAGAAATCTCCCCAGAGTCACTGTAGCATGCACTGATGATATCCATCAGCTGCTGATTGATGGAGTTCAGCGGGTACATGCAGAGAGCAGAGTCGCTTTCGTCATCATCTGGATGAGCCACCATGAAGAGGACTTTTGTGAATGAGGTGACCGTCCCATAATTACCAGATTGAGACATGACCCGTGCCAGCTCTTTTCCTGGAAAAGCCACATATGCAGCTTGGACTTTGTTGTACCGGTTGTTTGTACCACAGGTTAACTGGAGCTCTGTGTACGAATAGTAATGTTGGTCATTTTCACAAAGACGAGACACAAAAGTCAAGTTTTTGTTATCTGTGCCATCGAGAGTCCGAGAAAAGAGGAAATACACAAAACCATCCTCTTTGAAGGCATGTCGGAAGTCGTGTAAGTACTTGAGGACAAATGGCGCCGTCTGTACCGCTGATGCCTCAATGATGTTCTCAAACACAACCCAGTCCTGGTAGTCCTCAAGGATTCGTGTGCTGATTAGTTTTGTACTGTCCAGGCTTCCATAGCCCTTTCCAACAAGGAACACTTTGAATGTCCGGCCATTTTTTGTGTAGTTGGACATGACGCTCACCACGTTCACATTATCCTCTATGCTAGCCACGTAAGTCCTCTCTCCTTTGTTGTCATTGTAATACAGCTCTTGTTCTACATTAGACAGGTTGAGGAGGGAACATATGCCTTTGTACCGACTGCCGCATACTATTAGTGAACCATTGGATGGATGGACCAGCAGAAGTTTGTTGCTGTTGGGCATGAGCACTGTGTCCTGACAGCCTGAAGCAGGAGGTGTACATGTTTTGGCATCTTTTTTTGGGCCTGTCTCAGTGCGGGCCTCCTTCTTGAGGGACGGGCTCAGCTGGAAGATATTGTTGACTGCTCCCAGGTAGATGCGACCAGTCTGTGGGTCCTGGACCACATTGTTAATCAGGGTTTCAGAGACGAACTCCACAGTGGGGATTTTTCCACTCCCCCCTTGGGCTTGAGAGACTGACAGCCAGAAGAGGAAGAGGAGGATGGAGACCCAGCTTGCCATCTCTGAAAGGAACAGAAAGGAAGAAGTGTTTTATTATTAATGAAGTTAAACGGAACTTTAAATGCACATTAACTATCAGCAACATGACACATCAACAAAGGGTTGGTGTGTACTTAATATAACCCCACATACATACACATATACTCATACATAAAATTGAAGGTAAATCAGTTGTCTTTACAGTGGTTCTAAGCAACAAGTCTGCTTCACTGGGAGGGGCTGAGGGTCAGTTTGAGGTCAGGACTGTGTGCAGGCCAGTCAAGTTCTTCTACATCAAACTCGCTCATCCATGTCTGTATGAACCTTGCTTTGTGCACTGGCACACAGTCATGTTGGATTTTAAGGTGTACAACACATGAAGCATATCCCACTTTAGAGTCACAGATTTAGGTTATGGGGCTAAAACCATTTAAAAACTGCCTCGAGATGACAGCGCATGGCGTAGGTGTTTGTGTCTGACTCAACTCCCTGATCCAGTTATATTAAGGGGGGGGGGGTTATTTTGAATTCAACTGACTTATCTCAAGCCATCACTGGTGAAAAAAATAAAACTGGTTTGTGTAGGGGTAAAAAAGACGAAGGATAACAACTAGATCTCAACCCATAACACAATAAATAACTCTTTAAAAAGCTTGGATCACATCCAACTTCATTTGCACTTTCTTTTTTTCCCCCCTAACAGCCGCACAATGTGTTTAGGAAGTACACTGTTTTGTCTCAGGAAATATGATCACACAACATCCTTGTAAACTACAGACAGCCTCATGTACCGGCTAACAGCAGGTGCCTGCGGAGCCTTCGTTCACTGCTGTTTGCGCAGGCTGTGGTAAATATGGAACTGCAGGTGGCTTTGAAGCAGCCATTGCCCACACAGCAAATGTTAGTGTATGTTTGCATGTGGTTTCAGTCTTGCACACACTCAGTAGTATCCTCCTCCTCATTTCATCTTGCCAGTCAAGTTCACAGACACATTTGTCAAAGTCACTTGCCAAAACTGTGTTTTATTATGTCAACCTGCCTTTGCTCACTGGACTAAGTGGGGAGACCACTGATTGGACATTTGCCTGGGGGGGGTGGGGGGGGGGGGTGGGGGGGGGGGGGCTGTTAATTTCACTGGCACACTCAAACACTCATTTTCATTTAAGTAGACACAATTCGATTTTTTGATTTGATTTGATTTTTTTAGCCCCCCCCCCCCCTCCTTAACCCATTTCATTGCATAAATGTATTGTGCCCTTTTCAATTCATAGTCTTAAATATTTCCATTAAAATTGGAATGGTGCAATAAAATCCCTCTCTCTGCTTATTCAGGACAGAAATGTGTGCGGCTGGTTTTTACAGCTTTAATTAAGAAGGAGGGGCGGTAAGTATTATGCCAAGATTTAACTGAGAGGAAAAGACCAAAAAAAAGAAAAGAAATCTTGAGTTTACATGCACAGTACAGAGTGGACAAAATAAAGGGTATATTATGTAAACTATTATTTCAGCTCTAAAGTAACACAACTTCAATTTCAAAGGACATATCCATCGGCAATTACAAGCCCGTGTCAGCTTTAAGCGGCAGGACAATAACGCTTGTGCTTGAGTTTTCAGGGAAGCTTCACAGAAACTGCACGAGTTGCAAAACAGCCTCACAGCCTCAAAATGTTGACGTCAAAAGCAAAACAGAGACAAACTGCAAAAATGTCCACAGAGAAAAACTAAAAGGGAAAATGGTATTAAAGAAAAATATCACCACAGAATGAAATCAGCAGCTCTGTGAGCCAGGGCTCAGTGATCTGTAAACAAAAACTTTACTCTGAGCAAATTTAGGGTGAGATTGTATGTAGTATGTAAGTTGGTATACTAATTTTCTCATATAAAGGTGCCATCTGACTATTATTATGTTTTGACTAGACAGATTCAGGTAGTCTAACAAGCTACATGACCTTTAATGTGCATTTTTTCTGCTTAAGAACATACCAGTCAAAAACACTTTGTCAGCACACTCCTGTACATACAATTACACCTACTGCATATCTGCACACCTAAAGAATGAAATTAAACAGCTGTTTGTATACTGCTACAATGTACAATTCCCACTTTTTAATGGATTGTCTACAGACATGGTGTAGCTAGATGACTCTGTGTCTTTCACTAAAAACTGTAATATCCCCTTTTCTATCAATTTACCCTGATATGACATACCACACAGAAAAAAAGTGGATTATGTCAGTGGTATCTGTGACAAAAAAAAATACTCGCTGTGAAAACCAACTTTCTCAGACCACAAATTCAAGGACAATCATCTCTGGACACTCATTTAGGTTTCAGAAAACTCCAGAATCACTTACAACTGCAACTTCAAAGGGTGCTTTTCCTATTCATGCAAATCCTATGGCCAGTCCCTGATCAGACAAAAAAATGTGTCACACAAATTTCCCTCAGATGTTGCATTGTGGGTCAGTGCAAACGAATTTCTTAACATATTTCAAAAGAGCCTGTTCTCTCCTAAGATGTCTCCTTCTGTCACTCTATCACTTTTTATCCTTTTTTTTTCCATGGGCTTAATCCTTAACGCTGGAATTAAAGAGGCTTCAAAGAGCTGAGCAGATACAGACGCCTGGTGGGGGTGGCACAGGTGGAATGAGGCCCATTTCTCCCCAGACCAACCCACCTCTTTTTTTCAACATGTCTGCTGTGAGAGAACATGACAACTGGGCATATCATCCAACACGCGGCTATTCTGAATAAATAAAAGCCTGCTAAATTTAGAGGCTGCGTGCTGCATCAGCCTGCAGCTAATGAAGCCTCCAATGGCCTGGAATAAATAATAATGAAACACATCATGCACTAATGAAGCTGGCACATCTGAAAAATATGATCTGGTGAAAGTCAATTTTCAAATTCAAACAGCCTGAAGCCAGCACTGAATTGACCTTAAATTAGGCATTTCACCTCATTCCTTTTCACGTGATTGTTTGTGGTTACAGAAAGAAAAAAAATCTTTGGGATCTTTGCGCTTTAGAACTTCTTTAACTCTTTACAAGAATGCTTAAATGGGCTAATTCTGGTCTTTAGCAGTTTTTACAATTATGTAAGTACAGCTTCAGGTTAACTACAAAACATATTATAATGTGTTATTTATTTAACAAGAATAATAACACAGTCTAGAGCGTTGTGTTGTGTCTCAGCACACAGGCTATTTTTCCGACAGGTAAAGTTTGGCTGAAACAGCAAATTTATAACAGAATGGCTGAAAAAGAAAAAAATTAAATTACGAAAACCTGATTGCTGTGTTGGGACCTTAAGAGAGCTGTGCATAAATGAATGCCCACAACTGAAGCAACGTTTTAGAAGCTTCTCTACTTTTAGAAGATTAGTGGGCAAAAATTCCTTCATAGTGATGTGACAGAGTCATACAGAAAATGATTACTTTGGGTCATTACTGCTAAAGTCTTTTCTAAAAGCTACTGAACCATGGGGTGCACTTTTTTCATGACTGTTTATAGTAGGTTGTATTTACTTTAAACACATGTAAAACTGTATCATTCTTCCTAACTATGCATATATTTACAAAGCTTGTAGAAACCTTGAGATGAAAAATTCATTCAGTCCCACCACAGGGTAGTCACCTCACTGTCACTCAACAGTTTAACAGGTACTTTGCACCTAGTTAAAACTAATGCTGTCTGTTACAGCGGTGCTTGAAAATTCTTCATGAATAAATCATTCAGGGAGGTTATAATGTTCAGTTTTAGTATTCAGCTTTCATTCTTTTGGATTTACTGATTTGTGTTGTTCTTGAATTTGACCACATTATAAAGAAAAATGCTGCAGTTATCCACCCTCTGATCTAAAAAAGAATGGCATTGTAGCACAAATGCAGTAATTTTAATGCAAATGCTGTGAAAATATGAGCTACCAGTAGGTCTTGGGGCAGATCTCCAGAGAGCAATTTCTAGCACTCGGTATGTAAAACTAAGTGAAAATGAAACTAGGCAACAACAGAAAACTAAAGGAGCAAAAATGCAGTGCAACTAATATTTTTTCCATTGTGGAAGAAAGTAGGAAGTACACATTTTGTTATTTGTTATAAATGAGATGCACAAACCTCAAATACCCAAACGCTCTGAACATTTTAAGGCTCAACAGTATCTGTAAGTTGTGTTGTCCAGTCCTTACAATATTAATTGGAATAAAGACTTGTGAAAACTGTCTTGTTCTCCTCAGACAAACTATATCAGTAGTGTTGTCAATAAACCGCATTTCCTAAACAGTACTTGTTTAAGCTAAGTTGACTACTCACCTCACCATAACGACACCAAACTGAAGATTCAGCTCAGAGTTGAATGAGCCATACGAAAACGATGTGCTACACCGCTCTGATATGTAGTCTCCAATTCAAATGTACTCCTTCGGTTTGAGAGAAGCGAAGTAGGACAGCTAAACTGTTGAGGTATGGCATGCACAGGCTTGCCTGTAGCACATAGGTGTGCCTTTTTTGTTTCCTTGCTTATCATTTCACACATGCGCAAACGCACACCTTTTATTGACAAATACAGAAGCATTTCTTCCACCCTTCCTCCATAAGGTAGGACATGTCTGGACAGGAGAAGCAGCTTTCAGCAGAGAAAAAATGAAAGATATTAAATTGAAAAATGGAAGGTGTGTGCCCCTATACACACACACACGCGCGCGCACACACACACACACACACACACACACACACAAATCCACAGGCTTAGAGATACATGTGCAAGCCCCAATACATGAAACCAGCTCAGCTTGAAGTGCTGACGAGGTAATCCTGCTCAGACCACACAAAGACACTCTTCTCTTCAAACTGCCATGCTGTGTTTCTTTGACACAGGGGCACTAAAACCCAGCATGGCAGTCCACACGCCTCTTGGCCAATCCTAAGGAGGAAGTCTGCAAGTGTGTCGTGGTAAGGGAGCAAAAGATCAGGAAGGAGATAGCAGAATTGAAATTCTGGAGAAATATGTCTTTGATGATTAGATTAGATCAGATACACAAACGGTTACATAACTGCTGACCCGGCAAGTTTTGAAGCGGCATGAGTCCCCTCGCCCTTATTAAAATAGATACAGAAAGGAAACTGATATAATAAATAAAGAAACAGACACCCTACCCCGAAAATCTAATAGGATATCACCCCATACTGCGATCATTCATATTCAGCACTTTCTTTACTGGAGAGCTGCCTTTGACAGCTCTGACACTGATGTGAAACCACTGAAACCACTTTCACTGTTATACACTGATAAAAGTGAACTACGATTAAATTAGCAGCCTGTCCCCAGAGAAGTCGACCCCGGGTAAAGAGAGGTGAACGAGGGGTTAATGCTCTGAGGCAAACCTTACCATGTCTCTAACAGCATGTAGCATGCTGAAAAAGCATGATAAAGTGAGCCCAAGGAAATACAACAAACCAGGTTGAGAGCCATGACAAGGAACTGGAACTGAGGGGTGGATCCTTGTCCTTTATTTTCCTGCCACCACCAAGGAAACCACAGGCAGAACAGAAGCATTGTTAAAAGATGAAACATGAAGCGGGAGAGTGTGGAGAACTCTTTCTCTGCATGTCTTCCATTCCCCCCACCACTTCCTTTTTTGACATGCAAACAGTCTTGTCCCATGCTCGGAGTAAAATTGTTTCACAAGTTGTAAAGGAGGGCTGGTGTGACGATGGTAATCCAATTTCCATATGAACAATTACCCTGCCGTCAGGGCTGGCAGTTCATTTATTTCAATTTGACTGACTGGGAAAACCATGCTCACCAAAAGCAGCCAGCCCAGCCATTGTATTCAGGGCACCAGGGGGGGCGGGGGGGTTGATGGGGCTGGTCCACTTTAGCGGGATCCAGCTGCTCTGGCCTAAATTTGCTAACACCTTTAAAGTTGGCCCATGACCCAAGAGTGTGTGTATCACAAGTTGCTCTCTTATTAGACCGTATGTGTCCCAATTCTCACATCTCTGCGCTTCTGCTTGTGTGTGTCTACATGCGTCTGTCCTCTTGTGTATGTTTGTCTGTTATGATGTATGACCATGAGTCAGCCGGTGCGAGCATAACCTGCGTGCACACATGCACACGATCCTTTTAGGCACAGCAGTTTTCCTCATTAGGACTGATAGACTGTTTGTGTGTCTGTTTACCGCTCCGTCACCATTTTCAAGGCTCCTGCTATCTCCCTTCTGCCAGCTGGACACTTGAGCAGCAAGAGCGCGAAACCACAGGCTTGCACACACAAACTACTTGAGCAGAGTACACATTTAAATGTGCTCGTGTTCAGCGACACACACACACATATACACACACTCACTCACTACCAGGCTTCTCTGCCTCATACCGCCCGGCAGCCGACCTCTGTGTCTCTTGTAATCTCTCAATCTCTGTTTGTCTCTCAAACAAACACAGAAATTCAACCTCTTCTTTCTGGCCAACAGCAGCTTGGGCTAATCTCCCAATGCTAACTGGCCTCCCCCAACCCCAGCTGGATGCTGCAGCTCTCCAGTGGGACAGAGTGGCTGTTTGCAGTGTGGACACAGCTGGCAGATGCGGGAAACCTGATTAAACGGCCTGGCCTGGCAGAGAAAAGGTACTTTCAGGAGCCAGTGCCTCTTCCGACTGCCATCGTGGCCACATCCAGACATTTACTAATGCATACTAACAGCTGTAGGGTGCAGACAGGCATACCCAAACTCACCTATTTCACTCACTCAGACATAATGCACAGCCCCAATTCCATATAACTTGGTACGCTGTGTAAAATGTATATAAAAACAAATGCAATTTTTGGGAAATAATAAACCTATATTTTAATTCTGGCATATTAAAAAAAGTTTAGCACTGTGTAGCATCCTCTATTCTTTTAATTACAGTCTGGAAACATATGGGAACTGAGACCAGTTGCTGGATTTTTGGGAGAGGACTCTTATCCCATTCCTGTTTGATATGGAATTCTCGATACTCGAGTCCTGGGTCGTCTTTTTTGTGTTGTTTGTTTCATGATAGTCCAAATGTTTTCAACTGGTCAAATGTCTGGACTCCAGGAGGGCCAATTCAGCTCCTGGACAGTTCCACTATGTAGCCATGATCTTATAATAGAGACATCTGTCATTCAGCATTGTCTTGCTGAAATATGCAAGGCTTTCCTTGAAAAAGTCAATGGGCGCATGTGTTGCTCTACAGTCTGCTTATACACCTTTCATACACCGTGATGTACAGGCTGCCAGTTCCACTAATGTACCCCCCATACCATCAGAGATGCAGGCTTTTGAGGCATCAAGCTGGATGTTCCCTCTCTGTTTTAGTCTAGAGCAGCGGTCCCGGGCCGCGAGAGTTGAGGCTCAGGTGTGAAATGTATGGTTTTCAGGGTTTTTATCGGTTTTCAGCGTTATTTTGTTATCGTTTTTATCGTTTTTATCGTTTTTATCGTTTTTATCGTTAACTCGGTTTTCCTGGGTCTATTCACGTGTGTTATGAATAAATCTTTTTTTCGGTACCGGTACTAGTTTTATTTTGTTGTATTTATCCGCGACACCCTAAAGGCCGGTCCGTGAAAATATTGTCGGGCATAAACCGGTCTGTGGCGCAAAAAAGGTTGGGGACCGCTGGTCTAGAGGACATTACATCCATTCTTTTTTCCAAAAAGAAATTCAAATTTCCACAGAACAGATTTCCAGTTTGCCTCAATCCATTTTATTTAGTTTTGTCCCATAAAAGATGTTTCTGGCTCATGTTCATTTATGGTTTCTTCTTTGCATGACAAAACTTTAACCTAAAATCGTGGATAGCACAGTGAACTATGTTTGTAGACAATGGTTTCTGGAAGTGTTTCCGAGCCCCTGCAGTGATTTCCATGATACAATCGTGCCTGTTTGTAATTCAGTGCTGCCTGACAGTCCAAAGATCACACAATTGTTCCACAATTTATAGATGCAGATTTTTGCAAAACATCTGCTCATCTTTACTTCTGAGAAATTCTGCCTCTCTAAGATGCTCTTTTTATACACAATCATGTTACTGACCTGTTGCCAGTTAACCTAATTAGATGCAAAACCTTCCTCCAGATGTTGGGGTTTTTTCCCCACATGGTACATTTTCTCAGTTTACCAGTTTGGTGTGTTTTCTGTGTGAATAAAATATGGGGTTGCAAGTCATTCCATATTGTTTTTATTTAAACTTTATAAAGCGTCCCAACTGTACTGTATTGTGCATTGTATTTCTACACCCACAGCTGAAACTCCAACTAAAATATTTTCATTATCCGTCAGTCAATTAATATTCTAGTCTTGTTTTTATTGACATAGTTTTGATGAATAATATACCAACAGATCAGAAAACTAGTCCAATGTTTCGTCAGTCTACTACACAAACAATCCACTCACTGTGTCAGCACTGACCCTCATTTCCTTTTGACTCAACAACTGCTTAGCTGCGGGGAATTTTTTATTTCACCATCTTCTGTCAGAGGCCAGACTCCTTTTTTCAGAACAGGTAATAACTCGGTGTATTGCTCAAGGGCATTTCAGCGCGTCGGAAGCTTGCTCTCACACACAGAAAGTTAAATCCCTGCTTCCGTGGGTTGAAGGGCAGCTTCTCTAATCCGTGCACCACCCTGAGGTGATCCCCTGGTCCAGGACCACAATCACCTTGCACTTACGTATAAAGTACAGCTCACACTCACATACTGACACACATACAGTGACAATTAAGAAGTCAGGCAGGCAGACTGACTGCTGGGAAGGAATCCATTACACAGCTTATTGGTTATAATGATTTCACTTCCCCAGCATAAACGCCAATGAGCCATGAAGGTATCTTGTAATGTGGTTTAGTCTCAGTGCCCAGCTTTCGTTTTGTTTCAAGGGGAATACTGATCTTATAGTCACTGATTTGCTTGCCTTCCCATGTATAGGAACAAGAAACCTGTGTAGTAGTGGACATAAGTGTTGTGTGTTTTTATCATCCGACCTTAATCTAATCATTATAGCACATTAGCAGTACACCTATCTGTGTTCAAGATGAGAAGCGTGACAGGACTTATGTCTGTGTGGTGTTAGCACAAATGCTAAAGCCTCATGGTTACCCAGTGAAACATCAAAATGCACTTTATTAAAAGATATGTATATTAAAAAGAAAACTGGTTTATACCATTTATGAATATGCCATTTTCTGTTAACTTCATTGATAAATAAGGCTTAGGTACTTAACAGCTGTCTCTCTGTTCATTTAGTGTAATCAATATAACCCTTTGCTACACAGCTTTTAAGTTGCTGACCAGCTCAGTACGATGACATGCCTTGGTTGAGACATGGAATTTTTAGGTTGTGTGGTTCTTTTTCCCATCACCATCCCCCAAAAGGGACAACCCACACCACAGGTTAAATACCTGAGACTCTCCACCAACTGCATATTGAAGTCCAGACCTAAAGTAGTCCAGCTGCCTTCTTTTTTCAGCCTCTCAAGACTACACAAACCATATGACTGCGAATCTACACATACATAATACTGTGAATGCTGGTGCAACTGCTCAGTGACTAAATGTCTGGGCATTATCAGACTTATTTAATAAGTGATGAGCAATAGAAGATGTTCCTTACTGATTTTATTTGGTAGCAGACGCCATAGCGAGAAGACAGGCAAACAGCCTGCATTTTTTTTTCTTAGTGTAAATGTGTGTGAATTAAACAGTCAGTGGTTCAGGAGTGGAAACCAACTTGTGTAAATTAATAGATGATTCTCTGAGTTTCAGTTTGAGTCAGAAATGGGATGGAATAATTTAAAAACTCTCCATGTAATGATGTGCCTTTTTATCTAGCCACTCTGCCTTTCCCTTTCTCTCCCTGATTTTTCCCCCCTCTACATGTGTACTAATAAAAGGCTGATTAAAAACGCAATAACCCATGCAGGGAGATCAGGGAGATCGGCTTTCTTTGCCCACCTAATTACAGAAACCAGTTTCCTTGCTTACATGACATTAAAGAAATTATGAAAGCTGACAGTGAAGACAAGACATGAAGAATCTTTCCACAAGGCGTTTATGTTTGCCAAGAAATAGTTCAGCTGAGCAGTTTCCACCAAACCACAGGAGTGGTTTCTGTTTCTGTGTGTAAGCATTTAAGAAAAAAAAAGATACAACATGGTAATTTTTGCATTTTAGAAGTGCCAGTAGGTGTATTTCTCCCTCTGGATGAGTTTAATGCAATCTTCTTAACTCACTCATAGAAAGAAAACAAATGCGTATTCCCAAAAATGCATTCCTTTAAACAGAGACATGGTAGCGTATGAATAGAGCACAAGCTCTAGTAACTTCAGCAAAGAAAGCAGAATGGAAAGGAAGGAGGACAGGAACAGAGGGAGGGCAATCACACACGTTACTGACTGAGTCTCAATAGCCCCTTTGTGCGAGCTGGCAGGTGCCTGTCACTTGTCAGGATGAGTCAGAGTGTGGATGGTGACTTGAGCATTGTGATGGTGGGGATATAAGCGTTGGCTGAGGCCCAGTAAGATTCTAGCTCTTAGTAATGACTAACAGCTATCAGGTAATGGCCCAAAGATTAGCAAGCGCTGTTCAGCATATGGAGAAAAGGTCACGTTTAGAGCTTAAAAGGTAATGGCTAAATTAGCTGCAAGAAATACCTCATAAAATTAAATAGCTTTCAGTGAGAAGGAGTACTTTCCGCTGGTGGTGCAAAAGGAAATAGACTGGGCTACTTTTTAATTAGTCCGAAGAAGGGACCTAATCACAGGAAGGGTAGTCTCTGATAAACCATGTGTGCCTCGACACAAAACCTCAACTCATAACACAAGAGCACCATCTAACAGACTCTTTTTCTCACGAATGAAACACACGCACAAACACATTTGCTTGGACTAGTTCTGCTCCTTCTTCTTAGTACGGCGCAGTGATTTGGAAAAAATTTAAATGCGATACTTGAGAGATTGCAAGAGCAATTTGATTTGCAATATGATTTTTTTTAAAAGCAAGCACCAGTTCTAATAGATTTAAAACAGGCCCATCTATCCTTTCACTGACACCCTTCTCCACAAGTAACTCCTCCAGCTCATCCAGGGAGACACCGAGCCAGTTCCCGAGCTAGTCGATAGATATAATCTCTCTAGTGTGTCCTGATTCTGCCCCGGCCTCCTTCCGGCAGGACATGGCTCTGGTGCTTAATGAGGTGCCTGAAACACCGTGCTTAGGAGGTGAGGCGTTTCGGGCACCTCATTAACGATATCATCAAAATATTAATGCTCTTATCTTTTAATGCAAGAAGGGGAACTACAACACATAAAAAGCTTGCAACATTTACCAGTTTCTTAAATGTGCATATGACAATCACACATACAGCAGCTATTACACAACATGACTGTGTTAAAAAACGTAACTTTACCATTTGTCATATTCATCGTTTCAAATTACAATTTTCGATTTAAAATCAATTTGTCATTGAGCTCAACTCCTCAATGCACGCACTTCCACCAAATGTTCTTGACGCTATTGAAACCACTCCACGACACTCATTCCTCAATCCGCCAACCCTTGTAATCTTCATCCATCATCTATCAGAGCTGCTGCAGCCAGAGGGGAGAGAGCTGCTAAGCAGGGCTTGACTAATAGCTAAACAAACACCATTATCAGGCCGCA